>NC_052535.1:37149536-37450131 GCF_016699485.2 Gallus gallus | reverse complement strand
CCTTGTCATGGTAGGAATCCTGCGCTGGAGTCTGCCTGGAAACCTGGCCGCGGGGAATCCGGCACCGGAGAGGAGGAAGGAAAAGAGAAGTCACTGTGCGGTGCTTCGCTGTGCCCGTCCGCCTCAGAAGACGGGACAGTGACGGCGCGGGGCAGCACCGCTCGGTTCCTCCGGGCAGAGCGCAGCCCGAGGGGCGGCGTGAGGGAACGCGCCGAGCTCCGGCGGCCGAAACGCCCAATGGGTACCAAAATGCAAAAGGAAAATCAGGTTGCCCTCGTTATTGAGGGGGTACGGGGGGGGGGGGGGGGGTGGGAGAGGGGGGAAGAAAAAAATATAAAAAAAAAACCAACGGAAAAAAGGCAGGAACACCGACAAGCGGCTCGCCCCGAAGTTGTTTTAGCGTCGGGAATTTCCTCCCGACAGTTCAATGCGAACCCCTCCAAGAGCCCCCGGCCCGTGGGGGTGTGGGGCAGCGCCGGGGCCGCCGCCCGCCCCACGGGACCCGCGCCGCTCCGAGCCCGGCCGGGCCGAGGGGCCCTTTGCCGGGTCTCGGCCGCCACCGCGGGGCTCGGCCGCCCCTCCCCGCTCCCCGCCGCCCCCGGCCCCTCACCTCGTGCCCGCCGGAGCCGGGCGCGATCTCGGACTCGTTGACCAGCGAGGACTTGATGTCGGCCAGGTCGCCCTCTTCCTCGGGGTGGCTGATCTCGGCGAAGATCTTCTCCTTCTGGGGGTCCCCTTCGTCCTTGAAGGGGATCATCTCGTCGGTGGCGCAGAGCTCCGGGTCCCCCCCGCCGCCCCCGGCCCCCGGCAGCTGCGGCATCCTCGCGGCAGCGCGGCGTCTGCTGCGGCCGCCGGCCCGCCGCGGGAAGGGAGCGGGAGGAGCGGCGGGGGAGGAGGCGAGGGAGGAGGCGAGAGAGGAGGAGGAGGAGAGAAGAAGGGGGGGAGAAAATAAATAAATAAAACGAAAAAACCCCGCGAAGTCCTCGCCAAGTTGCTGCCTCCGCGCTCGGCGCCCGCCGCGGGGGGAACGGCGTAGAGAGGCCGCGGGGCTGCGCGGGGCGAACCGAACCCCGCCCGCCCCAGCCGTCGGGGCGGGGCGGGGGCGGCGGAGATGAAAGGCGCCGCCGCCGTGAGTGACATCGGGGAGGAGGGGGGGCGGCAGGGAAGGGGCCGGGCCGGGCCCCGGGAAAGTTTGCCGAGGCGGCCGCCGCGTGGGTACGCTCGTGCGGGGCCGGGAGCGTTGCGGGGCCGGGAGCGCTGCGGGAGCGGTGCCCCTCTCCTCCCCGTTGGGAGCGAACACGCGTTCGAAAGATTTTGTCGATAACCAAAAAAATTAAAGGCAAAATCCAAACAAAAGCATCCGACGCGCTCGCTCGGGAAACATCGGAGCGACGCCGCTCGTTGCGTTCGGTGCGGGGCATCCTCCGGACCACCGCTCCTCGCCATCCCGGCCCCGTCGCCGGGGCTCCCCGGGCCCTTCCCGTGCCTCGTCCGTGCTCTGCCCGCCCCGGAGCGACGTGAGGCCGAGCGTCCCGTTGGCCGCGGGGCCTCCGCACCGCTTCCCCCCGACGGCTCCGTAAGGGATGGGGCCGAGGACGGGAGCAGGTAGCGGGGCACGGCGGGAGGGACTCGGACGAGAGAGGATCGAATGAAACGGACGAGGAAAGGGGAAAGTGGGAACAGAAAGACGGGCACGGAGGGGCACCGCACGGCGCTCCGCTGGCGCTGCGCCGGGACAGCGCTGCGAGACCTCCCCGGTCCTTCTGCCCATCTGCGGGCTTTGGGCATCCTGGTTTTTCTACGCACCCAGAATTGCGTTATAGCAGAATGTCGTGGGGTTTTGGTTGCTTTCTTTTATTTTTTTCTTTTCCATTCTCGCGCGCCTTTTTAGCTTCGTTTGGCCGTTTCAGCAGTTGGGATGTTTCATCATTAGTACTTTTGTGATGATTATTTTACGATTATTTTATTTTGCGGCCCCGACGGCCGACCCCGCTCTACCCCAGCCCCACCGCCGGGGAAGGAGGGGAGTCAGAACGCAGCCGTCAATCCCCACTCACAAACCCCCCCCCGGTTGCGTGCGGAGCGGCGCCCCCTATATAGGGGAGGGCGGGAGCGGGGCGGGGCGGCGGCGCTTTGATGTCCCGCCGGCGGCCCCTTTCATCCCCCCCCCGTCGGCCCCCCCGGGCCCTTTGTGCGCCTAAATTTGGCAGGAGCATGGAGGCGCGCCAGGGCGCCCACGTGTGCGCCGAGCTCCCAGCTGAGCCGGCCCCGGGTTTTCTTCCGGGTAAGGAGACAGCGGGGGAGATCAAAGAGTTTGGGGAGCCGAAGCCGAAATGTGCATGGAAATAGGGGGAAATCATCGCCGTCGTCGTAATAAAAATAAGACCCAAAAAAATCCTGCCGCCTGGACGCGTGCCGGCCCGGAGCCACGGGGGAAAGCAGCGCGCGTGGTGGGGAGGGAGAGGAGGGATGGAGCGGGTTTTCTCCGAGAGGAAAAAATGAAATGAAATGAAATGAAATGAAATGAAATGAAATGAAATGAAATGAAATGAAATAAAATAAAATAAAATAAAATAAAATAAAATTTCTCGTTTTGTAAAGGCAGTTGGAGTTCTTCTCCAGAGGAAATTAAAAGAAATGGGAAAAAAAAAAAAAAAAAAGGGAGAGAGAGAAAAAAAGAAAAATAGGAAAGAAAAAGCCCACCCTTTTGTTTCAAAGCGCCGCGCAGCCGAGCGGCTCCGCCCGACGGCGCGTCCTAGCGCGGCCGCCCTCGGCCCGGCCCCAGCGGAGCGCGGCCCCTGCGGCCTCGGGGCGTTGAGGGGGGGTGTTCTGCTTCTCCCGTAGCCCCTTTGCAAGGTGATGCGACTGAACAGCCTCGAGTGGAAATGGAAATCCATTGGCTGACCTCCCGTATGCCTCCTGCCGGGAATAAAGGAGGAGCGTGGGTGGTTGGGGGGCTGAGCAAAGCACCCTGGCTCCTGTGCCGTATCAGGCAGGTGGTCCCAAACCGGGATTGGGAAGGCGAAGGTCTGGGATGCTGTTCTCTCTGTTCCACAGCATTATTTGTGCCACAGATAGGTGCTTTGAGTGCAGTAGAAGACAGATAGGAAGCAAGCTCTGCTGGACTGGGAAGCTCGGTGATGCTGGTTGTTGCTGAAAGGTGGACCGGTTTGTAATGCTAACAGAGGGCATCCCGGTGTGGTTTCTTGCAGCTCTATCAGAGAGCATTCCTCATTTAGAGCTACTTGGAAAGAGGTTGCATGTAATAGGTATTAGGATATTAGGATTTTTGCTTTTTAATTTACACATCCAGCTTTCCAGTTCTGGGATGCCATTAATGTTCTTACCCAGTGTTGTACGCCTACTACAACAACCCAGAATTACCATGTTTAAGGAATGAGGTTTTCTTTCCCGTGCTCCAATGGGGGCTTTGTGAGATTTGAATGGGCACATCCCACCGGTGTGTTTTTGCTGTAAGAACTTATGTTTAGTTGAAGGCATCGCTAGCGCAGCTCTCGCAAACATGTTCGATTATCTTATTTTGAGATTAAAGGGTCAACAGTTTAGGGGTTGCTTTCCTAAAGCGTCCTAAAATGCAGGGGAAACGCAGGGTGTATGGAAAGAAGCGATGACACAAAGTAGCTTGCTAATGAGCCCTTGCCTCATCGAGTGTGTGTGGTGGTGGGATGATTTCCGATGACTCATCAGGTAATGCACAGTGTGCGGATGGATGAAAGGGGTGGTGGGGCTGGGAGCAGAGCCTGTGCCCCATGCTGCATGGATAGGTGGACGGGGGCATGGCTGCTCAGTGCCCCCAGCAGGGATTTCTGCTCTGGGATGTTCAAAGGGAGCACCGCATCCCTTGGGGCCTGTGGAAACCAGAACTTCAGTAGTTCTGTTGGATACTGCGCTTAGAAGAGATGCTGGCCAAAGGAAAGCCTTTTAATTGCAGAGTAGCAGTTTTGCGCATTTACATCAACGCTTCCTGCTTTCTTAGGGGCAGAAATTCCTCTCCTGAATAACTGACTGTTACACCTGCCCACGACTGATGATATTTTCCCCATTTCAGAGAGCCAGGATGCGCAGCGTTGGTAGATATGCAAAGCCTCTGGCCGTGTCCTGCCGGTGCCCCCAGAGCCCCATGGCACAGAGCTGGCCCTGCAAAAGGGCTCCCACCGATGGTTTTATGCACACGTCGTTGGAAGCCTCAGGCTGAAAATGTTAATTTCTATTGGTGCTTGCTGGAACAGAGCGTAATTAGTAGTCACGGCCCTGCAAGGTGATTTGTGGAGGAGTCATCCTTACGCAAAAAACCTTGGCCTGGCTGTAGCAAGGCCTTCTTCGGAATTCAACCTCACCCAATTAACATACTCTGCCAAATATATCATTAATGAGCAGAGCAGACCGCACCGGCACTTTCTTTTAGATGCACTGACCGTTCCCTTCCTGCACACCCACTGCACCTGGTGGCCTCTGCCTTGTTCCCTAATGACTGGAGCTCCCCGTGCCCATCCCACGCTGCCAGCAGGATCTGGGAGCTGCAGAGAAGGCCCCTTGAAGGAGGTGGGAGGGCAGGAGAATCGGCAGCAATTCCCCAGCAGCAGCTGTGCACCACTGGCACGGGACGTGAGAGGCTGCTCCCGGCTCGCTGAAGCGGTTCAGTGATGCAGCGAATGTGCATGACACCTGCTTGGTTTTTCTGAGTGCTCTGACCTCTGTCTGACCACGTCCCCAGCATGCATGCAGCTGGACGGGGAGGCTGGGCCGGGGGACCGCATTTTCCTTCTTGCCAAGGAAGCGGCTTGAAGGTGGATTTTGTTTTCAGGTGTCAGCTCCCGCCGCCCAGGGACATAGCAGACAGCAATTTGCCTGGCTGAGGTATTGCTCAGTAAAAGCTGTGTAGCAGTCAGCTGCAGCAGCATTCACTAAATGAGCACCAGAAGAATGCAACGAGGATTTTGCAGGCCAAAAGCAGGAGTAATTGCAGAACTCGCATGCCTGGGTAAGCCTCCATCAGCAGCAATTGCCCTTCCTTCCCGCCCAGCAAGGCTTTCCAACAAAACGAGGGACGCCAGCTAATAAGGCTCTCCTGGGCTAAAAGACTTTAATAACTTTTACTAATTTCAGTACCTTTTCATGCAACGTGTAATTAAATTATGAGGCTCCTTGCCATAGGATGTTATGGAAGACTGAGTTATAAATGGATTCTGAAAAGGATTAGGCAAATTCATTTTGGCTATGAAACACGACCGTTCGGGTACAACCTCCAGCTCAAAAAGTCCCCAAACCTCCAATTGCAGGAAGTCTGTCCTGGCACCAGGAAGATAACGCAGCAGAAAGCAGAGTGGAAAAACCAAAACTGTGGAAACTGGCCCAAACACTTGCTGTGACGTAGCAGTCAGATGTCTGCAAGCTTATCCAACTTAAAATGAGTTTTAATGCACAAATCAAGAGGATCACCTTTTTTTTTTCCCCTTCCAAATTTGAATTTATAGCATGCTATCAGTCACTAGCCTCAAGCCATAACCAAGATTAATACCAGCTGATGTGTGCATGCCACTACTATGTTGATAGTGAAATAAAACTTTCCCTGGTTTATTTGCCTCTCCCGCAAGGAATTCAGTCTTTCAGACCTCCCTCTCAGCCAAGACCAACCACTTTTAATAACATCTATTTATGTTTGCTGGTCATGAGGCATCTAAATAGTGTTTCATACAAAAACCTTTATGGAAGAACAGAAATGTTGCATGGTATTTATATTTCTGTAAAGGTAACGCTGGCATGCAGACAGGTTGTGGCTCAGTATTATATGTTAACAGATCATCCATGAAACGTTCACCGTAACAAAAGCAATGTTCAATAATAAGGAATATTAGTTTTAAGTGGGATTTGGTTTCATTTTCAATGTAGTACTTTGAATTTCAGTAAACTTTTGTGGTTTCCCTCGAATGCAAGCAAACACCTTGTTGTGTTGAACTGCCTTCTTTTCCTCAACAAACCCCACGTTCAGCCCTGATGCAGGCAGAGGATTCGCCAGATTATTTTGCATTAGAGGAGTGCTATCTTTAGTGAGAGAAATTAAAACAAAGGGGCTGCAGGCCAGAGTGCTAGAGCCTGGAGAAGTCGTAGATTAAGCTATATATTAATTACTGGATTCCCTGCTGGGAGCTATAAGCAGTTAATTCTTTAATTTTATGCTGTGTTTTTAAGGTAGTTTGAGGTTCTCTACAACCTCACACATCAAGAGGTTTTGAACGTCGACATTGAAACAGGCTGTTAGGAGCTGTTATGAGTGTGTTGGAAATGATCTCTGGCAGCCTATGGAGGCAGACCAACAGGAAGCGTGCAAAGCAGCTTTTGGGGATGGTTAGGTCAGCTGCTTTATGCAAAGGATTCGGGGAAGTCAGACAGCTGTTGGCTCCTAGGTGGTCCCACTGGGCAAAAGCAGTATGTGTTGCCCGACTCCCATGAAAGACGAGGGAAAGAAAGGAGTTAAAATCCTTGAAGACAGCTCCTAGGCCATCCCAGGGCTGGAAAAGCTTGCTCGTTCTGGCTGGAATTGGCTCAGCTCTGGTAACACAACTTGGTAGAGGCTTAGTCCTAGGCCTGACTACAGACATGACACAGGCTTCACAATGCCCTCTAGGGCATCTTTCTCTGTGTGCTAGATGGACTGTGGGCACAGGCCCTTCTGCCTGAAAAGTTATGTGCAATAGCAGGATGGGCTGAAAATTGACCCAATGTCTGTTACTATCTTCTGGTCTTATATTTATGGGACTGGGGCATGACACCAGCAAAGAAAACAATAGTGCTGATCAAGACCTACAAGTGCTTGATGTCAGTTGTTCCACAGAAAAGAAGAGAAAAAACACCTGAAGAAGGCCGGTTGCTCATTCCTAATCTCTAGGCCTCCAGCACAGGGGAGAATGAAAGGATTTCCAGGTGCACACTTCTAGCAGTCCTGGCAGCAGCTGTTTAAAATCCATCCTTGCCTCGCTCGGCTTGTGTTGTGCCACAAGCAGGCCTACACAAGGCCGCGGAGCAGAGGGCTCTCCCACATGAGGGAAGGGCTGCCACTTGTGCCTGTGCTGGTGCTGCAGTGCAAAGCACTTGTCTGAAGGGCTTTGGAGGTGAGATACGAAAGTGAAGTACACACCAACTTCAGCATCTGTTAGTCATTATGCAAATACTGAGCCGTGCTGGGTTAGCAGTGGGAACACTGAGGGTCGATGATAGTCACTGATAGTAAATATATATGTTTTATTTTAATTCTTAAGTGCTGCTTATTGTCTATTAGCTCGTTTAGAGGGCAAGGGATGCCCAGTGAGGGCCTCAGTGCACTTGCTCAGAGCACTCGCTCAGAACACTCACTTCACCTATATAATGCAACACAACGTGAAATACCGCTTGAGTTTTGGGGACAGCAGATATCTTAATTTCAACAGCACAGCCAAGCTGCAAAGCTGCGAGTGATTTTCCTGTGGGGAAGATTCCAACCTTCTCCATGGGAAGGGAAGGGAACACAAGTTAGCGTTTATGAATGCAACTTGTACTGCCTGGAAAGGATATATGACAACCATCCTTACTACAAAAAACAGGTTACCAGGAGAGGTGGTCAGGCAGGACATGGCTCTGAGCAACCTGATTGTGCTGTAGATGTCCCTGTTCGCTGCAGGGGATTAGCGGCCATCTGGCCTTTAAAGATACCTTCCAACTCAAACGATTCTATGATTCTATGTTTCTACCTAACCTAGACGGTTTCTGACCTGTTTAATAATGGTGAGTTAAGTCTGGCCGTTCAGACATGCTAATGTACTGGGAAAGTTTTATTGGCAGGAATCTTGCGGGTATTCTAATGTCTTTCACTTAATGCACACACAGACTGTAAGGACAGCTCTCCAAGCTTGTAGGGCATGTTGAAGTCAGTGCTTAAACCTAATGAAACCATTAGAAGAACACAGAGATGCTCACTCAACTTTGCAAGCCCAACTCCTGTCTCAGAACCCCACCTGACCTCTCCTGTCTCAGTGCCCCACCTCTGCTGACTGCAGTGCAGATATATCTTCCCTGCAGTAAGGCAGGAGGGAGAGGAGGCTTTGCTGATTCTCTCCTGAAGAGCAGGGCAGATGTCTCCAAAACGCTGAAGAAGCCTCACAGCAGATTGCATACCCTGGACTCCTTGCTTTCAACTGCATAAGGTCTGGCTGCAGGACCATCCAGCAGTGATGGTTGTGGAGCAGTGCAAGCAGAAAAGCTGCAAGTCAGTTGGAGATCAAAATATAACAATTGTCAGCGAGATGTCACGTGGAGGCACCAGGAATGCTCAGTGACTGCACCCCTGTGTTAGTGATCAGCCTCACTTTAGGGCTGATGTTGGGCATTTCCTCAGTGCACAGGAAAATCTGACCCAGTCCTGTGATGCTAGCAAGCTTGGAAATGATTTGACATGGGAAGTGTCCAGATGTATCTTCTCCATCAAGCTCATGTCCTTTCTTGTGTGCTGTAACAAAAATATTTTTTCAGCAAGATTTTGGAGCAAGATTTATTTTTAGTTTCTTTTAAGCCAATTTGGAACCAGAAATGAACAAAAAAGCCTCCAAATCCCAAATGAAACAGCACGAGTGAACAAAGGGGCTCTTGTTTATAAACTTCAATTTTAAGGGTTTGTTGCACATTCTACTGGAACAGTTTTTCATCTTTCACTTGCACAGTCCAATTTTTTAAATACTAACCTATTCAAGAAGCAAGTACTTTCTACTGCTATTTTGAACATCTTTTCAATGCCGTCTCCAGTTCTCAAAAGCTGAACATACTACTCTCCCATGCATTGATCCACTTCGATAACATTTCCAAAGCAAAAAATAAAACAGTGTTCCAATGTGCCGAGGAACAAAGTTAAAGAGGATGAGCTGAATCTGTCCCATAATCTGTCAGCTGCCGAGCCTTCATCGCTTAATGAACCTCACCTCGTGTTTCTGCCACTTTGCAGCACAAGAACAGGTCTCTGTTTCAGAAAAAAACAACCCAGAAACAACAACAACAAAAAAATCCCTCACCCCCTCCATTTCCCTTTGAATCTAGACAGAGTCTAGCCAGGAGAAAAGTTTTTTCTGCACTTCTACCTTAATATTTCTGTCTGCATTGCTTTGCTGTTCTCTGCCGCCAAAGCTAAGTGTTTGCTGAATTAAATAAACCATGCAGCCTTGACAGAGCTTGTGAATGCTGCCATTGTCATGAGAATCCATTCGCCGACTCGACCCCAAATCCTAGTGCCAATTTTGTACATATTGGTGCGGTAGTGAGCGAACGTGAATCGATCATGTTTATGAGGCTGAGAGGTTCTACAAAAAGTCATTTTACAGGCTGTTTTTGTCACTGTGCGCCAAAACTTCAGGTCTGGTTTGGTCTGGTTTGGAATCAGTTCTGTCTGTCAGGAAAGGTTTTTTACATTACTAAATGCTCAGTGAATTACTGAGCATGTTAGAGAGCCATGTTAGAGAGAAACTTTTCATCCTACATCTGACATAAAAACAGTTTGTTTCATTTGCACGTTAGTTAAAAATTGTGGACTGAATGGATTTCCAGTGTCTGCATGATGCAACAGGGGATGGTGCAAGAAAATTGGTTTCTCCTATCTGTACTATGGGAAGACTCTGCAAGGCTGATACAGCGTGAAGTCCGTAAGATGAAATATTAGTGCTGTTTCTGACAAGATACGTTTCTTAAGGACCTTGAGAGGTCCCTGAAGAAAGAAGGGCCTTGAAAAGAGAGGTCTGATTTCTCATCACAGAACCGTAATAATGGTCCCCTAATATTTCATGTCCTAGATGGTTCCGCTTTGTTGTATATTCCAGAACCAAAGGACCTTCTGCCCCTTTGAGAAACTCACATACAAAATTGGAGTTACTGGTTCTGTATGAAGTCTGGAAACAGATGCATCCATCTCTGGCTTCAGCTGCTCTTTGTAAGACTACCCAAGAACACCCTGCTTCACACACCTCACTGTTGTTTCCTCCAACACCTTTTCTTTCCCCTCTTTATGTGCCTGCAAAACAGCAGCAGGGAAGACCTTCTGGAGGTCTCGGCTCTATGGCTTGGGCCGATGCATCAGACCAGTACTTAAGTTCCAGAAGTTATACTGGCTTCAGGTTTTCAGTTTCCCTTTTCAAGTAATGGCGTGTGATGGTACAACAACCTTTTTAGAGATGTTTTCCTTTTGGCCTTGTTTTCAAGTTGCACAGAGGGCTGCTGTGCAGCTGACTCACCCCATCTTTAGACACCGTCCTTCATGGAGGTGCGTCTCACTCCAGAACAACGCTTTCAGCCCTGTGCTTCAGGTGAGTCAGCCTGGCACCTGGCAAGAGCAGAAACACTGCTTTCATTGACTTTTTTCTATTTTAACACAATGTCAGGGCATACCTATTGCTTGGTTACCTGTGGTCTCATGACGAGATTTAGTCTGCCACGCTGACCTCTTAGGCAAGGTCCTGTGGCTTTATTGACGCTTTCATCTAAAACAAGGTTGTAAGGCGCCTAGTTTCTCCCAAGCCCTTTATGTGTGAGCTTTCTGGTTCATAGAAATAAGGGAAATGATGTTCTTTCAGGTTACTGCCTGACTTCCGCTACATGAACAGAGACTGGTGCAAACCAAAAAGATAATTCGTGTCCACTGGAATTCAGATTATAGTTCAGAAGTGACTGTTTAAAAGCTCCAGAATAATTATTTCACCTGAAGTTGGATTTTTTTTTTCTCCAGGCTTGACTTAGTTTATAAATATGTGAGATAGGAGATTGGTAATTCAGTTTATAGTTTGTATGAACCCTGAAGCTTATGTCAATGCTGTTATCTATTATAGAAATGCAAACATGCTCTTTGATGTGTTATTCTCAGTGACTTGGGAGGATAAAGACGGAATACTCTATGGGCATTTGTAAAAGAAATTCAGAAATTGCAAGTCTACCAGGACCTAATAACATATTTTCATTTATTTTTTTTTCTCTTTTGCAATGTGCTTGATTACAATAACTTAAAAACAAGAAAAATATTGCAACTGTTTAGGCTTCTGCAGTAGGATAGCTCAAACCAGTTTCCCTGCTATACCAAAGCTCCTTTTTTATTATGCCAAACGCTTCTTAGATTACAATGGCAGGGAAATTTGGTGCCACATAGCTATAATTTATTCTGCTGGGCAGACTGTCTTGCTATAGGAGCACCTCCTGCTGGCTCAGCACAGCACTGACCACAAACTGTGTTTTTTAGTTTGAGAAAAACTAGGCAGCCAAGGGAGGTTTCTTGAGATAAAGGGAAATAATCCGAGTGGGATCAGCTCTGGTGCTGTATATGGTGATGGGGATGGCTTTGGTGATGGATGCTACCCAACCTACCACAGACACATAAATATATAATCCACAATGGAGTATTGTTCCTCCACTAATTCCATTCAAGCTCAAACATTTCCAGTGAACCAGGCTGATGCGGATCAGGAGGTGAGAAATATCAAGAAGACAAGGCACTAGTCCCTAGTAGCTTCCACTACTCAAGGAAATATCAATCAGAGTGTTCTTTCCACCAAAAAAAAAAAGGCCATTTACATTAAAAAAGTGAATGTTTCATAGGTTTGTGAACATTCCAGTGAGTTTCATTTGAAAATATGAAAGCAAAATATGAATTCATTGTGTTTGATTACTGCTACAACAAGCAGCTTCGGTGTTTTGTTTCCAAGCAACTTTTTTTTTTCTTGTTGGTTTGTTTTTATTTTTTTAGGAAGCACTTAAAAAGTCATTTCGAAAAATAAAAGAAGAAAAACTGCAAATGATGCTTTAAACTTCCATCTAAATAAGCTAACCTGACCTGAGAGGGTTTTTTTTTTTTTCTTGGAAAACTAAAACAATTCGAAATGCTTGCTGTCATTCAGGCACACAACAAAAATAAATCTGAAATATCAAAGTTTCCCCTAAAATGAGAACGCTGCCAGTGCTGGCGTGTTCCCTTCGGAGATCAAAGCTCTTGGGATGGATGGAGACGACAGAAAGAAAACCTGGTTTGTTAGTTTAAATGTAGTGGGAGGGGAGAATGAGAGAGCAAAGCATCTTAGGGAGTAGGACTTGAACAGAAATGAGCAGTTGAGATCTGCTCATCAATTCCTATTACTAGCAGAAATTATTAGTGTTATGGCAACACGTAAAGACTTCTGCTATTTATTGCTGTTCTAATAGTATATAAGGAGGCCAATGAGGTAGATACCAGACAAAAAACATAACAAAATGCAGTCTTTGCATCTAAACCTTTTTTTTTTTTAAAAAAAAAAAAAAAGGACTACCCAGGGTTTATTCAAAAAATATTTTCCTTCTCTATTGTCCAATTTTAATATTTTGACACACCCAGATGAAAACACAGTGTGTCACTGCCATGTCATGTTGTTCTGTGCTGCCATTTACTTTATGGCTGTGCTTCAGTGTATTTCCATAGACCGCTCTGTTGGTTAATAGTCACCTTTGGCTCGCTGCTCTCAGTGTGGGTGCTGTGCGATATCGCTGGTGTTTGCACACAGACGTACATCAGTCCAGCCCAGAGCTCAACCAGGTCACTGTACCTGGGCCTGCCTGCCCATATTGCACATAATTCAAAGAAAGAAAAGCTAGAAAATAATTTAGAAATGTTCTGGTAAACGTTTTAAAACTTCTCTGAGGCTACTTTGATAGATCTTACTGCTTGTAAAGTCAGACTCCTTTTATTCCTTTTATTTGGGTGGTGTCACACTGGCCCAAGGAGGTTGTGGATACCCCATCCCTGAAGGCACTCAAGGCCAGGCTGGATGTGGCTCTGGGCAGCCTGGTCTGGTGGTTGGCAACCCTGCACATAGCAGGGGGGTTGAAACTCAATGATCATTGTGGTCCTTTTCAACTCAGGTCATTGTATGATTTTATGATATGATTCTATGATTCCATAGGGACTGAAAAGCTGGAGAAAATTGTAACTAGTACATTTTTAAGAATTAGAAAAACTTACCTAACCTCACATGGTCAGACTATCAGAATATTACCATTTATGGCAGTGCTTTTGAAAAGAGCTTATAGGAGTGTGGCACCCAGACCCACTTCTACCCCCACTGAAATGCATGTTAATTTCCTATCAACTTTCATGTGAGGGATCAAAACTCTCAGCTCTCACCGAATTTCCCCGAGAGTTTGGTGACTATTGCAAAAATCCCAGCTCAAACCTCCTAACTGTCACTCTCATTTCAGGCAGAATTGGGTGCCTAGTGCGAAAATCCCAGGCTGAACAGCCTGATAACTCCTGGCTTTCAGGGCCAGGCAGCAAGCACTTTGCATCTGAGCAGAAAACCACCAGGAATCTCTGCTTTCCACTGCAGAGGGTTTGGATATTTTGGCCTTGGCTGTATACTCAAGCTGGATGCAAGATTACCTGGGAGGTTTGGTGGGAGGTTTGGGATGAGTTTGCTTTATTCAGGGGTAAAGGGGAATTTACATCTGGGCAAGAGATCGGGCTGTAGTGTTGCATTTCTCTTTCAATAGTTGCTGGGTGAAAGTTAACCCAGAATCTGCAATGACTACAAGTAAGTCTTGTGAGATGGGCTCAAGGGTGAAGATGGGGGGTCACAAGCGCATATTCTCACTCTCTTTCAGTGCCAGCATGAACCAGTGCCATTCTCTTTCTGAGACGAAAAGTGATGCGTGTGTTATTTCATACTAAATTACTGCAAGCGGATCTGTGCGCCGGCTTTGCAAGTTGGTGCAGAACGTAGCCAACCGCGGCCAGTGGGATGCTGCAGGGGCAGAAGTAGTCACCGGTACAAATCTAATTACGAGATTAAGACTGCTGTGTGGGTGTGTGCTTGCACGTGTGCCGGGGGGTGCGCGCCCTACTCGTGCAGATGGATGGCAATAATGAGAGCAACAGCAGTAATGAGTTATTCGTGGAGCAAACAAATCTGCTTTACGGTAACAGTTCTGTATCTGTGATCTCTAGCTGCTTTTTATTTAAAAGAAATAGTATTTGTGTATCGACTGAGTAAAATAGCCTGCTTGCCAACGCCCTCAGAGCAACAGTAATTACATGGATTTTTGGTCAGTCCTGTCATAGTTACTCCACTAAGTTGATTAACCTATATAATGAGTACAGGACTGTGACCAATACTGACCCCACATCAAAGGATGGTATTGCTGCTGTGTGCTGACCTGAATTTTAATTGTTCTCTAAGTTTTGTAATTAAACCACAGATGTGCTAAAGAAGAGATTAGGCATTTTAGCTGGCAGTGTATGCATTTTCCCAGATGTGTCAATTGTGTATACTATAAAATGTCAGATGCCCGCCTCAATACGCAAATATCTAATGACACGCCACTTCGCAGATACCTAAAGCCTCTCTCTTTCTTTTCCTTCATATCTTAAAGTGGGGAACAAAATTAATTTATATGCTAAAACTCTTCTATATACATTACTGTGTGTCACCATGGCTCTTGCATAAAGTTATATAAATAAATCAACAATGAATAAATTAGAACTTCAAGTGTCTGTGAAGTTCCCATAGGTTTATACACTTGGTCCTCAGAGTCCAAAAACGCTACTGCAGACAGATGTTTTTCCCTTCTTCAGGATCATCAGAGTGGTGCATCTGTTGCTTCAGCCAGTGGCTATGCCAGACTCGAGAGAAAACACGTTGCTCCTTAAATGAAGACAACTATTAGAAATAAATTAGAGCATCCAGAAGGCTGCTGTGCCTCCCTTCTGTTGAAATGCATTTCTCTTCTGGAAGCCCTCATCTCATAAAGGAAAGGAACCACGCGGCTCTATTCCACACATCCCCTCCCTCTGTCTTTCTGCTGGAGAAAAGCACATGTTTGGTGTCTGAGCTTCCCAGCACGTGTTGCTGTCGACCTCGCACCCATTCGTTTAGCAAGGAAAAGCACAACGCCTTTGCTGGCACAGCTCCCTGCTTTGCTCTTGACCAAGCAGATGAGACTGAACTAAGAGCTAAGCGAGTTAATCCAGAGCTGGGTGGAATGCACTGGAAGGGAACAACTGGGACGAAGATCCATGTTTCATTCATAACATTTTGTTTGGAACATATGGAAAGAATTGGGAGCTACATTTTCATCTTAATGAGCTGGGACTTGGGAGTGTGTACTGAGATTTATGTAAGTGTGAATTTGGTCTGAAACTATTCTTCTTTCCTGGTCTTGTAGTTCTTCCAGCTTCCTGTGCTTCATTTTGCCTCTGATCTACCATTGATGGTAGTCTTCCTTTCATATAGGAAGACTGCTTTGCATGCAGAACAGTGACAAGATGACAAAATATGGCAGGTTTGGTGAAGAGTGATCTCTGAGGTACGCACTTTTTTGCATCTTTCAGAGCCAGAGTTCTTTTAACACGGACAATTTGCAGGTGTCTATCAGTATCTTGGAAAAAAATAATTCCATATGTGACTGTACAACTTATTGGGATCTTGAGATAATCCCAGTCCTCTATCTGAAAAAAAAAAACCAACAGAGGATAGGAGTAACCACCTGGCACTGTCCTGTAGATACTGCACTTAACATAGCATTTGCAGGATACTATCCAGAGACAGTTTCTGCTTTGTTCTTTCCTGTGGGCTGCCCAGGAATCCCAAAGACATATCTGGAAAGCTTTTTCCTTCAATGGGAGAATTGATTGTAAAGCTGTGTAGCTAAATTCATCATCTGGATGCATTTTTTTTCTTTATAGCATGCTCCATTTCTCCTCGGCTCTTAGGGCCTCAGAAGCAAACAGAGCATCACTTGTACAAGAGGCCTTCTTTGCATGTGTCCCACCACAGGTCGCCTTCAGGCACAGGACTTTGCTACCTATTTTGGTTGGTCCTGCCATGAAGGCTAGAGTTTGAAGAGCATAGATAAATGTAATACTAGTATCAGCACACTGTTGGGCACTATGAAGAATGATGCCTTCATTACCAGACTCAAATGCACATAGGAACCTTGCTTCCTTTTTCCAGAAGCATCCTCACATTTATAGAAAATACTGCATTTGCAGTAGAGGCTGCAATTACTCTTCTTGAATGTATGTAAGGACAGAGCATTAAGTAACATATCTGCTAGCTAAAGGAAATAATATATCTCCACTGGAAATACTGATGTGCATATTCTTTAAGAGTGAGGTACACACCTGCAACAACAGTTTTAAGACTATAAATATGGCCTCAACTTTTCCTACTGTGTCTTAAGCTTGCAAGCCCATGCAGTGCATAGTGATGCTCCAAACAAGAATAGAAAACTGTGCTAACAAAGTAAAAATTGTTGCTTTCTAGCAATATAAACCTCTACGAAACAGATTCTGGCTCCTAAATGAAGACAGTAATATTTAAATAAAATTAAATGGGGTGTCCCAAGATTGAAATCCTAATACAAGAATTAACAGAGAAGAAAAGTCATAAACAAATTATTAAAATATAATTTTAAGTTAAATATGTTAATTTAAAATAACTTCGCGTATTCATTTGAAAGATGTAATTTCAAGAGAGAATAACCAGTTTAAAATTAATATAATTTATTAACAATTAAAAATTATAACACAAGCGGAGGGAGGTTGGAGGTGAAATATTGAGTTTCCTTTGATAGGTAGAGTAATTATGAAGTATGCTTTTGAAGTTCAAGAAGAGAGCCTTAGGACACAACATTTTTTAAAGAAAAAATTGGCTTGCACTCTCTTCAAGTGATTTATTTTGCACTAAGAAATGGGTGTGAGACATGATGTGATTTAAAATGTCATCCCTTGATGGAACTGCTTGAGGGTGACATCATTTTTTTTTCCCCCTCTCTCTTTTTATTTATATATTTGGCTTCTTGATTTCTGAAGTTCTCTATCTTAGGGAATCTAACAAAATTAAGTTGAAATGAATAATAATTAAAAAAAAAAAAAGCAAGCAATCAACACCTCTCCGTTCCCTGGAGTAAAACTTTCCCCTAAAGTTCAGGAAGCTAAAATCTAGACTCTGGAGGGAGCTACCAGGAAGGCAGAAATTATTCTGCTGCATCTTTGTCATTCGTGTTGTTTACGTGATGGTTGCGTTTGAGGAACACCACTTTTTCATATCCTCAAACAAATAAACGCCACATGTTGTGGAAGGATGGCCTCTCTTCAAAGCAGGCTGTCCCACACGTCTCTGGATAGGAAGGACCACTCTTCTCTGTGTGCTTTTTTGAAGGAGCTCTTTTAAAAGTTGGGACTGGATTTAGAGATGTTCTTACAAGTAAGTTTAGACCTTCCTTGCTTGAGTAGGTGGATTTTGTTCAGAGTCCTTGCTATTGGAGGCAAGGGATTTATGTGAGACTCTGACAGATTTCACCTGACAGTGAATCTCATAGTGTTTTACCTACTGTTAGTTGAACAGTTCTTCCTTAAAAGTTGTACAGGAACCTTTATGTCACAGCCTAAACTGATGACTGAGAATCTGGTGAAGAGGGTGGCTGGCCCAGGAAGCACAGGTGCAAGCAATTCACCTGTGCTTCCCAGGTGACCAGAAGGGGTGGACCCTGGATCCACCCCTCCCTGGGCTTATTTAAGGGCCAGCCTCCAAAGGGAGAGTGTTTCTTCTATGAAGGCTGCTTTCTGTGAGGGGGTGTTCTGTAGCTAGGGATTCTTTCATGAGTTGGGTGAGTCAACTTTTTCCTATATATATATATATATATATATATATATATGTTTACTGATATTCCTATTGATGCTTCATCTTGTTGCAAGGAACTTATCAGAAGCAATTTCACTGCTTCCAAGGATCAACAAAGGTAGATTTCCTGCTCTCAGGTCTGCAGGCTGAAAGACCTTGGAAAGGTAAGTGGGATACCTCCTAGAGGTAGGAAATGGGAAGAGAACAGCTCCAATGCATTATTGTTACTTTCAAGGTCACCTGGTAGAAACCAGATCTTGTAGCTTTGAGGGTGAAGAATCTGGGCCATGCTTTTTTCACTGCAAGCATTTCTGCTGTTACTTAAGGAAATTATAGTGAAGACCATTAAAGTTGCCATACCTTTCTCTGTGGTTCCCTGAGTAACAGCACTGTATTTGCTTGTACTTTTACACAGTCTGTACCATAGTCTCCCCCTTCTGAGGGATACCAGGCTGATGACAGTGACATTGCTGTGTATTAATTTCCAATCACTGTATGTTTTGGTGCACAGTACTCTTCCAGGTTGATACAAACCCCCTTGACTACTCTGCATTATGCCTCCTGGGAGCTCAGGGATTTATGTGGAACTTCTAACAGTCCTGCAAGGTACTATACCTACTGGGCTTAGATGGTACATCTAGATGTGAAGTAGCGCTGTTGAGGTGATGTATGGGACATCCACCTGTGCTTGCTACCTACAGAAGTCACAAGCAAACACAAAACCCTTCAAACTTCATACAGATGTGTTCTGGGAAGTTGTGGTTGCTATTCTTGCTCTGAGCTCTGCCAGATCTGTGGGACAGAGTGACTGAAATCAAGGGAAATGTATTTCATCACTAGCATCAGTAAATTATAATAGAATACACACAGGGCACAGATCTGCCAAGTAAGAGAAGTCACATTTTTTCTTGTCACTTTTCAAATAAAATTGCCATCTAATCTGAAATACAGCAGCCTTGCTGAAAGTCTATGAATTCTCTTTGTATGAGGAAGTGCAGCAAAGTTCGTAGCCAGACTTGTTATAGAAACACAGAAGTTAAAAATAGCTGTGCAGTCAAGGAGCAGAATCTAGCCCTAAATGGGTGGCCCAGTTTGCTCTCACATTTGAACATTGTAAACATAAACCAACCCTTGTCTTTTTAGGCTGCTGCTGCTAGCTTTTTCTTTTGCCATGGAGAAATGTTCATGCTTCCCTATCAATTGACAACTCCTGACTGCTTTCACAGTCTTTGTGCATGAAAGATCTGTGTCAAAAAAGTACCAGCATCCCTTTGACTGTAAGCAGCCCATAATTGGAAAGGTACTTCCAATGGAGTAGCTTTTCTGCAGACACCTTGCAAGGAGCTTGCTGTGCTTTTCTACTGGGCCTTCTACAGGACTGTGCTGCTTTGTTTAGTAAGGAAAATTGATGCTACACTGGAAGATTGATTGACTCTTGGTCCCACTCTGATGGCCACTGAGCCTGCATGAGTTATCCAGCCTCAATTTTTTTTTTAGTGGAGTAATTCTGGAAGATTCATCTTAACTGTGTTTCACATTGGGTGGCAAAAGTGATTAAAAGAGGGGGCTGGAAAGCTGGGCATGTGACCTCCCACCTTCCCTGTTGTGCTGTGTGTGGATCACAGCCTCTTTGTTGAAGGGGAGGATATTGCGCCATGAAGGAAAATTGAGATTGTGATAAAAGAGGGGGAGTTAGAGATATCTAAACCATCTTAAATCTGTTTTGAATAGGAACACTTTTGTTTTTTTCTTGAAATGTTTAGTTGAAAAACTGAGGTGAACTCTTCATGCTTTCTGAGGTATTCTAATTCCTAGCCTTGCTGGAGTTTGTACTCTCACTTTGCAGACCTTGTCAATGCCTGTTCAAAACAGCACTCCAGCTGTCTATGAAGTGCAAACTTATTTACCAATTGTGCAAGACTTCTTTGAGATAAATTTATTCGTAGTAGTTTTTTTTAACTGTGAGCCTTTTGATAAAGGCCTCTTGGTACAAAAGCAGAGATGCTGTTGGAGGCAGACTGTCATGAAAACACTAGGGTTGTGGAAGAGTAGGAGCAAGAAATGTCTTCTAACCTATGGCTGCTTATTATTTATTTTTCTGATTAAAAGGTCCAGGAAGAGATGCAGTGTGTGTTTTGGGGCTCAAGTGTTGCTGTGTAGCACGGCTGGCCTGCTGGCAGGAAGCTCGTTGTGCTGGGTCCAGGCTGGATCGTGGCAGCCTGGTGTTGGGCCACAACACCCCATTGAGGGGGCTGCTTGGGCATGGCAGGGAGTGACTGAAAATGCCAGAGATCCTCCTTGCTCTTCAGCTTTGCTGTCTTGAGGTGGGAGGAGGCCTGTGTGGAGGCCTACCCTTGAGGAGGCCTGTGTGGGCAAGCGAGACGTGGCCTCATCACAAGAGGCAGGGGCTGAACTGAGGTCTTTCGAGGAAACCATCCAACACAGATAGCAAACAAAAATACTCTTTGGGCTTTCAGATGTCTTAGAGATAAATTTCTCAAGGTTCTCAGACTGCTTTTTTGCTCCTGCAGGCCCTTTTATTTTCTTGGGCTGCTGCTAATCAGTAACTACCTTTTCCTGACTTCAGGGTCATTACTGTGTTTCCTTTGCTGTGAGGATTTTAAAGGGCTTTCCTATCACTGACAAATATCAAAGCAGGTGAGACTGCTTGTGGTGAGTGTTTGCAACTGGAGAGCCTTAAATACTCATACCATGCCTGACACTGTAACAAGTTCAGCTGTTTTTAGCAAAAATGACCAGGAAAGATCTCTAGTACTTTCCCAGAGGGGAGTGGGCCTGTTAAAAGCAATGACTAAGATACTACCTTGTTGCAGTAGCATGTAATCCACTTCGTTTAACAATGAAAATCTGCTTGTTTTAATTACAGTGAAGCAGTTTCTGATGCTCTGTTGCCTCTGCAAGCTGCAGTCCTTGCAGTTTAGGGACTGCTGGCACCAAAATACAGGGGAGTTCCTTCCTTGTGTCTGAGGAAAATGGTCACTCTGGAAGTCAGGGTGATGACCTGGGATGGAGCAGGTCTAAGTTCACCTCTTTGCTCCTTTGCTGGCAGCTATGTGATAGAAGGCTTCATCTCCATGGGCCTCTGTTGAAAATAGGCATATAGTGAGGACACATTGTTGCAAGACTGCAAAAAAAAAAAAAAAATTGCTGTTTGATAATATGCCATGGTATGTTCTAAGGAGTACAAACTGATGAGTATAGTAAAGCTGATCCTATCTTTTCTTGAAGGACTTCCAAACACTGCAATTGCAACAAAATTGACTAAAATCTGCTTATGGTGGGTCTCTTCCATCCTTTATTCAGAGTTCATCTGCTAAGTTTTATGCTGCCTAGTCTGTGCTGCTTCTGGTGTGTATGGGAGCTGGTTCTCTGGAAGCTTCACTTTTGAATGGTAAAGACATACTTTTAATATAAGATTTCTGAGGCACTGCTCCATTAAATACAGTAAATATTCCTTAGTGAGTACTATAGGTTCATGCTAGTTGCTTGCATCAAAAGTGATTTCTCATTTCCCTATTTTTTCAGCTGCTGAATGGATCAGTCTTTAAATGGGTTGCACTGTGTGAGCAGTGAATGCAAAGAATGCACAACTTTTGGTGAGTACACTGTTATTTATATCTGGTTGTCTGTTGTTTCAGATTACATGCAGGTGACTTCTCTGTGGTAAAGAGAACAAAACTCTTTACGCTGAGATTCCAGACTCAAGGTATTTAATTATGTACAAACTGTGGTTCAGGCTGCATGCATGTATTCTGTAGATCTCATGCTCTGTTCTAAGACTTATTTCATGCTTATAAACACTGTAAAAGAGTATGAGGGCTATACAGATTCAGAAGAAAATTGTTTATTCCTTTTATATTTGTTCCAGTAAGTGTAGTAAGTGTAGTGCTCTGAAACCTAGGCCTGTCTTGCTGAAATAATACCTAAGGTTTTAAAAAAGAAAAACCTCCTTATGCTGAAAAACTGATTAACTACTTCATTTGTTGAAGAAGACTGTCAAATCCAAAAAAGAAAATAACCCACATTGTACCTGTCACTAAGAGGAGAACTCCATGCTCTGTGTAACCTGGATGCTGAGCTATTGGATCAGTGTCTCTCAAGGAGAGTTCTGAAGCCACACGGTGTCTCCGGGTGCTGGATTTTGTACTTGGACCTCTGTATTAAAACTCACGCAGAGTGATAGCTCCCTACTGGATATACATCTGAAGAGCTGCAAGAGTGCAAGTCATTCCAGCAAGGATCTGGTATAAATTACACTCTTAATTGGCTCCAGATAAGTCTATTTTGGACTATGGAACATGAAGAACTTGTGTGGCGTACTAAATCTTCCTACTTCTTGCAAAAACCCTGTCTCTGTACAGGGAACTGCCTGTAAAGAGGGAGTCATAGACATACAGATCTAGAAGCTGGCAGATTTCGCATGGCAAAATCCCATTAGATCAGATCTTGCACAGACTGCTATTATTCTACGGGGCATATAATTTCTCAACTATGAGACATGCAGTGAGACCTATGAACTGTATCAGATGATTTGTTTAGACAGCAAGATGTTTTTAAGTGGCAGTGCTTATCTTCATTTTGATATGTGCAGATTAGGGAAGAGGTAATCATGGTATAGCTGTTTAGAACTCCAAGTATGTTTTAAATAATTGATTTCAATACATCTAAAGTAACGATCAGTTATCTAAAACATATATTTGCAAAAAATTCAGTGTAACAAAATAAATACCAATAATTTAAAACATTTTTTTGGCTTTTAATGTTGCAGAATGTGTATCTGTAACAGTAATAAAACTTCAATAAACATGATTTAATAGTTTAGTGTGTATTTAACACATAAGCATGCTATTGAGCTGAAAAATCAGATTTCAGTTTGGCAGTGGAGGAATGAGTTCACAAAGCCAGCTTCTAAGTTTATACCTGGTTTGCAAGAGGCATCCACAATCATGTATCTATGAGAAGAAACTGGTGTTTGTTCAGAATCCTTAATTATTCATTGCATTTACAAGTCAGTGCTTCATAATATGGTTCTCTTTCATTATATCAAGTGAAGAAATTTTGAGGGAGGCTAAGAGCCAGAATGTGCAAAGCAAATTTTAAAATGGATGGAGGTAGCTGAAGGAGAACTTCTCTGAACTGGTAGGATTTCATTTGGTAATGCAGTGTGCCAAGAACGTTCTACATGTTTTCTGAAAGTTAAGGAAAATGCTTCTGGGGACGTGTCAGGGTGTTAGAGATAGAAATATTGCTAAGCTCAATTGTCCATTGGAGTAAGGAATAGACCACCTCCTTGGAGCAGAAATAAGGGCAGGATTTCTCTAGCTCTACTTTCAGAAGCTCAGCAGCTGGGCCCAGTGCCTGTGGCCACTGTTGCTCTCTGCCTCTGACAGCCGCACACGCTATGAGCTCACTGCTGGGGAGTTTTAATTCCATGCCTGCATCCTAGCTACTGATGCATAAAAAAGGTGAGGTGTATAATTCTTCTTCCACTATGAAAGATGCAGGTGGCAGCCCTTCCTTGGGCAGAATTCCTGCTGACTTCACCGAATGTGTTTGGAATATGGACAACAGAACTCACACAGAAGAACATGTAGACTTGACACATTCATAATGTAGTGAAGTCGCCTGCATGTATAATGTCTCCTTCCTGCAGTAAAATGACTGTCTTTCAAAATCCACTTCATATATTGGAAGTTCCTGCCCCACAGTGAGACTGATTCTAGCAGAAGTAAATACAAATGGATGTAGTGTTTTGTAGTTTGTAGTCCATAGCGAGGATTTTGTCTATGTGCCTATTATATACCATCAGAATACAGTTGGCTTCCTTGGAAATAATTTTTGATTACTTTAACTTGAAGACTTTCCTACATGAAGTACATTTAAGAACTGAATTGAGGTGTGAACATGAACCACATTAGCTCTTCAAGCCCCCGTGGATCCTCTTGCCCTGACTGTATTCATGGGGTTTGGGCTAATCCACTTCCAAAGTTAATTAGCGTCCTAATTTGTACTGTGCTAATTTTCTCATGGTCAACAGACTAAATTGATATTACTTTCAAATCGCCTACCACCTCTCTCCGTTTCATTTGTTACTATTATATAGTAGTGAGAATATAAGCTCGCTGTTCCTGAAATATTTGCAGTCCCAGAGTTCGGCAGCTAGAAGTTAAATGTTTCGTGTTATGCTTTTTCTGTTTCTGTGATGATGGGGGAACTTATATACGTGTGGAACTCCTAGGACCCTACAGTGAAGAAGTTTAGGTGAGCCTCAATCTTCCGTACTATCGAATGCTATTTTGCGTGCTTTTATGAAGAGGGTAATGCAACACAGAATGCTGTACATGGGTTCTTCCAGCTCTGAATTAGTCTCTTTTATCTGTCTCTGACCACAACAGATGTTGGCAGCCTTTCTATTCCATATCCTTAAGTCAGACTAAGAATATCAGTTCCGCTTAGGGAAGCTCTAGGGGAAAAGTTTAACCCTTTCAGGAGGCTTTTCCTTGTTTTCTTTTTTCTTTTCTTTAAAACTCTTGACTTAAATTTAAAATAAGAGTCAGTAAATGTCTAAAGTGGCAACTACATCGTTGAGGGGGTCCTCAGTTTTAATTTCATAGTTGTGTTCATTGGTTTCTTTAAATTTTCAGTCAGCTTCCCTCTCATCAAGGGCACACAGATGGAGGTTAAAAAGATCACTGCAAATGTTTCTAATATAAATTTAGCAAAGGAATTTGCATGGAATGGCAGTAGCATTGTAGAAGACTTGAGTGTAATCTTCAACATGTAGGAGGTACTGTTTTGCTCTATAGATGGTACTAGCCATCTCTGGAAAACTGCCTCTTGGACTTTCCAAATAATCAGTTTCTTATAGTGCATTGATAATGGTATGAAACCTTATTATAAAGGCTTACAGGGAAGTAACAGAACTTTCCTCATAGGTAGAGTTAAGAAAAAGTTTCATTTACCCAAATTCTTTTCAGGATAACCTTGAACTATTTGTTTTCATCTTAAAACTCAAATAAATGCAAGCAAGAAATGCAAGCCATGGTTATATCCCTTAAAATAATTACGAATGCAGATATTTTATTCCTGTGTTTCATTTAGAGTTCATACAAAAGTCATAATAGAAAGGAAAAATATAGTTATATATTAGGACAAGCTCTTCTGAAATTATTAGTTATGTGTCCACACAGTCTGTTAATTGCCCTTTGAGATTACAGACCACGAGAAAGGTTCTGGCAATGCCAAAACCAATCCAGCATTCCTACCATTCAGCTGCTGCATTCATGCCTCAAATGCAGACCTGTACTGCCTGATGTCTAGCTAGTTACATGTCTTCAAGTGAGAGGGCTGTAAGGATCTAATTTTACTGACTGACAAGGATTGCAGAAGCATACACAGCCTGCTCATATCCTTTGTGGAGTTGGAAGCAGAGCCACCTTTTCATTTCTTTTTTTTCCACTGCACAGAGACGCCATCACATATGTTCTGAGGCTGATGAACTGAAGAGATCTGGGAGCCACATGTGACCAGCAGAATGAGCACCAGCCTAGAGTACAGTTTCAGTGGGAGATGACTTTTGGGAAAGTTCCCACAGAAATCCCATTGTAGCATTTCTGTTCTTACTGGGTCTGATTTCATTTATTCTGAGGCTTCCTCACACATTTATGGCATTGCAGTGAGAACTTAACGTGGGCATAACGCACACTTGCAATCTCATTAATGCTCTTTGGCATTGTCAGAAGGGTGTGAAAGGGCTGCTTGTGTCAAGGAGAATCTGGCCCATCATGTTTATTCATGCAGTAGCTTCTGCTGAGTCACAGAGTCTGCCTCACAGCCAGGAAAAGGAAGGGCTTGTTTTCATTAGGGGACATCAATACTATCTGGTGGTTGCAGAGCACCGGAGCACAGAGTGTGCTGAGGGAGGATCACAGAGGGCTTTTTGGAACTCAAAGGAGCAGTACTTTACTGTGATGAGTGACACAGCTGGAAAGATGATATTTTCAATCATACAATACAGTGGTCTATCCTGAAGACTTAATCTCCCAAGTCTGGAGTGTGGGGATTGATTCCTCTTCTGCTGGAAGAACAGAAGCAGAAGACCTCGGGAGGCTGTGACAACCACACTGTGGGCAAGTCTTCATCCAGCTTGCTTATGAAATGTGGGCAGAGCCTTCTCAGAGGGCAGATGTGCAGTGCTGGTCCCTCTGCGCTGCTTGCCTCTTTGCAGAGGGGGAAGAAGAGTAGACTCAGAAAATGTAGATAAAAGCAAATTTCCCCTAAATTAGTTTTTTGATAGGTTAAGTCACATGGTTTATAAGAGATTTTTAGAGGAAGATGGTGTGGGGATGGAGTTAATGGGAAGTACTGAAAAGCAAAAGACTGTTCTGAAGGTAGTAGCAAGAGATCAGGCAGTAGATGTGGATGGGTTCCTCCTTGAGGAAATGAGAACCCAGAGTTGCTGCCTTCCAGCCCACCTGGGAGGAATAGGTACAAAGAATAAGCAAGGGTACCTTTCAGGCCTTCTGATGCTAAGCGGGCCTTAATGTTCAGGGGAGTGAGGGCTGGTGAAATCTAGAGTTGGAGGTCCTACCTCTGAGGGAACTGTCCTGACCCCTGATAGGGGAAAAAAATAGCTAATCTTACTGTTGCTTTCTTCATTGTTATCTAAGTGTTTTTATCCTTGAGATTTGTGATTTGGATAAAGTTGCAAGCGAAGTGTTTCAGTGGCAGTGGCCACCACTTGTTTGTAGGACACAGTGGAGTTATATTTGTCTCTATGAGCAGTTCCTTGCTTATGTCACGCTATGCAATGCCCACTAGCACCACGTTCTTGGGCACTGTCCTGTCTACTGCTAGGTACTGTAACAGGCTTCCCACTGGCATGTCTTGTGAAAGATACATGATGAGGGTTCATGACCCCTCTGACTGAAAAAGGCTTTGAGACCAATTGCAATAGTTCTCTGTCCACTTTCACTTATAAGCAGGATATAGCTGCAGCTGCTGCTTACCTTCTGCGGTTTTGTAGGTTTGTCCCTTTGCTTCATTCGCTTCTACTTTCAGCTCTCACAGATGAAGCATTTAATACTGGAAAAAAATGTTCTGTGCCCAGTGAAGTGGCTTTCTTTTCACTCTGACAGAAGGAATGAACACTCAAGTATGGATGCAGGCTGATTTCTACCCTACCTTTCCCTCTTTGTTGTCAACCTGAACAAATCCTTCTTTGCCACAGTCTAACTCCAGGCACAATGTCAACATGTAAGGGACAGATCATGAGACCTGTGGTGAGTGAGGCTGTCTTGCTCCAATTTATAGGAGGGAGAGGAGGTTCTTTGAAATATGTATACCCGACGTGAGATTAAGAAACATCAGTCCAGATGTTGGTCTGACCAGTTTGTTACAAATCTTAATAAGGGAGATGGGGAAGGGGAGGATGGATGATTTAGGGTGATTGGGTAGTGAAGGCGGGCAATAGAAAAGATAGAAGGAAGCAAGAATTGCGTAAAGCGGGGATAGTCACCACCAGGATCCAGCAGCAGTCCCGTTGCACAATGTTCTGATGGTCTGGGGCAAATGCGCAGGGGGAGAGCAGCAGCAGCATGGCTGGTCTTGAGCAGCAGGAAGGTGCAGGTACCAAGTAGATCCGGGAGGATGCAGCAGGTCTCCAGTAGCAGGCCCTGGAGAGTCCATCAGCATGCAGGCCCCTTTCGTGGTGAGGAATCTGATTGCAGACACCTTCTTGGGGAGAGAGCAGCAGCAGAGTGGCCAGCCTTAGGCAGCAAGCAGGTAGAGTGCAGAGCAAGTCCAGGAGGGAGAGGCAGGTCTTGAGGCTTCTCATGTCAGAAACCTTCTTGCTCGTCAGCATGCAGGTCTCAGATCATGAGGGATCTGTAGTCAGAAACCTTTCTTCATGAGGGATCTGTAGTCAGAAACCCTAACCTTATGGTTGTTCATCCCTCTTTTATCCTCCTTCTTCCCTGCCTACGTGACATCCCTGGGTGCTTGGGTAAGAGTCACGTGAGCACCCCCTGAGATGGCTGTCTCCCTCGAGATAAGTCCACACAAGACAGTTTCCTGGCCACTGAGCTGCAGCTTATCTCTCTCTCATTGCCTCTGGCCTTGTTCATCTGTTGTCCCTCCAGACAAAGGATTTCTCAATCCTTGGTCAGGACTTGCTTGGACTTGTTCATCTGTGTCCCTCAGAAAGCTTTGAGACAATGATGCAAAATAATAATCTCTTACAGAGGCTTTTAGAGTACATACACAAGTTATTTTTCTTACTGGGAACAGATCTCTCATGTTTAGTGTGTGATTTAAACAGTAACATGTCCTGTGATTACCATAAGATAATGTTATCTTATTTTAGAGCATGCTAGGCCTGTTGGTGAGTGTTGTCTAATCAGTGATAGTCAGAGGGTTTCTTAGTCACTTGTGGTAATGTGGTCTTCCTCTTTGCAGGATTATCAGTCTTTTAAGTGGGATCCAACAACTTTCCTCAGAAGAGTGGAATACTAGATTCAGCCAAGAAATACTTTGAAATGATATTTAACCTAAGGCTTCTAGTGAACAGAACATGAAGGGATAATATTCTCTTTCTCTCTTCTTCAAACTCATATGCACATGATTATTGCATTATTTATCCACAGCTAAATACTGTCTACAGCTTTATCTTTATTCATCCCTATTGCAGTTCAGCAGTGGAATATTTTTAGATCTATGTACTGTATCTGCTTAGTGTTAACTTCTCTATTTCATTCATCTGTATTTTTGCATACATACAATTCTAATGATTCTTCCTCTTGTGCTTGATAAACATCTAGAGGTTCATTGAAGAGTATGGAAGAAAAGGTGAAGATAAACAAAATGCAATACTTGTGAGCAATGCTCGTGATTTCACATGAATATTTGAGGATGGTTTTCCTAAAAGGATTCCTAGGAGCATCCTAAGTTTTTCTTTCTATGCTGCTGGGAATGTGAAAAAGCCCTATTGTCACCAGTTCTTTTCATACTGAAACATGGTACAGACACAATAGAGATATCTCTAAGCTGGATTAAGCTCCAGAAGCATTGGAGAAATAGCTTGGGATATCTAAAACTGGAATAAACATTCAAAGATGTAAATGTGGGAAGGAATGAATTAGAGACAAAAGAAAACCTTCTGAATACCTATGTTTCATGGGCAATGCACTCCTCCCAGCTGACCAGCTCAGTATAAGCTTACAGTTGACCTAACTCTTCAAGTTTACTTTCATTATTTTTCTAATAACTTGGAGGCATTCCATTTTGTGAAATAGGCCAATGTGTCAGGTGAACTGGCCACCATGAATGTGGGGCTCTGTCCCATCAGCTGAGAATGAATGTGCATGTGAATATTCAGAGGCCTGTGAATCTGATGAAAGAGACTGAGCTGCTACCCAACATGTAGAGATTACAAGACTTGGCAAATGCCCATCCAAATCACGTTAACTTTCTTGAGTACTGGCAATGTGTTTGAAGAATACAAGGCTCGAACTACTGGATAGTTGGTTATCTTCCTATTGGTTCATTTTGGGGCTGAAGAGTTTCTGTTAACATTCCAGCATTCATCAAGCAACACTGCAGTCACAAATCATACTGCTTCCACTCAAAAAGATGATTGGTAAAATATACAATCTCAAATTTTCTTTTCTCTAGGTTTGTTCTGCTTTCTGGTCTTTGGAAAAAAGCTTCTATTTGAAATAGTCCCAAGGTTAAACTCTGTTATTAGCCCTCAATTCTGCAGTTTCATGACTGGGCTACTGAGATTCTTAAAAACATATGTATCTGTTGGTTCATAGAAGATTTGTTTTTAATGTTTGTTCATCATGATCCTCAGCAGTATAGAACATGGAAATGTTGTTTCAATTTGATGAGCTATTAGTTTCATTCTCTTCTTCATAATGTTCCTTTCTTGCCTGCAGATTTTTGTTCTTGGATTTGACTAGTATAAAAATATTTTTCATCTACCAGTGATCTCTGTTATAGACACGCCTACCTTGAGAACCAAGCATTAGATAATGCTGTGGTTAAGAGGGGCTCTAGCAGCTCCCCTGAGACTGACCACTTATGAGTTATTAAACAAATCTGACTATGTGACTATAGGTTGGATTCCAACTCTACCACAGACACTTTGCATTTCACTCCACACCTCAAACATCACCTCAGTCTTGTTGAAAAAATAGAGTTGGAAGAGACTAGCAACTCTTCTCTTCCGTCTCTGTTGCCATCTGATGGTTTAGCTACAGATGGTGGTTGACTGTAACTATGAACAGCCTGTTCCCCTGTGCTGCAGAAAGTCCATGTAAGAGAATTTAGAGAACGGATGCATCAGAATCCTGCTGGCTCCTCACTGATATAGTGTAGGGCCCAGGAGCTGCCTGCCTCCCTACCTCTGAGAAGTTTCAAGGAGCTCCCAGAAATCAGGAATGACACAGGAGGCTGCTAGGCAATTCCTCATCCTCTTGGTACTTGCTATGGTGATACACCTGACTGTCCTTAACAAACTACTGCCAATTCTCTGTGGCTGGCCACCTTAGTTCATAGTTAGAAATGCTTCTAGCTTTTATTTGGGGAAATGTTCCCCTTGTGATCGTACCTCTGATCAAATGTGTATCTTCTACTGAGCAAGTACTAGTAAAAATGGAATAGGTCTTCAGAGCAATGTAGTTCTGCTCTCAGAAGCAATCCTTGCAGTACTCCCAGTATTCCTGTGTCCTGACTGGGGAGAGAATGGAGAAATAAGGAAAGTGTACTTTTAAGCTCAGCTGCAGCAAATTCGCCAGCTTCTGCCTGGCAAGATGTTACTTCTTGAGCCATTCAGTCCCCTTTGAGACAAATAAAACTCTAAATTAAGTAGATGCAGAATTTAATCTAGACATATATTCTTTGAAGGGACTCCAAGGAGAGTTTGAAGTTGCTTTGACCAGATGCACTGAATTATTCTTCTCTATTTCTGGCAACATGGGTACTTGTGTATCCATTTCTAAGAATACTGATCCTTGGAAGTGGTGGTACATCATTTAAGTATACCTCTTATGAAATGATCTATGTTCAACTATGTATGAGGGAGTTGTTGCTAGCTAATAGTATTTAGTAATAATAGTACATTTGTAGTCTAAGGATTTTTGTTTTAATGCTCCATTCAAGTGTTCGGCATGCGAAGTTTAAGGTAATAGATTACAATTATAGTGCTTCTTCTTTTACTTGCTTTGTTCCCCTCCTCTAAATAACGTCCCCCAGAACCTGCTTGAAAATCTTCAGGACAGAACCTAGATGGATAATTAAAACTGTAGCCTCAGTATTTCCTTCCTTCTTCCCTACAAACCTCTAAATATCATAAATGCCCGATGTACAGAAAAGAAAATGTATAGGGATAAACCAGATCTAAGAAGTTACATATCATAAGCATGTAAATCTAAAATAGGATATTTCTACCATTAGTGATAGATATTCCAAGTTCCTCAAAGGACTACCCAAGAACTCCTTAGGGCTAGGAAGGAATAAGATGATGGATGTTAAAGTAGTGTCATTTGTAGGCATTTTTCAAAATAAGTGGCTATTTTTCTTGCCATTTGGGAGCTATGCAGCAGGATTAATGGTAACTAATGCGTTGTAGGTTTAGACAAAGTAATTCCAACATGCAATTTTAAGTCTTTCAAACATTATCTGATATTGTAAATAAATAGGAATACATGATCACATGACCTGATTTGTTGGCGTGAGGATGGGATACTATCTTTAGTAGCTTATCTTTCAAAATAATGTCAGGAAAGAAAAGTTTTCTGCATGCACACTCTCAAGCACTCCATATATACTGCATTTCACAGTATGTTGCTATGTTTTGTGCTTTCTACATGTGCTGTTACTGGCAAAGTTTACCGATGTCGAGACACTTTACAGGTGATTGGCTGCATACGAATCACTGTTGGCGATCCATGCGTTATTTTAGTCATGGGGAAAACACTGTTTCTATGTCTTGGGGGAAAAACTTGTAAGCCTTGTAGTAGAGTTGCTTTATAAAACAGCTGCAAATTCTTTTTCCAGCTGCCTTTCTTCTGCTTTTTGAAAATGACTGCATTATAATATACTCAAGATCAGAAGTAAAATTTGGCAATTTTAACTTCAACTGATCCTCTGTCCTTACCCCCCCCCCTCAGAAAAGTGAAAATAGAAGAAAACTGATTAAAATAAGTGTCCCAGGCAGGCAAAAACACAAATAATCAAGATAGTTGAGAAAAGAATACTACTTTCAGTTTAGAAAATACAGCTATTAAAACAAGCAAGGAATTGACTAATTATAGTTGTAGGGCACCTCTTCTATATGAGTTGCAAAAATGAGGATAATGGTTCACACTCAGGGGAGAGAAGGGGAGTGGAGGCTGAGGATGCTCAGCTGGTGAATCAGGCGAATAATGACACTTCAGCATGTCTAATTGTCTAATGCTGTAGAGTGTATAAACTAGGGCAAGCTGTATATTACACAAATTAAAAGGAACCCAAGGCTGTCTTGTATGAGCTCTGCTCTACTGCAAAACAGTTGCTACAATTTTGACTTTAAATGATCTCCAGCAGTCCTCTCTGCCTTGCCTTCAGAGATTCAGGCTGGCAAGTGCTCAGCATTCCCTTAAATTGCATCCCTGGATGTAAACTGAAGGTCTTCCTTGGGACCCTCCCAAGTCAGTGTTCAGGGTGCTCCACATAGGATGCACTAAGGGAACAGGAATGGTACTGGGATGAGGACATTGTGTAACATCTGGCTTCGGGCACTGCAAGTGCTCTGATTCATTTCCTCACAGTGAATGCAGAGATGGGCTACTCACTGAAAGGTTTCAGATTAACTAGGCTGGATTTTTTCTTTCAAAAAAAAAACGCTTTGACTATGGGCATTGCAGCATCTGTAACATGTGTTCTAAACACACTAAGACATGTATAAACCCACACCCTCTTGTTTGAGGAATTGCTGAAAGAGAGAAAGCCTTGTTCTTTGAGAAAAGAAAAATAATGGAACTACTAAAGTGTAACAAGTTGTGAATAGCAAAGAAAAGGTTTAGGAACGTCTATCCTCCCTAAGCCATTATGTGCTACCTCCCAGGTTGCATGACAAACATGGGAGATGGCCAGCTCTGCCACTACGTTGCCTCTACGGATATTTACCTCTGCTAAGCGTAATAGTCTATCGCTTCCTCCCTGTGTACTTTGCATCTATTTTTTAATCTTAATCCAGTTCCAGGGCTTTGGTAAAGTTTAGCTATCTTGCTAAAGATCTTAGTTTAGTCCATATATTGCTTCTGAGCGGCAGCAATAGCTGCCTTATAGAGAAGTTAAACTGTGAAGTAATTTTTCTACACTGGAAAGGGTTTGGGACTGGTGCTCATCACTGGTTTTCCTGCGCTGGTCACTATGTGTCCACCTCTTGTCCTGGTGATGATCTGCTTCAAGTTTTCTATTCAGCTGCTCAGGTGAGATGCAAACAAGCCTTCTGTGTCTCAGGGGCTAAAAGTAAGGCTTTAGCCTTTTCTTTTATCCCATATTAACAAACCAGTGCAAAAATTAATGCAAGTTAATTAAGTAATTATTTAATGTGAGAAGAAATGGCAATCAGTGCAGGATCTGCCTATGGCATACAGGTAGGAGGCAAGCAGGTACTTCTTTTCAGTAGCAGCATCTTAGTGCTGAAGCATGGGAGCAGCAGTGCTTTCACACAGACAGCATGTGAAATGAAAGGTATGCATAGAGATGCTCACAAGGGTCGAGACAATCCTGGAAGAAATGTTACCTCTCAATACCCATTGATCTGGCTTACCTGGCTCTCTAGAGAGACTTGCAAAATCCTTGTGCTTGGGCAAGGTTAAAGTCTTGCCTCTGCTCCTCATGAAAATGAGTTGGGTTGATCCATAATTTTGATATTTAGAGTATCAGGCTCTTCTTGGTACTCTTCAGTACCAGGTGCGTAAATGGGAGAAGGCTGAAACCTGTGAGAGGGCCTGGATCCAAGGGATTTCCTGGTTCATGCTGAATGCTTACTAGGCAGAAGTCATGAAGCAATAAGATTGGAGGATGTTCAGCAGAAGTGACCAAACGCCTGGACTGCTTGATGTTATCCTGTTGTGAACTGAAGCTCACAGTCAGATGCTCTGTGCAGTTTCCTTACAATGAGGTTTAAAGGCAAGAGCCAGTGCTCTGTAAACATCCAGTGAAAACATCTCCTTCTATTCCATGCAGGCAAATGTCTGCATATGCAGATATTTGCATATGTATCTAATTATCAAAACTCCTTCTGGGGTCAGAGTAAAAAGAAAGCCACAAAACCAAATCTTTAAACAGCCTGACATGAAACCATAAATCTCAGCACACCCAAACTTTGGGGGGAGTTTAAAAACCTTATCCCTATTTGAATTTTGTCTGTAATGCACATCTCTTCTATAGCCACAAGTTCAGTACACTTGTGCCTTTTAGTAGTTATGCTAGAAAAATACCTAGAGACAGATTTGTGTAATTAAAATCCTGATTACTGAGGGGATCAGCAAGTGATGAGGCAAGAAATGGTGGCTAATATCTGATGTTATCTTGCAAAAGAAGAGCCCTAGAGCTTGCATTGGTTTAATGCTCATTTGGCTTCTCATACATGAATGATACTGATCATCTTTTTGACAAGCACCGCTGATGATAAAGGGTGCAAGTAGGAGCATTATGTGTTTTGGTTTGCGTTGCTGAGTGTGGCATTTTAAAAAAGAGAAAGATGTTTGTGTCCGACCTTTCTTTCAAGGAGTGTTTCCAGAGTCAAGCTTTGGCTGCTTGCTTCTGAGGGACTACGTGTTACAAAAGCTGGCCCTGTGACCCAGCATCACCACTCACCAGCATGCATCTCCAGGGTAGCTGAAGGACACTGCTGTAGCCAGCACAGGCTTGGATATGTGTTTAAAAAAAATAATAAAAAGAAAGTTATATGATACATTTCCTTTCTGGAAAAAGGGACTGGATTTGATGACCTGAAAATCCCTCTGAGAACTAGATATGCTTGTATATTATCAGCCTTTCTCATGAATTGGTAACTTAACAAAGAAAAAGACCAAAATTACTTTATTCCCTCTGGAAGTACAGTGCTTCTGAAAATCACATCCATTGAGAGCTCTAGTTAGACACTGACAAAGAATCCTTGCCTTTAATTAAATTGTAAGTATTTCTTGGTAGTGATTACAGTTATCATTTTAATTATTTTCCTTCAGTACAATACCATTGGCTTGCACTGGAGCTTTTAAAAATGCATCTCCTTACCTAGAAGGACAAATGGCACGCTCTGATCAGTGAACTCATGATTTGCAGATACTGTAGTTATCATAGATGAGTGTTTCTATGATTTCAAGATTTAGCTGTCATCCTTCATCTACATTTAAACTTCACTTTTCTTACTTTTCTCCCGAGGGCATTATGGAAGTAGTATTTTGTTAACTTTATCTTGGAGTTATCCAAATGGAGAAGAGAGAGAGAGCCTGCTCTGTAAAAAAGCGAATTAAAGAATATTCACAGTTTCCATGAGAGGTGTGGAAAATGTGGATATTTTTCAAGCTTTACTAAAGGGGGGGAAAGGGCAAAGAAGGTAAGGATTCTGCTATGTAGGTCAAGAGTGCACCTCACCTTGCAAAGATATTGTGCAGACTGGAGATAGCGTTGCAGTTGTTTTGAGCTGGCTATGACTTGCTGGAGTTCCCTGGCCAGCAGTGCCCTGGTCCTGTTTATTTACACCCTGTTGTCACAACCTTGAAAAAAATATGCAAATCCTTTCCCATCCAAGCACGTAACCAAGGGAGTCCAGTCCTGCTCTGTAACCAAAATGGTAGCATGCTTATGTGAGGAGCACGTGTGGTGCCATATGATGGAGCATCTGCATCTGTTTAGGTTACCTGAGTTGCAGGACATTCCTTCCTCTCTCTGGCTAAAGAATGATATGGGTGGTACCCATTGAATATCTTAACTTGAGAGCAGTACATATTTGGCCACGTGGTGAGGAGGGTGTACTAAGTAAAGCCTCACGAAGAGTTATTTCAGCCAGAAACTAGAGGCTGCTTGTATTGTCTGGGGCTCACTGGATTAGGTGCAGTAATCAGGCAGCTTCTGCTCAAAACCACTACCAAACTAAAAGGAAAACAATATCTTAACATCCGTTTAGTAATTCTAATGATATGAGGAACATAAGTTCTCTGGAACTGATTGCAGGTAATGCAAATGCTTTAAGATGCCACGAAACAAAGTAGACGGAACAAAATTTCCTGGATAGGGAAGGAGTTTCTTCAGCTAAAAGAGATATAGCTCTTGTGCAAGTATCCTATTTCAGTTTGTTAGCTCCTGCAGTGTCCTCCTCTGAAGTGTGGCTGCAGTGCATATGATGCAGTCTCTAACAGCTGGTCCCAGACTGTACCCTGCAAGGATTCTTTCAAATAACAGATTTTACCTTTAACATCAGTGACTTGGTATTAATTCCTCTGATTTTCTTGGTGGCTGAAATTACCAAGAAATGTGTAAGTGATCCAGTGGCTGACAATTGCTGCAATCATTCATTCTTCTTTGCTTGAAACTGAGCATATCTGTTTCTTTTCTCCTGTCATTTTCCCCCTTCCCAAGTGCTTTTAAAGTATTTCTCAGATGTCTGTATGTCAGAGTTCCCCTTATGCATTAAAATAAACGTCATCCCAGCCTGCAGCCTTTCCATATATAACTTCACCTGTAAAAGAAATGAGCAGAAATGAACTACTTCCTGCTTATTCACAGTTGCTGCTGCTTGTTAAGCAATTTCAAAAGCTATTATATTAATTTTATTTATTCATATCGACTCCCCTTTCTCTCAAAACTTGTGCTTCACCTTTTTCAAAGACTTGTATAAACCTTTCATTCTTCTAACCCTCCTCCAGCTCAGATCAACTTATTTTTCCTTTTGATTTTTTTTACAGCCTTTTATTTTTTTTCCTTGCAAACCTTAACTAGCTCTGCCTTCTCATTTAGTTTCTTCCTCCTTCTCCATTTCCAATACAGATTATTCTTTGTCCTCAGAGCTTTGAGTGGTCCCGTGTGAACGCTCATCAGTTGCTGCTGCAGCTTTGCTGACAGAATTGTTGCAGTGTGCAGAATGGGAGAGTCAGCAATGCCTGGACCTTGATTATGAGAAGACCTCCCCCTGCTACTTAAAACCTCCCTTCCAAACACTGGAGGGGAGGGGAAACACATGGTGGAGCTGATATATTAATACTCATACAATAGCACCAATTGCCTGCAGGAATAAAAAAGACCAAAACCCCAAACCTGAACATCTAACTTGAGAACAAAATTAATTTTAAAATGTAGGTCATATGCTAATACAGCTCCCAACGTAACCTGTATAGCACCAGCAAGCACAACATAGGAGTGTGCTGTCTCTTTGTTTTCTTGCTTGCTGTTTTTTGCCACTTTCTGTGCAAATGCAATTAATTCAGCCATCAGACTCACTGGCCACATAAGTGATACGATTCATTCTCTCATCTAAAGTTTGCTGATGATTTGAGTGCTGTTGTGATTGGAGGACTGTTCTTCATTGCTGATGAATAAGGAGACAAAAGGAAGCTTTCCTCTTACGATCATGCTTCCCCGCGGGCAGGCTTTGTTACAGGGGACTTTTGCTGTTGTCACAGCAGTTAGATGGTCTGGGTGAACTGGTGAGCCCCATCAGCCAAAGGGTCTTTGAAGCCAACTGGAAAAAATGGTGCCAGTACCTTTGTCTGCGCTGGAAGAATTCTTCTGGTGGCCTGTGATGCCTTCCTGCTGGTCTGGAGAGAAGGATGTCCTAGGAGCAGGCTTTGGGCCGAGTGAATTGGCAGCATATGTGCTGCAGACTGTGTTCTGAGCAGTCCTGTTTGAATGCATCAGGACAGATCGCTGTGGAGGCCAAAAGAGTGGATTTGGACAATGATTCAGCTCTGATAGGATGGTTTTTCTACCGCTGTTGGAGCTGAATATTTGCACAGTTCAGACCTTTGCAAAGTTCAGGGTACTTAAATGCGGGCTGTGACAGATTCAGAGCTGCACAGTAACAACTTATGAATACCATATGCTGACTTGGATTATTGGACTGTTTACTGTATAATGATATTGTTTAATTTAATACAGAGGGATGGAAAGAAATAAGCGAGAAAGAAAGATGCAAGATAAGCTACTTCTCAAAGCATGAGAAATAAGGTGCATTGCTACAACAAGAAAGAGGCAGAGCTCATCAAGAGATAAGCAGTACCATTTTAAAAAAGCAAAATGTCTTTAAGACAGGGTGATGGTTGGCTGCATGAATCCCTAGAACACCTACCTGGCAAGAGGCTGAATGTGTCTGAAGAAAGCAAGCTTGACTATATTGTCATCTGCTGGAAGCAAGGATATAGGCATGTGGCACACATATAAGTTCTCACCTGCAGAGCTGGGTGAGGTGTATGTGTACATATTAAAATATCAGTGACACCAATTAGTATCCTAAGTGTTCCTCTTTTTTGTTTCAGTCGTTTTGAAACAAAACTTTTAAGGAGTTGTATTTTCTTCTAAGACCACTTTAAATATATTTAAATAAATTCTTGTATCAAAAAGCTTTAAAAATTTCAAGTCAAGAAAGGCATTGTTTCAGGCCTGTACATCTTGCTTTTTCTGCCTCAGCTTTTCACTTCAGTAAAGAAAATAAGGGGATTTATGAAGATAAAGGTCTTTTTTTTTTTCTTAGTTTTTGGAACTTCTAGTAAATGATAAGAAAATCAGTCCACACAGCTCTGTTTATAGCTGGCTCAGTAATTTAAAATCTCCCTCACCAGAAAGCTGCCTCCCCACTGCATGTATGCAAACACAATTTAAGAAGGCTCTCTGGTCATTAGAATGTTAGAGTCTGACTCTCTGATGGAAGAGCTGGACACTGGACCTGGTAAATGAGAGCAAGGGCTTCATTGAGTACTTCTATCCAGCACAGCAAGTGCATCAGAATAGCAAGTGTGTTGCTTGCAGGCAGCACTGGATTGCAAGCTGCATGGGTACTTCATGTCTTAGCAGCCCAGCAGCTCTACAGATGTAGCAGTTTGGTCCCTGCTGTGCACATGAAGTGCTGGATTTCTTGGCAGACCTGTACTGCAGCCCACATTGATCTCCATATCTTTGGATCTGGTGTTGTTTGCTATCACTACTGTTTTCTATCATGTATTAAAATCAGCAAAGGGGGGGCATCTGAGCTAGCATAGATGAAAATAGCAGAATCAAGAAATACTGCCTTGAGAAGGTCCCTTCAAGAAAGAGCAAAAAATAGGTGGAGGTTTGGTTTCCCACAGCCATACCAGAGATTACCTCTGGATGAAGAGCTCACTAAATGAAATTATTTGAGTGCCAAGGACAGCCATTTTGTTGGGCTGCTTCTGGTAATGATGAATGTATGACTCCTGGCATGAAGTAAGTGGGTAGAACGTGACAATTCCAGTATTTCCCTTTTGTTGCTGCAAAAAGCAATTGCTGTGTTCATTAATATTTGTTGGTGAAAGCTGGCTGGCTGAATAAGGTGGTTGCATGAGGTGTTGAGAAATGCCTTAGATGTTTTGTTCTCAAATGGTCATCCTACTGAACGAGCAACTGCCCATTTAAATGTCTGCTTAATTACAGTGGCGCCAGTTTGTCCCACGTTCATAATAGTTCTGCCAGCATTTTTACAATGAACCTTCATTATCTAAGTTTTATGTCTGTCCATAAAATGTTGCTCTAGGCAGGTATGTGTTATATAAGATAGAAGGAAAATGTACATATCCATTATAAGTTAAATTGTAAGTGGACACTGTGAATTAGAAGAAAATATTGTAGCATGACCCAATGTAGTAGACCTGTGCTAAAGGTATGCCCGCTCTTGGGGAAGAACCGGGGCCTTCATTCTCCTGACTCAGTGGAAAGCTGGCAGTCTCACACCTTGCCATCACTGCCTAGTGGGACTGTGCAATACTCATTAGCTGTTGGGCAGGATGGCCGCTGTCTGTTGTGCTCTATACTTTGTCTGACAGCCCTTGCTTGAACTGGTCGTTACCACATGTGCCGTGGTACAACCCTCTGACCAAGTCATCTTCTGTCTCTGCTAAGCTTCTATATCATCAACTCTTGCATGAAATAACATGACACGTTTTCCATCCTCATTAGCTCCTTTTGTCTTTCTTCTCTGCTTTTATATTTGGAGTTTTTCTTTCCAAAGTAGGAACAGTAATGACTTTTTATGGTATCTCCCAGCATCTCAGGAACCCACAAAGAAAAGAATTAGCAAATCAGTGATACTGATTTCCCCACAACTACAGATTTCTGTGGCTCTCTTCTCCTTTTTTTAGCAGTCTTGACTTCAGTGCTATCTTTCAGGATAGATAAGTTATGATAAACAAGACCTTTTCCTGGTTGGCTTTCTGAATCTGCTTGATCGTTCCTTCCAGCTGTCCATGCACTTCTGTAGTTAAATCATCACAGCTTTGCCTGTCCGCAACTATTAAAGGGTCTCCTGCTTTACAGCACTCTGATGACACAGGGAAGTGCTATTACCCCCATTTAGTTGAGAAAATATAGCCCAAATGAGATGTAATGACTTTTCCAAAGGAGAACAGCATGGACAGCAAACAACCAAATCTGATCTTCCATAAGTAAAAGGTGTTTTAAAAAGCTCTAAATAAGATGTCTAGTGAGACCATAACATGCCTTCGTTTATAATTCCACAAGTTGTACTTTCAGAGTTCTATTTGGAGTTTCAATGTGCAGTCCGGTTTGCTCATCCATTTTTTATATCTGCAGGTGTTCACTTCTGTCTTGTGTGCAAATTGGGTATTTAAATGCCAAGACCCCTGGTATGTTCATGTGTATGGTTCATCTTCCCTGTGTTGAGGTAACTGCAGAGGCCTCTGATTATTAAGTAAAGAGAATTAACAAGATAAATGTAAACATTTGTCCAAACAGATTCTACTTGGAAACCTTAATTAGAGGGCACAAAGCCATTAAAGAGTAAAAGCCTGTCGGCCTGGGGCTGATGAGGAATGCTGGCCTTCGTAGCTACAAGCCCAGCCAGCTTCTGTCCTCTCTGCAGTTTTATTTGTTTTTACAGAAACAGTTCGAATAGACCATTATTTTTACACTCTTTCTTTCCCCATATTCAACTGGATTACTTCATACAATGTCTACTTTCAAGTGTCTTAGAAATATGTCAGTGTATTTCTTTCTGATGCCTAGTCTGGTTGGTGCTGAACTTTACAGAAATGCTCATTTTGTTAAAAAATAAAATATCCTGCTTTTCTGTGGTCAAACACATGCAAGTAAATAAGGCATGACCTGCAAAAGACATAGAGGCTGTTAATTGCATAGGAACATCATCAAACCTTACTGTGTGGTGACTTCTCTGTCTTTAAAACACATTTTGCTGTACAGTCTTTGGTGAGTATCTTGCAGGTCTTTGTGGCTTTCAAAGAGCTCATCACCCAAGTGAGATGAAAAAAAAAAAAGAAAAAGCCATATTTTTCCTTTTCTCAGTTTGGGGGAAAATAAAGAAGCAGATGGAAGGAAGGGAAATGGTGTTTACTGATGATATAATTCAAATCCTAGTATTAGGTTTATTGTGTAAAGGATAAAAGTTTGTCCAAGGAAGTGTTGGATATTTGAGCTGGCCTCCTGACTAATGTGCAGTTTGTCAGATGAGGGCACGTGGGATAAGACTGATGTCAAATTTCACACCACATACAGACCTTGCAAGGCTGCTTCTTTAGGACAGCTGGCAAGGGTGCAGAAGGTGAGATAGGAACACAGAGAAAGGAAGAAAGTCGTGGATGGGAGACTGCTGAGTGCCGTTAGAGGAGTTGACCTTGGAGCCGAAAGATCTTGTCTTTCTGAGTTGTATGGGCATTCTTCAGAGGTCAACATGAATGTCCTAACTGTCCTACCCTTTCCAAAGTAAAGAAAATAAACCTCAGGCATGGCAAATGGGTGTCCTTCCCTCAAATGACATCAGTAAACCACAGGGATTTTGGCAGACAATGCCATTCTTTGGGAGCTGAGTGTTAATGTGCATGATCAACTGGTGAGCTCTTGGTCTCTTTACACTTTGTGTTTTCCTGTGCTGCCTTGTTTCAAGAATTACATGCATCATATCCAGGGGCTGTGCTATTGCTCTGCTAATTTCATTTAAGTAATATACAGAACTCCTGCAGATCAGAAGTTACTCCTATTGAAGTTTCCTTTGGGATTAAGATTGGGCTCTTCATTAGGACTTGACCAATGAAGCTATTAGCCTGGTCCAAGATATTTAATGTCTGTTACACATATGCAAGTCTAAGTGCTGGTGCTGGATAAGGAGCACTGCCTGGATAGTGCTGTTACTGACCATGCTAAGAGAACAAATAGGGAAATGATTTCTGTTTTCTAGAGTGACTATTTCTAAAATGCATTGCAGAGTTAACTGTAGAACATGATTGAAAGGAATGAATTGGATGATGCTACTTTGATGGTTGAGATGTTTTCAAAATGGGTGTCTTTTTCCTACTCCAAAATACTTCACTGCAGCCTGGTGTTTATGATCTGCACTCATACCTTACAAGGTTAATTGCTACGGGTTGTGTGTACTTCCTGCAAATGTTAAGGTGTCCTCTCAACACTGGGCATTAGAGATTCATGAAGAAAATCCAGCAAGTACTGCTTGAGATTTTCATATGACAGGCAGATACGTACTAGCATTAATCCTCTTTCTGTATTCTCCAAAGAGCTCTTTGACAAGGGTATGTGCAGGACAGGAAGAGTTTGACAGGATTCAGCTCCCTCTCAAATCCCTCCATTACAAATAAAGGAAACTGAGACCCTTCATCATCAGCCGAGGCTGTGGTGCAGACAGCCTGCCCTGTGAGAAGATCTCTCCATTGGGATATGTGGTGCGGACAGCCACCAGTGCCTGCCAAAAAGGGCCACCCAGGAGCTATGTAGGTTCAGAGTGGGGTAGGCACTGAAAATTATGATCCTAGCACAAGCCTGCAGCCAAGAGCCCCAAAATGGAGCACTGAGATGCACGCTACATGGGATTGCATGGGCTTTGTGATGCCCAGCACCACAGTCTATCTTCCCTCTCCTGCGTGTGGTGGATGGATGGCTGTGAGATAGCTTTCCTGCTTCTGCTAAAAGAAGGGTAATGCCCTTGGTCCACTGGACACCTTATAGGGCACACAACAGTACAGGCTGTTGGCAGCCTGGGGAAAAAGACAAGTGGGTTACAGGGAAAAGGGCTTCCTAGCTGGAGAGGCTCTACACCTTCGACTTGAAGGCAGTATAGGTCAATGTTATTCTAAAAAGACTGAGTTATCCTAGAGAAGTCGTGTAAATGGGACTGACAGTGGCATCATGCCTATGAAATAAAGGACATTAAGCTTTCCTGTCCAGAATGATTGACGTGTCCATGTCTTACCATTAATGCATGTCATTTTCAAGGTTTTCTCAGTCATGCTGTCCATCATGATTGTAGTCAGGGATTCCTTATGGCTTAAGTATGGCTCCTCAAAATGGATGTGCGGAGTGAGTATTTGCCTTGCTTTTTTTTTGTATACAAGGAACTTCATGACACTTTTAGAAGATTAATTATAAGTTACAAATCTTTTAAAAATATATATATTTCTTATAATCTGGACATATAATGTACATGAAAGGGAAGAAGCTAGCCTAGCGGATTGGCCGGCAAAATGAAACTTTCTGTGCAGGATATGTATAACAGTGTACTAGGGGCATGAGAATATGAAGTAGTTGGAACTATGTTTTGCTGGCACAAACTTGGAGTAATTCAGCTGATGATGAACAAAGTCAGGATTTGTCTCACTGTGGCCTTCTTTGAATCCATACTTCCTTGATCCATGGTTGTAGCTGATTTACAGTTAGTCAGTGACTCCATAATTCCAGACTTTTCTGCCAAAACCCATCAGCCTTCCCCATGAAGATCTAAGCTTTTCTTCAGGAAGGAAATAATTTAGTTAATTTGCTGAATAAGTATGTGGTAGAGTTTTGTGGGTAAGCCTAAGGGAGAAGATTGAAATCACAAAACACATTTGAACATCAGCTGGCTGTATGAAATTCAGCACAATGAAAGGCAAGACAATGACAACAGCAATTTAAGAGTTTATTTAAAAATCTGAAGCATTTTGCTACAAAACTGTGTAGTAATTTAGGCTTTGACATGCTTGTATGTATGGTGGGATACTATAGTTTGTCTTATATGAAGACCTGGAACTGGACATAAATGGTAGCTGAGAAGAGCAGTACCTTGTGGAAAATCTGAAGACATACTTCTCTCGTCTGCTATCTAAAAATCAATCTAGCTATCTCCGCATGTAAACTTGTAATCCTACAAATATACTACCTCAAGGAAGTCTGCAGCCAACATTTACATTAAAAGATCAGACTTCAATGAATGCTGGCAATAACCACATGATAAATATTGGCTCTTGGAGAAGTTTATTACTGTCTGCTCCTGAGCGCCCCACTGACCTTGCACCTATTTCATGACACTTACAGCTGTTGACCATGGCTTGATTCAGACCTGAAAACTGCTCTGCAAAAGTTTCACCAGACCAAGCAGCTGCTTTGAGCAGCCACCAAGTTTCACCATCCCTTGCAGGAAATCCCAAATTGAGAAATAAGACAGGCAGAGGAAAGAGAGTTTGGGGTCTTCATGAGGGAAGACTCATTCCTCAACTAGACAACAACTCAAACTTGTTCTGTATAGAAATGGCTGGTGCAATTAATGTTACTTTGTATAAATCAGATAGGTAGTCTGGGCCATGAAGTTTCCAGCAAGACATGTTGAATTACAGGCAGGCAGGTCCCAGGGCCATGAGGATGCATCATGTGTAGTATTTCCCTGCCCTTTGGTTTTTATTTAATGGAATCATAGAATCATTTGAGTTGGAAGGGACCTTTAAAGGTCATCTCCTCCAACTCCCCTAAAAATAAGCAGGGATACCTACTGCTAGATTAGGCTGCTCAGGTTTCGCTAGTACCTATGTTATGCCTTCACTGCAGATGGACATCAACAAATCAGACTAATCTTGTTGACATTCATAGACCCTTCCGTGAAATATCCCAATTTCAGCATCAAAGTTGCTACTGAATACCAAGGTGATTTGTCCTGATTGTGTAGGAAAGACAGCCTCTCTAAAGGAGAGGGAGGAATTTCTCCTGCTTATAAAAATTGAAAGGTAATTTAAATGGGTCTTGGAATGAAACATTTCAAGGACATGGTCTTGTGTGTTTGGCCTGACTTGGACAAGTGGCTCTGTACCAAACTGGAGACATTCTTGAGGTTATCCTGCTAGCGTAAGATTTGAAGTATCAATGTTTAGGTTTGTTAAAAAATGAATTGAGCTTGTCAGGAGACATTTCTTGAAATCACTAGTGATGATAATGCCACCACTTCTTTGGAGTCTGTTTAAAAGACTATGGTGAAAGAAAAGAAAAAAAAAAAGCCTCAGCTGCTTCCCCTCATAGTACTTAGGGATATCAAGAGTTCCACACAAAGAAAATACGAACAAACAAAAGAAAAAATAACTGAAAGACCTGGTTCTACAGTGTTTCATTACAGATCTCAAAACTGCTTTTCCTGTATGTGGTATTGCAATCTCCATTTTCAAAGCAAGGCAAGGTCTTAAAACAGATTAGTTTATTGACAATGCGGCCACCTCTCTGTCGCCTTCCTGAAAACCCAAGGCCTCACACTCTATAAGGAAGAAAGGCTGAAACCTCTTTTAAGCAAAGGGCTTTTACAGAATCCTGTAACTCCAGAAAAGCAATAAGAAACTTTAAACACAATATTTGAGGTAAAGTAAGTCTGCCGTATTATGTATTAAATCCTGCCCCATCTCTGACCAAAGGGCATGTTAAGTTTCATCTCCTTGTTGTGGGGGAAGCTGAGATGAGATGATATTATTTTCATTCCAGGATTGCAGTGCAGGGATGAAACCCAGTATTCCTCATGCTGACTCCAGTGCATCAGCCACTGAACTGAAGGGCTCTGCTTTGCTTAGCTTAAATAATGCTTACAGTTAACTGCTATGAATTTCTCTGGGGTTTCATCTTGATGCTTATTGTGTCTTAAGCTATCAAGGTTCAGCGTGCATGTAAGTGGCATTTTGTAACTGAAAGGTGTTTTCCATTTCCATTTTGTTCATAGCCCTTGAATTAAGTCACCATGGAAAAATGCCAAATAATACACCCTTTTTTTGGCAAATAAATGTTAAAAACTCAATGCCTCAAGCATATTACATGATTTGCAGGAAATTCCCAGACTCCTACAACAAAGAGACATCCAGGCACCATATCAGCTCTTCAGACCAGACCAAAATTGCAGTTACTTGCAGGAGCTGTGGAGCTAAAGGAGCTGTGGTGCTCACCTATCTGAGCACCACTTACACACACCTTTTTCTGTGTACGTACTGGTACATGAGACTTGTTTTGTGTCCCCTGCTTGTCTTTAAGGGGCATTGTTACACAAATCAGATAGCTGTAGCAACCTCAAAGTGCTAAGATGAAAAATAACATATGCAGCTTTATTTGTCAGATTCCTTATACTGGAAGATCCTCTAAAACGTAATGCTGAGGTGTTATGGTATATTTCATTTAAGAATAAGAGAGCTTTTTATGTTGAAACGCTTGAATATGTTTGGGGTAAAGAGGTAACTTCCATCACCACAGGCAGGAATTTAGGAGATGATATTACAGTGCATAGACATGAGCATCCTATTTACACAAAGACCAATGATTTGATTTGTATCTATGCAGCATGTGCTGATAAGCCTAACTGCATTTTAATGAAAAGTGTTTTATGTGGGATAAAAAACCAAAAAGTAAAAACAAAACTGAGGGCAAAGAGCTGAGGCTGAAAGACATGTTATTAGTCACTTACTTCCTAACAGAAGGACGTAAATTACCTGATCTACATTTGTTGTTGTTGTTGTTGTTGCATCAGCTTTTGTTGCTTGTGTCCAGCTTGCCAGTAAGAAGTCATAGGAAAATGGGCTTCTGTGCTGAAGTGGTACAGGATGCAGTGAAGATGGAACAGTTTGCACATGTGCAACCACCCGAGGCAAAATGAGGGGGATTTGGCCTTGCATGTCCCCTTTCTTCCCCTTGTTTCCTGTAGATTACAATTAGAAGGGTGGGATTCTCTCCTGGGAAGACACAAGGCCTTTATGGTGTACCAGCACCGACCTCTTATCAGGCTTCAAACCAAACTGAACTCCACATCTGAACAGCTCTGATTTTGGCAAAAAGAAATATCCATGGCCAAATCTGGACTTTGCAATTCACATCCCTAGGACAGTTTCAAACAATTGCTGTTAGCTGCTAGTACATCTGCTCTGACTCATGGTTTGGGTGTGTGTTGCTGACTCCCTTACTATGACTGAAGAAAGGAAAACAAAGAAGAAAAGCAAAATTAGGTGCAAGACTCCTAACCTCATTCTTAAATTTAATTCATAGATACCAAAATCCTGATGCGAAGCTCAGCAAAGCTGATCCAACAGGATCAGTAGGCTTTGGTTCATGCCACAGCTGCAGGCAACAACTGTACACTGACCTGGACCAGTGAGACACATTCCTGAATGCCTTCTTTGTTTCATGCCAGGGAAATTTTTTTGGATAAAGCTGATCAAAGGGAAACATTATTCCACACACTGCAGTACAAGTCTGCCTGAAAACTAACCTCTGTAATTTCTTTTATGGCTCTTAGGCCCTCTGGAGTTTCTACAGAAAGTTTTTCTTGCCTTTTGGTTAAAAGAGGTGGCTGGTTGACCAAGAACATTTTTTTTCCCAGACATGTTTTGCTCCAGATGGAATAATCTTTTTCTCCTCCTGTTTACCTGTACCTTATTTCATGTGATTGGGTGCAGGGATATCACATGGTAATATGGGGGCTTAAGTAATTTCCTTCCTCCTTAAGATCTCAACACTTTTATCATTACTTGAATTACACATCCCATGCTTGGGGCTGCTTTTCTCTGCCACAGCCTTTTGAAGACACTAGGAACATTTGGACTTTTAGCACTTCTTGCAGTGCAATGTATAATTTTATCAGATAAATGTGAACTTCCTGTGGATCCTAATGATGTAAAGGAAGGCAACTGTGAAAAGAATGCCAGTGTATGAGCATTAGTACTTTGATGGTAGAGGAGACCCTGATTGTAAACATTCGTGAGAGTACCACATCACTGAGACACAAAATCTGTCTGATAGTTCAAAATTATCTTTGACTTCAATAGAGCCAGGATTTAAAGTTTTCATTTAAAGAAGTTGTAAACTGGGTTACTGATAGGTTCCTGAACACATGAATATTTAAATTTGTAGCTTGAAGACTTGTGCAGTGGAGCAAAAGTACTCATGAAGGCTCTGGAACGACTTCCCTTTTCCTTCACTTTTGCTTCTCTCTTGTTTAATTGACTGCAGAGTGCAGTCATCCACCTAAGAATGCCTGAAAATCTGAGATGACTTCTAGGACTTTGAGTCTGGAAAGCATTTTATGGCTCCAAAGTGAGGCTCTGCTGTTACTTAATATTTGTGTGGAGCCATAGGTGATTTACGTGGCCTCCAGCCCAAAGACATTGCAATCTAGAGATCTACAAGACAAGATGCTGAGAAAGATATCAGCAAGCAAGGAAATGGAGGAAGAATCTACTAGACAGGTTTATGGGCTGTTTGGGAAGTACTATTACACAGCATGTCAAAAACGTTTTGCATTTTTAAAATAGGGCAATGACTAGCTTGTTATTTTGTGGGAAAGCATTGTGGATTATGGAGCTATAGGAAGCAGTCTTAACGAAGAGGTTGCTTGAAGCCTGTGGCAGTGGTTCCATAATAATCAGACTGCGTGTTGCAGAAATAAATTTACTGTTCGACTGAAAAGCCAGAGATTCTTTTACTTCACTGAAACAGAACAGTATACTGCTCAGGAGCATCTATATCCAAGATGAACAAATGAAACACCCAATGTGCTTTTGAATTCAATCATAATCTAAAAAAAAGAAGAATCCTGTACCTTCTTTCCCGATTAATCAAAGAGTCATAGAATGACTTGGATTGGAAGGGACCCCAAGGATCATCAAGTTCTGACCACCCTGCCACAGGCAGGGCCACCGACCTCCAGATCTGGTACTAGATCAGGTTGCCCAGGACTCCATCCAAGCTGGTCCGGAGATGGGGCATCGACAACCTCTCTGGGCAGCCTGCTCCAGCATCTCCCCACTCTCTCTGTAAAGAACTTCCCCTGATATCCAAAACCATATAAACAAGTCATTTTGTAGGTTAGAAGTGATTTTTTGATGGTTTACTATTATTTATGTTTCCTTCTCAGCTTCAGGTTTCTAAAAATCTTTTGACTTTTGAAAGACTTAATTTTCTTTTCCTGAGACCTTTGCTTCTCTTTACCTTATTCCTAACAGCAGCTCAGATTTTATGTAGCAGTTACAGGCTTTTGTTTTCCCGTGCTTTTGAACTAATGTCTTTAAGAACTCCAAGCCCTCTAAGTGGCATTTCTTGAGGAAATTGCTGGCGTTATGTTCTTTACTCGGTAAGAATGCCAAGAATTATCTGCACTGTGCTGACACTGTTAGTTATGAGGCAAGATCAGTCTTATAAGTGCACATAGAGTTCTGTTTTAATGTTTTGTGACTATCTGGAATTCTTTTTATCTCTCTGTTTCTATTTTATCAAGTGTGTATTATGTCTTGTAATCCTGCCTGCTTGCATAGTATCAGTCTTTATCTAGAGAAAAAAGTTGGATGTAGTTAAAAAAGTGACCTTTCTTAATCTAAAAAAAGATGATGCATGTAGACAAAACCCGAAGTAATTAGCACTAAAAGATATCTACCCAGCCTGGGATCAACAACGTCCTGGCCACATTATACCTATAAGTAGAGCCAAAGCGATTTCCTAAAATACTCAGAGTTTTCTTTCTCTAACAAATGACTGGGTTAACTCTTTCTCTACTATATCCCATATTTTTTTCTGATGTCTTTTACTCCAGGTTAATTACACTTGGTGTGGCTTGTCTTATTACCAACAATCTGACCTCAAAATGGAAGGTTTAATGTTCTGCAAGTCAAATGGTAAGCCAGGCTAGTCTATCTAGCTGTAAGATCAATTACAGGTTGCAGTTTTAAGAGGAAATTTCACTGGAGGAAGGAATATGTTACCTAGCAGTCATTTTAAAGTATCAGCATAATACTCTGGTATTTTCTTATTTCTTGGTTCAGGCAAGTTTTTTTTAATTATTATTTGCTGGATGGTACTTCTATTCTTATTCGCTGTTAAATCTCATTCACTCTCGGACTTCCTGATGGGAGGTGCCAATTTTTTTCTTTCCTCTGTGACTCTCACTGGAAAGGTAATGCTTTCTTTGCTGGTGAGATGGCCCTGAGTAGGCCTGAGCCATTTGCTGGGGGTTTTGGTTCTGCCCCTTGGGCCTTGGGCGTGCTTCTGTGCTGGGACTTTGTGGGAGTCTACACAAGGCAGCTTGTGGTTGGACCCAGCATTCACCCATGGGCAGTAACAACAATTTGAATTGTTTGCCTTGCTTATGGGCAGAATTCAGCTATAAATAACTAAATTGGTAAAATTTAGAGAAAGGCACTAAGTCATGTTTTCCAATGTAGACTTTTGAGTATGTTGTGCTAAGGACGACCAGCTTACAATGCTACATCTCCCTACACTGGTAGATGTGCAGATGACGAAGTGAACTTGTCTCAACCATACCAAACCATCAGTTTTTAGAGTTTCCAATAAAATGCCCAGAGCCATTGAAATGTAATGGATGCTCTGAGTGCTGCTGCTGGTATCTGACAGACTCCATGCACTGAAAGCTTGTCGGCATCTGAGGGAAAATGGAGCTCTTAGAAGCTCCGGTTCAGACAGACCCACCCAAGCCAGAGCTTGACTGACTTTATTACACCATTCTTGGCTGAGCTTTCTAGATGTAGGAAGGAACCACTCACTGATCCTGGAGCATGAAATATGAGCACAGCTGTTTTTTTTTTTTTCTTCCTACTGCTTCTGCTTGGAGCCAAAGCAACACTGTCCTAACTCATGATTTATGATTGTTCTTTATAGCAATAAATAAATAATAAAAGTAAATAGAAGCTTTCTGGCACAACTTGCTGAAGTTTTCTTTCTCTTAATGCAGTCAAATGATTCATAATTAGAAAGAGTAGCGTACTTTGCTCACTCTGTTCTGGTTATACAGAAACTCATTAAGCACCATGCATCCAAGTGCACTGTTTTATGTAAACAAGACCTCTGAGAGAGATATAGATGTCTGATAAAGATGAAAAGAAAAACAGACTAATACCAGGCCACATAAATAATGACCATGTCATGTTCTTAAAAAAGAAAGAAAGAAAGAAAGAAAGAAAAAGTCATCTGCTGTGCAGTCATTACACATTTCACAGCATGATGAGGGCAAGGTAAAGACCAGAAATGTAGTCAAAAAGGACAGCCATAGGTTTCAGATTCAAATGATTTAACTGCAGCTACATTTGAAACTTTGCACGATTTTTCTTCCTTGACAAAATGGTACGGTCTCTGTTGTGTTCCCGAGTGCTTAGAACTGGTGTTTACTAACTGTTCCTTGCTGAGACTTTCAGGATGTGGTTGATTTTTGCACCAAACAAGTCTGAACTTCAGTAAATTAAGTTGACAGAATCTGTCTTGCCTCACTTAGTTAGGATTTAGGTTATCAATGTATTTAGCTATGGCTTCTGATGTTAGAATGTAATCAAACTAAATGGATTGCAGAAGTTGAAAGCTCTTCTTGTGGCTGTGTCCCCTGTTGTTGCTGGGCTGTGCTCTCAGTGGTTCAGCTTTTCTCTCCATGAAACAGACTCTGATGACCACCTTATACTTGCAGCCATGCCAGGACCTCTGTGATATTTGGAGTGGGGAGCCCTCCTGCCTGAAATCAAGTTTTGCTTTGCTCAGTCCAGCTATTTTGCTTGTGCTGAGACTCTTGTTTCTGGAAGTCAGAAACCGGAAAGAACACACAAGGAAAAATGCAAGTGGAGGTGCTTTAGGGAGGTTTTGATCCTGGTTTTATACGCTTGAGAGTTTTATGTTTTCTCTGCATGAGAAGTCCTTCAGTTTGCCTAAATATATAGAAAAAAAAAGAAAAAAGAAAGAAAGAAAGAAAAAAGAAAAAACAAAAGTAAAATCTATGAGCTCTGCAGTCTGTGAAGCATCATCCCAACTTACATAACTTGAGGTAGCCAAAGCTAAAGACCTTAAACACCTGTATGCTTTATAGTTATATAGTTTTATACATATAAATGATGAAATAATATGAACTTGCATGTACACATGAACTTAATATACGTATACTTTTTTTCCTAGTGAAATTGCAGAGTTTTGGGCTTAACCATTCTGAGATATGAGAAATATTATGCAACTTCCACAATATGACTCACTCCCTTCCAAAATAAGAAACACTTAACTTAGAAAATGTCATTAACAGCAGTTTGTTTTGCCCACATAAAGCAATGTAAAGGTCAGACACTTCCATTGTGACTAGATAAACATGCCAGAAGTATGTTAGCTTGAATTTTAGCTGAGATGATTTTAAAAGCACAGTTTACATAAATATTTGAACTAGTGTTCTTATATGAACTAAGACATCTTAACTTTTTCCAGAGATAGTCTTATAGACTCAGTGAAATATAGACTGTAGGCACTTACACCATGACTTTCATTGACAACAGATCCACTGTGTAACATAATAGGCCTGATTATTACCAGCATAGAAGAAGATGGTTCAGCTTCCTTGCAACCAAACATTTCAGTATTTATTATTATTTTTAATAAACTGTTAGTTTCTTCTCTCTTGTGTTTTCTACAGACAGTGTCTGTGTTGATGCTATGTATTTGTGACAATGAGCTGTAAGAGCTTGGTCTTTAAATACACGACCACGGCTTGCATTCCTCAAAATGATAATGACACCCCATTAGAGCAACTGGACTGTTAAAATAAAGGAACTCTGAATATGACTATAATTGAAAGTGTGATGGATTTTGGCCAGCCCTTTTCAATGCTAAGCATCCTTCCAGTGTAACTGACCTGTTCTTTTTAAGTGAATTTGGTTGAGCTTTGTCTCTACTAGTGGTAGCTAAGCTCTCTTCTATTCATTAACTTTTCAACAGTCACTGACACAGCAGACACTGAAAAAGTGTCTGCTTAACCCCTGAAGACATGAGAGTACAAACTCCCAAAAGATTCAGTTTCATGGAGTCCTCTGCCTTTTCAGAGTGCCAGTGTTTTCAGTTTGGTTCTCAGAACAGGTGTTTAAAAACTGTTCTGTAATCCAATTGTGAATGGGAATCATAGCAGAAAGCTTACCTGTAGCCATGAGTAATAGATTCTCAGCTGCTATAGAAATGTTTCAATAAAAAGAAAACAACAGTAGCTCTCCACTGCTGCCTCTGAAGGACGCTCAAGGAGAGCACGAGCTATTGCTGGAGTGTTAACTTAAATGGGTTGAGCAGAGATAAGATAAAATTTGCTTAGTAGAAAAGTACAGTGCTGGTGGTAAATTGCTAGTTGACAGTTCTGCTTTACAGAAAAAGTCTTTTGGTTTGCACTTGCTAAGCTTATATGTAAGACTTATATTCTAGCTGTTGGCTCCAAAATCAGATAACAAATGTCATATGAGGTTCTTCCTGCCACTTGCAAGAAGTCTGGCTCAACTGAGATACACGCCAGGTGAGCACACTGGACAAGGGCAAGCAACTTCCTCTCCGATGAGCTCAGTGCCAAATACCTTAAGTGACTGAAAGCCATCAGAATCGTATCTTGGAGAGGCAGTGAGGGAGAAGCAGTGGGTGCAGTTTAGCCAGGGGATGACTGTGGCCTCTCACCACAAAAGCAGGGATGGAGACTGTAAAACCACACACCAGAGAAAGTTAGCAATAGTGGCCTCTGCCCTCCCTGCTAACTCACTTCCTTCTACAGCCACAGATTTGGATTGGCACTGTAGTTACATGATTGCTTAGCTTTGTTCCTGGCCATGACTCATCGTCAGCCTGAGAGTGCACTTGAGCTGCTTGCAAGCTACACGTACCTCAGAAAGCAAAGCTTGACTATCCTTGCAGTAACCTATGTCTGCCCTTATGAGACTCATAGTGGAGGAGCCACCTCAAACGAGACAAACTAAACCAGTGCTCAGTGTGTTTGAAAATCCACCCTAGTCCCTGATGTATTCATTTTTCACTGCTCTAAAATGTAATTCACTTCAGAGACTTTTCTGTGTCATCCATTTTTTTTTTCTTTCTGTTTTTATTCTTCTCTTTTCCTGTATTTCTATCTCTATGCTGATTGGTTATCAATGATAAACAGCGTTATTAGTCAGGTATTTATTTCTGTTTTTTCTTTCCCAATTGGATATCCACGTCTCAGATGTTTTGGCGGGAAATCTGACAGATTAAGTATAACAAAGGTGTTACGTATTGATGATGGGTTGCTGTTATTTCTGTGTGATACTTTTATGAAACAGAATAGTAAAAACATAAGTTTCCTCTGCAGACGTAGCCAAATGGGTTGCTGGAAACACGACAAATTGAGTACTCAATGACTAGTCAAATTGAAACGGTAAAGCCAAAAAGTGGTGAGGTTTTAGTGTATGTTGTTTTTGTTTGTTTGTTTATTTATTTAATTCTATTTGAGCCAAGACTGAGAAAGCTACAAGTATGCAGAGTGCCAATACTCTGTAATGGAAGAATTCAAGTGGCCATGTGCCTTTCTGAAGTTTTTCCAGAGTTTCTCAATCACAAATAAAAAGTAACTGAAAGTGAGAAATGCTGCAGGCCCATAATATCCAACCACCATCAAGTTAACAATGAATTGATTTTATGCTAAACTGTGTTACATCCAAAAGCAGCAGCAGAATTCAAAACCAATTCTACAATGGAAAGCATTAATTCAGCTGCTGAATAGGATTTTTCCTCTCTCCATGGCTGGAGCGTGGTATATGTTTCAAAAGACAAGAGCTTTACTTTCACCAAACAAATTGTCATTTTGTTTGCAAGTTTGAAGGCCAGAAAAATCAATTAAGAAAGAAAGGCAAACATGTCACACAGAGGCAGCAGGATGGCCCTCCATATGTACTGGAAGGCACTTGCACAAATCGCATTGCAGCAGAAATGCACTAGTGGCAGCTTTTATTGTAGCCCTCCTTCCATATCCAAGCCTTTCTCTGCTCCCCATTCTGTAAAACATTGTGATATGAAAAATCTTTTTCCATCTAGTAAGCAAAATCCAAAGACCTTTGTATGTTTGACAGATATGTTGCTGTTAATCTTAAATTTTAAGTTAAAAATGAAAAAGCAGATGATAATTGGTCGATTTGTAGCCAGGACGTGGAACTTGTTTGAGATACATGCAGATTATGCTTTTCTCGACTAGTGTAAAAATCCCAATAAATGATCTAAAAGAACAACTGGCACTAGGGCAAGCATGTGTGTATGCGCCTGTGTGCATGTGGTGTGCCTGGTAGAGTTTTCTACCCCCTCTTGCAAAGCACAGGCCTTAATGAGTTCCAGGGGGACAGTGGCTTGTCAATCACAATATACTTTTCAAGTACTAGTCATCTCTGCCCCGTCACAGAACCACAAGGCATGAAATAATTAGAAAGCCCAGAGTAACTGCTCTGTTTTACAAGAGCAAAATCCTTGTGTGGATCATTTACATAAACTTGTCACTTCCCATTACGGTTCTAATGCAAGCTGGGTAATAATCATGGGACCAGAGGAGGGGAGGTCAAGGTATGATGCTCCTCCATGTTTGAAGCACAAGGTACGCATGTGCCCAGCTTTCCATCCCCCACTGAATTAATGTAAAGTATCTTTTATTTTCCATTAAATAAGAACTATTCATGCTGCTATGGTAGCAGACCATGTGCAGCCTCCTCTTCTTAAGAGAGAAAAAAGGCTTTTGCGTCAAGCCATTGTTAGGGGAGAATTCACTTTGAGGAGCATTTCAAAGCTGATCCGATTGGGGAAGGAATAATGTTAAATATTTGGTATGAAATATTTATAAGACACACACACGAACATCTGACAAAGTAGCCTGGAAAATACACATTCTCATCTTTGACAATTTAGCTCTTTCTCTCTGAGCGAGAGGATGGAGAGAAGGTGTGCACATAGTGAGCGTTGTATATATGGATAAATGCATCTAAACACATGCACACTTACACACAGAAACAGACACACTTGCGTACAAACGCTTGAATGGGTTGATGGGATTTAAGGCAATCTGCATCTGAATACTGCTCTCCAAATATGGCAGCAATAAGGGCTTGCAGAAGTCTGTTTTAATAATTGTGAAGGAGAAAGCTCTGTACTAATGCCTATCGCAAGGGGCATCTCTAGAGTAACAGAGGTGATTGCTGCTATTTTCCAGCAACCATTTTGTTGGTGTTCTTCACAACTGTCATAAGGCATCATCTGCATTTCTGCCACAAGAAAACAAGCATCTGTCTTCAGTACGGGTTGATTTTCCACACGTGCATCCGTTCCTTCATTTGCTTTTATTTGAAAAAAATGGACGCAATTAAAAATAAGGAAAGAACAGACTTGCTTATGGGCAACTAGAATTGTATTTTTAACCTTTTCTGCTCTTTCTGATGAAACAAGGCAAAATCTTTTTTTTTTTTTCCAAGGGGCTGCGAGGTTTCAGAAAAATGGGTTATCAACTCATTCTCAGTCCTTCCGACAAGAGATAAAGAGAGAATGTAATGGCTCTCTCCTTATGGCAGTCACACTGAAATGCACAGGATGGCATATATTAAATAACCAGAATAAAGGAAACCATGTGATCTGCTTTCTTTGTAAGGGGATCTAATAACCTCCTCCTAGAAATCTTACTTTATTCTCCTTTGTTTTTTTTTTTTTTTTTGTGTGTTTTTTATTTTTTGCCACGTCTCTTCTTTGTCTGCCCCACTTCTACCTTTGCCTACCCCACACAACAGCTGTGGGCTGTTGTTATTCTCTGGTGAAATGTCTTCCTGGTGTAGACTGTAAACAAGTTGGAGCAAGACCTTTCTATCTGTCTGTAGAGATCCTTTTTACACATGCAGCGCTACATACGCACAGTGCCATGTAATGGGCTGAGGATTCACTCTCACTTTAAAAATTGCCAGATCAAATGCCCCAGGCAGGCTCGACGCATTGTACAACATGTTTTTAAGTGAACAGGCTGCTCAATAGAAAGACAGCATCATTTGCCCTCATCTGCCAGCTTTTGTCTTTGAGTGGAAGTGTGGGGCCTGGTGAGAGGCAGTATATGAACTGTGTCCAGACTCTGTTCCTTATCTCTGAGATCACCAAGAGGGAGAGCATTGTTGATGGATTTTAATCAGCTTTTTCCCCCCCTTGCGCACAACAAAAGTCTAAATCCCTTTTCAGGCCAGATTGCTCCATTTCGCTGCATGGGCCAGGCAGATTGGAAACATGTTTGTCACTCAGCCTTTCTCCCAACCTAATCAGTAGACACTGGGGTGGTGGTGCTCAGTGTATCACCCTTTAATCTATGGAGTCAGCCTTTAAAAGCTGCTGATGCTGTTGCTGCTATGTGTGAGCTGTTTCTGTCTTTCATTTCTGAAGACAGATATAAAAATAATGTTAACCACAAGCATAAGCAGAGGGTTTAGCAGGGATTTGAATCTAAAATGGGATACTTAACACAGGGCAACTTGATTTGGTCCAACAGAGCTGAACCCCTTATTCTGTTACAATAAAGTGTGTCATATATGGAGGAGATTGCAATGGGATTTACTGCCTCTGTGTTTTAGTTCTGCTGCTGAATAGGCCTAGATGGGGAATAACCATAAGCCACAGTGAGCTGTGGCTGAAAAAGAGTGGCTCAGCAGACCTGACTGCAGGTTTCAAGGGTCTCTCTGGTAACACCACTAGCTCACCAATGCCCTTAGGTTTGCTGAGGCTTAGTCCATAGCATGCAAACTTCATCTGTGCCTGACAGAGCAGTCCTAAAGGGACGAACGATCACCACATGCGGTGTTAAAGAAGCAGGTTAGCTCTCATAAGTATGCAGAGGTCAGCAGGGTACTATGAGGGAGAGTTAAGTGATAGGTGTGATGAAAGATGCTAAAAGCTTTAAAAGAATATGGGCTCTTTATGCAGCAGACTCCACTCTGTTTACACACAAACAACCTGAATCTGCGTGCACACGTACACGCAGACCATGTACCCTTTGTGCTAGGATTCCAGGAAAGATGTATTGCATTGACTAGATACATGTCATAATATTTTTAATGTTATCTGCCACCAAAATAACTATTTCACATCCCCTGATACTGCACCTGAACTGGTCTGTGCTATTAAAAGACACTGCTAACATACAGAGTTGCAATTACCAGCCCTGTTTACTTTATATCCTGTAGGGACCATGCAAAATGGAGGTACCAAAGAATGCAGAAATGGTTACTTGGGAAGCAAGAGTGGTTAAAAAATTAGACCCAAATGTTCAAACTCAGCACTTTGCTGTGGGTAAAGGTTGGCTGGGTGAAATCAAACTTTTTCAGGAACTCACTGAGTTCATTCACCCATGGTAAGGAAGCCTCGCTGGCTCTTCTGCCAGCCTGTCTTCTCAGAATCCCACCAGCCTGCCTCTGGGGATGTCAGCTCCTGCTTGGAGCTCCAATTTTCCTGAAAGAAGAGGACACTTTCATTTTTCTCCTCATCATTTAAAATACAAAGGAATTTTGAATGAAAAGTTCAATTTTCAACAAGCGCTCTGTCATTCTTTTCAGTGGTTGTAAGCTATGGCCAATTTTTTATTTATTCATATGCCAAGCAATCCCTTTTAGTTTTAGCTAAGGAAAGTAAGAAAAATACCAGTCATCTTTCAGAAAACCCTCCTTTGTTTTCGGGAAAGGACACATACTTCAAGGTTCTCCATGTTTTCTCTCTGCTAGAGGAGCTGAGGCACTATAATGGGGAATTACAAGGAAAATTTTCATATGTTTGCCTTGGTAGTGACTCTACCAGCTTTATTTCTGCCTGTATTAATAACGAAGAGTGTTTCTAGTACCTTTCAGTTTCGAAGTATAGAACCTCTAATGAAACTAGATAGATATTATTAATATCTGTGGCAATAGCCTTTGTCCCTTTGTGAATCAAGATTTTTTATTTTTTATTTTTATTTTTTTTTGAAGATACTATTCAGGTGGGTGAATTTAGAAACAGTAGCTGAGGATTTCATTGTCTAGCCAGATTGGTCAGCAGCAGAGAATCATTGAGACAGATCCTATGTAGGGCCTCTGAACAGCAGGAACAGATGTGAGCAGGCATGATAAAGATATAAAAAACAAGAGCCAAAATGTGAAGGGTTACTCTTGAAAAAATTAAGAATATTTCTTTTTTTTTCCAACGTGACAGGTGAAATCCTGGACACAGTGTACAAGTCCAGCTGGCTGGTGGGACAGATGTTCAACTCAGAAGCAATCCATATGAGACCATCACAATAGTGAGAACCTGCTTCCAGTAGTGGCAAACAGGGAAAGCAGGTAATTTCCTAGCAGGTCGTTTTTTTTTTAAAGGCAAATACATTCTCACACATATGCATATATATATATATATATATGTACACATATTTTTATATATTTGTAACCAGTTTAATTAAATGAAATTCCTCACAAGCTGAGACTGAACAAGACAAGATTCAAGCAAGAATTGCTTTTTTTTTTTTTTTTTTTCCATTCCTATGTTCATACATAAATCCTTAAGAAAAGAGAGCTTTGGATATTCCAACACAGGAAAGCACTGGCTTTTCAAGCAGGTTGTTTACAAAAGGTTTTAGCTAAACCACCTCATCACTTAACAAAGATTTGGTCTATGCCTGTGTGAAACAATCACTACTATTACAGATTGGATTGGCAACAAAATGGAAAAAAAATTGAGAAGAAATTAAGCTGAATTTAACTGAAAGTTTAAATAAAGTTTAACTTGAGCAAAGTAAAAATTATTTTCCCTGGGATGACAGGTTTTTCTCATTGAGCATGAAAGAGTGTCCAACAAAGTTTCATGACGATTTCAAGGAAAGAAAAAAGACAAAGCAGATTGAAATGCTTTTGTCCAAGAACCGAGAGACTGGGACACTTATTTTGTCTGTAGGAGTTAAACTCCTTCCTCAGCTTGAGAACATTTGAATCAGTATCACTCAGATATTGGGGTCTTAATTTGGATGGAAGAGAGAGAAGAAAATCTTAATTTCTCTTGTTCTACTTTTATTGGGATAATACTTGGAATATTTTGGAGGCCATGGAGGGAATAATTCTGTGGCTTAGTGCACTCACCTAGGAGAAATGAGATCTGTGTTTCTGGCTGTGTTACACTGACTACTTAATTTAAGAATGTAAGCTTCTCCTGGAGCAGGGACTGCAATCCTTTCCTGCTTCCCCCATCACTTGTCTAGCTATTTAGTGATGAAGCTGTTTTGCGCACTTTCTGAGCTCTAATGAATGATTTATTCTATGTGAAATAGAGCAGATTTAGCAGGACAGACTGAGACAGCCTGACCCCAGGCCTCAAACTGATAGCCTGGCAGATAGGTAGATACACATTGGCTCCTGTACTGGTCAGGCAAAGGAAGAGATGGGACATAGCTCTGCTACAGCCCAGCCAAGTGCCTGAGTGACACCTCTGCTGTTACTCTGGAAGACTTGTAAATCTAGCAATGAATTTTCTTTCTTTCTCTCTTTCTCTCTTTTTCTCTTTCTCTCTCTCTCTCTCTCTCTCTCTTTCTTTCTCTCTTTCTCTCCTTCTCTCTTTCTCTCTCTCTCTCTTTCTTTCTTTCTTTTTTTTCCCCCTAGACTAAGCTAAAAACATTGGTCTGTTGTTTCAAATAGATGTGGGAAGATAAGAAACCACAGTTAGCAGAAAAGCCTTTTGCCCAGTTTTTTTCTTGACACCCAGTTGCAGCTTCAACTTGAAAAAGTTAGCAAGCGATCGTTGCCTCAATTACTCAGTTGACTGTATGCTTCAGAAAGGAAAACTGAACTTTAGTGAGGCTGCTTGCCAGATCAAACAGTATGTTAAGAAAAATTGGGATTGTAAATTGAAGCATAGAAGACAAAAGCTAAATGAGCTCTTCAACTACAGGAACACTTTTTTTTTTCTTCCCCTAATTTCCCATGTTTCTTATTCCTGGAGCTGAATCCTGAGACAGAGCTACAAAAGGCAGTGCAAGTTGCCTGATATTTGTGATGGTAACATTTTTATTCAAAGAAAAAATATCAAAAATAGTACCGATAGACTGGCAGAGCTTCTTTCTGGAGACTAGACATAGCACCTAGACTTTAATAAGTACAATCCTGTGCGTCAAAAGGATCACTGAGATGATAAGAAGGACTTTCTCACTTCTCATTTCCATGGAACTTTAAACTGCATTTTACTCCTTTTCTCACCTTCTTATTCTCCTTGAATGAAAAGCGCTGGAGGACAAATTTTATCAATTTTCCCCTGCTTTTGCACTACAAGACTTTCCTCTGCTCTCACAGTAATGCTTACCCTGCTTTAGTCTCAAAGCAGAGGTCCATTCCAGAGTCACTGCTATCAAAAGATTCCCTCGTTGCAAATGATGCCAAAATAAACTGCTTCAGGTCCCACCTCCCAAGACTGTCAGGAATCCCAGCAGAGACTGATGAGTTAGATTTGGCACCCATTGTGTATTTTAAATATATTCTTTTTTCCCCTCTGGGTCATGGGTATTTAGATGCATTTAGAGACTTGCAAAAATTAAGGGAATGACAAGGTTAGCTCACTTGTTCTCTAAGTGACCAAAAAAAAAAAAAAAAAGTCACTGCTACAGCAAGCAAGCAAGCCATTAGGCTTGTTCTAAGCTGTCAAGCTGTTCTAGACTGTAATGGAGTGAATTTTGTTCTTCCTATTATTAACAGGAACCATTCAGCAGAAGTAGAACTCCTATGGCCTCAATTTTTGCAATGTCATTCCCTTACGACCATGCTTTGTATCTTTTTACTGATGGAGGTGCCTGAGACTAATTTAGGCACCTGATACCATCAGACACCTGTGAAAATCTCACTCCTAATGGCTTCAGCTTCACCTTCACCTTAGTGATTCTGCTGGAAGCGAAGCTTTTTTTCATAAGCAGAGGTGTGATTTTCACTGCCAGAGAAGGAAAGCCTTTTAATTGAAGAGTTACACCTGAATGACTGTTATCCCTTCAGGAAAAGAAAGAAAGAAAAAACCCTCATGGGACCAACCAATAACTAATGAGTCTGTCTATGGAGGAGAAGCAAGAAAAGCATATCACCTTGTCTTGTTTGGTTTGGCAGAGCTGGAACACTTCGTAAGAGATGGAGCTGCTTCAACTTGCCTTCCTTTCTCCCAGAGCTGTGCAGCCTCTGCTGCCAAAAGCACTCTTCCATTGTAGCACATGCAGCAGGTAAGTGTCTGCCAAATGACAAAACACAAACCTTCTAACAAGCAGCTGAAGGTAGGGTGGAGATTCCAGATAGAGACAAATCTATGTCCCTGAGGAGATCTGGAGCAAACCGATCAGTATAAAAAGTATTCACTGCTAATTAAGTCTTGATCCTTTGGCTTCACTTAAAACATTTTGGGAGTATATCAAATTTGAGAGCAGGTGCTGACTAGTTGGAAAGCACTGGTCCATCATTTCAGGTAAGGGTTTTTTATACAGAAACTCCCTTAAAAGGGAGACTGTAACTTGCTAAGTGATAGATATACCCAGATTCTTTCAAGTATAATACATTATTGACAGAGTTATAATGTTTCTGACTCTACTTTTATTCCACTAAACACTTGGAAAATTCCCCTCAGCTCTGAAAGAGCCTCCTCTGTCTCATATTCTATCCCCTTCATGTGCGTGTATGGAATGAATGCCGAAGGAGACATAGCCAGGTGCAGATCAGAAATCCCAGGATTATTTTCTTCTGCTCATCCATCCTGCCTTGGTTTGGAACCTAAACCCAAACAGGAAAGTGTGATTGTAGGGGAGATGCCACCTCCATTCTGATGTCTTTAAAAGTTTCAAAAGTCAAGAGCAAAAGAATGCCTCACAAGCTGAGTGTGTAGTACAGTCCACTCTTCAGGTGCAAGAATGTTTAAGAGCTACTTTTATTAGTAGCTCTTAAGCTTCCATGACTGATCAGATTCAAGAGGGGCCTAGGAAATATCCAAATGAAAAATAATTAGCAGCATATGCAGGAACTGAAGTAGAGAGGTTGTTAAAAATTTGGGTTATGTTTTTCTGTATCTAAAAAACATCTTTCTTAATGATCTCTATGCTGCAGAAAACAACAAAGCAAGTCAGAATAAATAAAAAATCTTAACATGCCTCCTTACTGATTTGGCTGCCTGAGGACTGGACACAGAATTGTACAGACTTACACGAGCTTGCAGTATGACCAACTCCAATTGTTCCCAGCCATAAATTGCCTTAAAAAATCATAGTTGAAAGATGCGTTTTTTTCCCTCATTATTTGCCTTCTGAAATTTAGGTCTCTAACATTCACTTTTTAAAACTGTCATAATACCGCATTTAAGCAACTAGAAGGATTCTGCACCTACTCATCAGCTGTATGAAAGGAGTATTTAAAAGACAGAGAAAGATTTGCAAGTATACTAGTCGTTCTTTAATTATTCCTTGCTATATTGTCGATGTTCTGGAAGTCTGTAGGTACTTTTTAAAAATTCTGGTATGCTTTCCAATTTCTGCTGCTTGTACTGACATCAGAACCTGTTAGTGTCATGGTGATCAAGATGGATGGAATCAAGATGGATTTTCTTCATCATAGCAAGGTTTTCAGTCAGATCTTCCTTCAAGTGTTGTGGTGGTATGATTACCAGCTTCCTTCCAGCCTCCTGGAATGTGGCAGACAGCTGACAGGTGGCAATTTCTTTTTTTCTGGAAAGACAAAAGAGTGCAGGGATGTTTTCTTCTCAGTTATCATGCTTTGCCATAAGAAATCATTGCATGTATTTGTCTCCTTTTCATATTGCTGTGGAGATGCCTTTCTGTGGCTCTATGCTTGTACTGCTCTCAACACTTGAGGTTTTTTTTACACAACAGACTCCTGAACAGCTAACAAGAGGCTAGTGGGCCAAATGTATGTCTAAATTAATGGTGTTGCATGGAAGTAACTGGAGGCAGTATTTCACTGCAAGAGATGAACTTAGTCCAATGTGCCTTATACTGCACAGTGTATCTGTGTTCTTCGTGCTCCATTACAATGTGCCATTCACCCTAATAACATACATTTATTTTGGAATGAGGACTTCTGGTGCCTTTATTTGCAGTCATAGTTCTTTACTACCTAAATAAAGAAGAGTTTTCCTAATTTGGCAGAAATAGTAAAAGGATTTCATTTTCTATTGACAGATCTACTATAAGCTATGACAGCTACACTTGCTGACAAGTATTCTACTGAGTTTAAGCATTAGAAGTAAACTGAAATGCCCAGTGTGTTGCAGGGAAAAGAAGTGGTTGAAATGCAGTGTGCCAGAAATTGCAATATGAATCTAGAGCATTCATATTTAGGTCACAGCAAAATGATCCTAGAAGCAAAGGTTGGGAAAGAAATAAGGACATGGGTGGTGTTGTGAGTGTAATTAAATGTGTTTGTCATGTTTGTTCCTCATCCTGCTGTTGTCCCTTTGCGCTCCAGCAGTGAGAAAGGAGACGGCTCAACTCTTTTTGTCCATGGGTTTAGTTTTGGGATGGAAAGAAATGAGTGTATTGCTGCAGTAGGGAATGTGTACCTTCCAACATAGCTCCTTTGAGGGAGGGCCCAACCTGATGGACTATTTCTAGCTGCACAGCAACCCTGTGTCTTTACCCAAGGTCCTTTTTGCCAAGTGGAACTAGTACAAGAGCTCACAGATCAAGACAGAGGCTCAATGTCAATCAGTAGAAACATAAAATATGTTTTACATAAAAATAAAAATATAAAATATTTTTACATAAAATGTGGGTGAGAAAGTCTGAGTCTCTTATGTAGCAACAGAAATGTGGAAAGCAATCTGGCAAGACCCGTAAAGGCATTTTCTAAGTGTGTTAAAGCAGTTCAATGTACGCTTTCAGCAGTAATCTACATTGCCGTGTAGAATCTAGATTCTCCGTGAGTCTGAAAATAAATTATATTTCGTGTTAGAGGTCAATATATCTTTCTAAGCCAATAGTACCTGAAGTTTTTGATGCTGATCAGGATGTGGATAATTTTCCTGTGAAGGTGGAAGTATTATGAGCAACATTACAGGTGCCAGGAAAAACTTAAAATGCAGATTATTCTCATTCTACAAAAATGTTAAAATATCTTTTGAAGCTGGCGTGCTGGAGGAAGTATGCTAAAATCAGCCCAATTCTTCCTCAACTTAATTACAGTCCATTTCTCCAAAGAGGAGACAAATGTTCTTGTTGATCTACTGATGTCAGTTTTTGGAGGAACCAAACAAGGCCAATAGAAATGTTAAAGCAATCAACACTGTACTCACCTCTGTCTTCCGGCCTCTCTCTGGGATAGATATACAGCACCTCCAAAATATGGCAAATGTCCAATTGCTCGTGAGGCCACGGCCCCACATTTGAGCTTGGAGCTACCAACTGGCATTGGCAACAGCCCTGTGCTGTCCGGGTGGTTACAACCAGTGTCTTTGAAGTTCTGCCCTTCAGCTATCTCCTATTGCACGCAGCTTGTGATACATGAGTCTGTGTCCTGCAGCTGTCACCATTTAAGTCAGCAGGCATTTGAAGCAATGCTGGCCACCCCAGGGAAAAGGACAAGAGTTGAACAAAGTGTTCGTCTTCAATTAAACCATTGGGATGTCAGTGCAGAGTGCGATTCCCTGCAACTTTCTCCTCTAAAGCCAGTGTCATGTCTTTTAATAGGAAAGAGCAGAGGCAGCTGTCAAAGTGAGCTAGTTAGTAAAGGTTTGAACCAAAAGGGGATATCGGTAGTGGTGTCAACTGGTTTGTAAGTGGGACAAGCTGACGTTTTAGGCAGTAGTCTTGGTAAGCTCCAGCTCCCCTTTTGACTGCTGTCTTCACTTTGAAACTTTGCTGCTGAGCACATTAGAGGGAGTCAACAGGATAATGCTCAGGCAGCTAAACCAGCAGAAGAGTTTTATTAAGTTTTCTCTCAGTGAACCAAGTTCATCTCCAGTGTAAGGGCAATTCTTATTGAAACCATATCTGAGACTGCTGCTGAAGACAGTTAGAAACCAGTGGCTCAGATCTTTGTCTGGTGTCACAGTATGTAGGTTGTCTTCACCAGGTAAGACTTCACCATGCAAAGAATAAGCGTAGGAAAATATGACCCACCTGGCTGCTGAACTCACTTAGTCCTGGGCTCAATTTGCCCAAGTATCTCTTTTTTGTCTTTCTCACATATCAAACATGCCTGCCTGTTTTGAGCCACAAAAAAAGCAGTAACAACAGACTTTGACACCTGTGTTTCCTCCAGCTGTGAGTCTCATCTTTTTTTTCTGCCAACCACTTTATCTGCTTCAGAATGAGGGGAGAGTTCTCAGAATTACAAACGCTGCTCTGCAACAAATGGTGTCTTCCTTTGCTTTATCTGTACAAGTATGTGCTTCTGGGTATTATTTGTCTGTTTCTATGAACTTTACATGCTGCAGGGTATGCCCCTGACTTAAGGAGTGAGTTTAATACAAATTGCATAACAAAACAATTTAGAGTGCAGGCTCACATATTTAAATCCACAGTTTCATTCTTAAGGATCTGACTTTTTTCTCTCCCTTACCAGCTGTCCTCCCTTAGTGAGTCGTGCTGATAAACAGCCCTGCTGAGAAACCAAATGGCAGAGAGCAAATTGCTTTTTAAAAAATTAAAAAGAGAGGTGTAGAGAGGAGGGGGAGCGTGAGAGACAAATCTTGAGGGGGAAAAAAAAACAACAACAAAAAGAGGGTCAGAAAAAATTATTCTGAGATGCAAACTGCAGCTAAATAACTAAATAACTAGACTGCCAATCTGTGCTAAGACTGGAATTGTTGCCACTGAAATGAGTGGAAAATATTGTTGTCACTCACAGCAGAAGAGCAGGAAAGGAATTTATGGTATGAAAGTTGTCTCTGGTGCATCTGTATTCACCATGTGCTGGGCCACTTGGCAGGCCAGGAGGTTACATAAAAAAAATCTTGGAAAGTCTGCTGTCTTTGTTTAATATATCAGAAATGCTATTATTCCATAACCAGAACAGCAGCTCTGTATTAGAACTTTTAATATAGGGTAGGGACTGTACACAGAAAAAAATGAAAGCTGTCCTGCTTGCATTTCATGAACTTTCAAAAGGGCACTGAGGACAGAATCAAAGAAATATGGTGGGCGGTAGCCTAAGAGAAACTTCTGACACGCACCTTACTTGATAATAAGTCATTAATGTTACAAGTAGACAGCCCAATAACCGTGTGGAGTTTACCTGCTTTACCAAAGCAGCAAAAATAGTATAGATAGAAGAAAAGTCACTGCGGTGCTCCTGAGGTTGTAGGCAGGAAGTCGGAATATGGGATATGGTTGAAATTGATTGGAAAACATTGAAAATCTTACCCTTAGTTTTAAACAGTGAACCAAATTTAGGTCAGCCTGATCCACTTCCTTCCCCTCAGTGAGTCTAAGAGAGCGTTTCTGTCTGGGTAGATGTGTCTCACAACCTAGATAATTAATTATATTCATTGATTTTAATTTAATTAAAACAGGAATAATTTTACATCACAAATTAGTTGTCACTACTTTATTTTTTTAGGGTACACATTTAAGTCAGCTGGAAAGATCAGATAGAGTTGTTCATTTCCCTTTTTGCTTGCAGTTGTTTTTCAGTCCACTTCAAGTTCTTATGCAATGCTATGTTTTGGTTTATATTTAAACTTTACTGTATGTTTTCAGCAATACTGTTTAAACTATGTATAGTCCTGAAGGTTTCTCATTTAGAGATTGTGATCTGTTGGACTTTACCTTTTCTTTCATAATTGTTTGGAACTTTTAGCACACATTGGTAACTTCAAATGTGGAAAACAGTTCACTATTCTAGTTAGCATTTTTCATTTGGGAGATGTCTGATCTACAGTACACCATTTTATAGCCTCAAAACCTAACTCATAAATATGAACAGAGAGAAGGTAGTTAAATATGGAGAACTGCTACATCATCATTTTGGGAATTAATAGGCTGCTTGTTACTCATTTAAGCCAATCCTTAAAAGCCTTTGTTCTAGCGTACAGAGAGGGTGATCCTACTTTAAATATTTTTTCAGTCTACTCTCAGCCATTCTATTATGTATTTTAACCAAAAACCTCAGACCTCACAAATATACTTAGTTTGCCCTGGCATAGTTATATATAAGTAACAAAAATCTCATTCCTGACCTGGCATCATCATCTTCTCCCTTTGTATTGGTTTACTATATAAAGTACAGAATGCATACCAGGCTCAAAAGTATATTTGTAAAGGGCTTCATCATCTTTACATGCCCATTTATTAGATGATTCTTTCCACAACTAGCACTAAGAATTAACTCATCAAAAGATGTCAGCAGAAGGTTATTTGCATGAAGGATTCTGGATGCATGCATTAGGGCATCAGATAAGTGAATATTTTTAGGAGGAAAAAAAAAAAGATTAACTCATTTATTTTGAGAAACCTGGTAAAATTTTTATCATCCCATTATTACTCGCAGTCTCAGAGAACCTACCTGATTTCATGTGCTATGCAGTAGTACTGCATATACTTGTAAGAGCTGTACAGAATGAGCTTTATTCCCCTTTAATTATTTCTTAGTCTGAAAAATACCACTGTCCTTATATAGAATTCTCTGAAAAATAGGTACTGTTCTGCTTTTTTGGTTTTTGTTTTTTTCCACTTGAATCAAAACATTATTTTCCTCTATAAACCTCTGCATCAGCATAATAAAAATACATACAGAAAGTCTTTGTTTTATATGTGATGAAAGCAATTTTTATAGAAGTGTATGAGCTTTCATTTCATTTGAATTTTGTAGCACTCTTCTATAAGGACAGAGTCTTTGTGAAATATGTTATGAAAAAGAGGATTTTCTGCTTGAACTGCCTTCGGTCAGAGCTGGTTCAGATATATCGGTCTGTGAACCTATGTATTATCAAATACCGTTTTAGCCTATGTTTCTGACTTCTCAGCTGGTCCAGCCCATCTTTACTGGGCAATTCCATTGAGAGTTGTGCATTTGCCTCTGGGTCTGTCATGAGGCTTGGCTGGTGCTGGACATTCTGAGAATTGGCACAGCACACTTTCACACGCTGCAAAAATAATATCTTGTGCTAATCCCTCATGGCATTTACATATTACACAAGACCCTCTTTATAGAAGGAAAAAACATTTTCCCATGACCATAGTTAATGTACTGTAAATCTGTGAGCTGATGGATCGGTGAGCCACATCTCAGGATACTTTGTCCTCCAGAAAAATACTTGATGCACCAGAGTGCTTTTTATCAGAGAGGAAGGCTCTGGTCCTGTTCAAATGTTAGTTCTAGGCTTGAGAGGTCCAACTTAAAGTTTATACTTATTTACTGACAGCTGCTTTGCCTTCTCGCAATAGACACAAAATTCCTGAATTTTAGAGCATCTACCCTGACTCATTCTAAGGGCTATATGACCATTTCTGTGGAAGAGGGAAAGCAAGCAAAGTGCCGTCTGAAAGCAACTGTGCAGTCAAATGCTCAAGAATGCCCTGTAGTGCATTTGTTGAACATGTCTCTCAACATAGTCTACTGCGTTCAATCCTCTTGAAGGAAAGAAAGGCTGAATCTTGTTGTAAAGCAGTGACTTGTCACCATGCACCTCACAAATGAAATCACAGGTCAAGTGGCATGTCAGAATCTACTGACGTTCTTCTGGATGCAGCTTGTGCACTCAGCCTGAGTGCATCATGTCAGTCTCTGTGACTTTGGGAACAACGAGGGAAATCCTCACTGAAGGTTATCGTGCAAGACATCATATACTTGTGATGCTGAGCGTGTTGCTAGCATAGGCACATATATGCATTGTGTTAAAGGGAAACAAAACTTAGAATTTACAAGGGCACTGGAGATCTACATCAGAGACATGGTCTCCACAATAGAAACCACCCTAATTCTTCAATTGGGCTCATCCTTGTTACCCTTCTCTGAGCACTGAAACTGTCTTTTTTTGCAGTGAGGTAGCACTGCACAGGATATAAAAAGTGTGAGCAAACCATGAATTTATATAGTCATATATCCTTTGCTAGGAACTGTATCGGTACCTAATATTTGATTTGTTTTTTTTTTTTTTGTTTGTTTGTTTAAAGAAAACTAGGCAGTCTGTAGTGTTTGCAACCTGAGCAAAAGAAAGCTAGACCCAGAGTGGGCAATTGGATAGAGCATAGCCCAGTGCACCTTAATGAAGCAAACAGATGCGTTTTATTAGAAATACAAATTATTCTCTTGACAGGTAATTTTCCTCAGATCTCTTGGATCACTAAATTTAACAACAGTATTTTTGTAGCTGTGTTTGGTGATGGAGATGTGCAGTTGGAAATAACTGTTATGAGGAGGAGTAAACAGTGGTGAAGCTGATAGAAGTGGGGCTAATGTAGTTTTATAGGAAGAGTGAAGACCATGTGAGGACTAGAGTAAGTCCACTGTCATCAGCTAGTAGAGACAGTCCTGTTGCAGCTTGAGAAAGTCTTCTGAATATCCTGTGCCTTGGCTGCTTATGCCATTTCTCCCAAAGGCTGAAAGAGTTTCTTTTTGCACTTGCTTCTCCAACTTATGCTACACAAACACTGAGGAGGGGTTTAAAGATGGAGCGTTAACTGCTAACTTCAGGATTGGTGGTTAGCGAGAAACAGAGTTGTGTAATAGAGTCTGACTTACCTCCTTCCACATCTGTCCATGGTTGGTTCTGAAGCTGTTTTTTTCTGAAGTTGCAAAAGATATCCCATCTTTGTTGCATCAGTCTTGTTTGTTTATGAACAATATGCCAAGTTCTCCTCTGCTAAAACAAGATGAAAATAAGAAGAAAAGAGTTGCTGCGATCTGTAACTACCCCAGTGTAACTGTGCCAGGATTTTTTTCTCATGTATTCTTTTCTTTCTTTCTCAGGACCAAACTACCAACATCTTAGTTTCTGATTCAAGTGTGCAGCCATGCTGAGATCCTTCTTCACCTCTTTGCAGACAGAATGAATAACAATCTGCATTTTCTTCACAGAATGATAAATACATAAATTACTGGATGCTTAAGTATTTTGGGAACAGGGCACCAGATGAGCATAAGAACCAGTGAGATTGTTTTCTTTGTCTCTTTTCTTCTCAAGCTTTCATTTTTATCCTTGTTTTCTCACTCATGCACCAATACTGATATGTCTGTGTCTGCCTAAATCTGATGTGGTGATCAGTGGAAATAAGGCCCTATCCTTAAAGTATGAAATTCTTTAAGCTGAGGTTAAACTCTAGAAAGAACTAACAGAAATTGTTGGTCCAAAATTGTATGCTGATTCTCCAGTCTGTGCAGTGATTTCCCAATCCATACCCTGCACATACAAGATAAAGAATCATGAGCTGACTTTATAATCATGCTGAAGCTGACCAGATTTAGGTTGCAGGCAGAATAGAAATAACTGTCACAGATGCAAGTGCACCACAGCTCTTTGCACTCTTTCGTAGCAGAACAGATTGGGGGAGCATATCACATAAATTCTTCTCATCTATTTTGATGAAAATTTTCAGACCTTAGCTCTACCCAGCTTTATTGTACATGAAAGAACTGGCTTTGCTTTAAGTTCCCCATGTTCCCCACGTAGGAAGGGAACATTCATACTGTCCACTCTTATGGCTCTAATGGAGAGACAATAAATCTCCAACACGGGAACACTAGCAAACTAAAGGAAAGGTAATTAATGATTCATGTGTTTGCCTACGGCCTTGGTCATTGCTAAAGCGCTTGTGGTTCATCTACACACAAATGCTCAGAGTTGTTGTGTGTGCTTTCAAAGCAATGTTTCCATGCTCCCTGCTCACGGCAGTCCTATGCTTAAGAGCCTTGAGCAGAAAAGCATCAAGACAGTGAGACGCTGACTTTGAATGATGTTTTTGAGCTGTTTGTAGGCATAAACAGTCTCGAGACCAAAACCAAGAGTGATTTTCAAGCAATAGAGATCTCTCTGAGAAGTAAAGATCATCTGTACCGAAGTAAAGATCTATTGTCTAGTTAAAAAAAAAAAAAAAAATACATTCTGCCAATGCAGAAATCTCTCTCTTGAAATCTTATCATTAGGCAGGGTAAGAATGATTTCAGCTAAGGAGCACATCCTTTCACGGTGTTCAACTAACAGTCTGTTAAAAATACATGCCAATGTGTTTTTTATCTCCTTCTCCTTTAGTTTAACAATAACTCAACATATGACTCCCTAAGTTGGCAGACTGCTGTTTCTATTGCTAGCATATCTCTTACTTTTTACTTCTGCAGACTGAAGCATATTTAATTAAACTTTGTAACTTCAGTATGAAGTTTAGAAAAAAATAAAGATAGCGTTCATAGGGAGAAAAAGGAATTCTCTTAAAGTCAGCTTCATTAACTACTGGGCTATTAGTGTAAGGGTCACTTTGCCCAAACTGAAATAACTGGATCTCCCTAATTGCTTTTTTTTTTTTTTTTTTGAATTATTTCTTATTTCAAACATGTTATGCTTGTTAGTGATTTAATATATCTGGAAGCACAAATTAATTATACCTGGCAGCTAATTGTAGGAAAGTTATGGTGATCAATGTTTATGCTGTTTTTTTTTAATGTCTACCTTCAGTTTACATACTTGGATCAGTTCCCTCCCAATCATGAATAAATATTTACTGCTTATATGTTCCCATGCAAATTGGATTAATTTTAGCATATTCATGGAAGAAGAAGATCACTGCCTACCCTCAATATTAAGTCAGCTGAACAAGCAAAGTTTTTTTTCCCCTGCTTAAGTAGTGAATGAACTAGATAGAAAATTTAGCCCAGGTTTGCTGATCCCAAATGGTTTGGGGGCATCCAGTGTATTTGGATGGATGGAGGTAAAGGCAATCAAAGAACTGACCAGGAAAGTGACTCTTCCTGAGGCCCTAACCTTGAAAAAATTCAGTTAAGTACTGCTCAGCGAAATGTGATGGTAATTGGATAAACAGGGTGGCAAATGTTTGATTTCGGATATGGACAGAACTTAGCACATGCCTGTATGTTTTTCTTTAAATAGCAACTCATGCAGTCTTCATATCCTCTCTGTCCCCACTGAACTGCATTGCATCCTGTGGTGTTAAAGTACCATAGCTTTCACACCATAGACTCTCCTTTCTCCCCATTCACTTAGCTGTCATTTCAGATGCGATATAAAGAAATGGTCCTCTGGACCTCTAAGAACAGGGAAAGTAACTTTTCTGTATGCCCCTAGCATTTGGTGTCATGTTCAACCCCATACATGATGACTCTGGGAATATGGGCAACCAATCCTGAGTGATATTGACTCTCTTGTAGCTTGTTTACAGTGCTACATCCTGATATAATCTGGGAGTGAAGTTGTATCCTTTTCAGGAGATGGCTTCTCTTTTTCCCGTTCTCCTAACAGTAGGGTGGGTTGTCCCTTTACTGAAAACTACATCGTTGAGAAATCCTCATCTGTGCATTTGTCAGCTGAACTGAACTGTGGAATAAGCCTTGAAGTGAAAAGCCTTTTTAGTCAGAGATGTGACCCTTTCAGCTTTTTTGGCGGATTAATCGGTTGTAGGAATGCTGTTCCTTTTGAGACAGCAAGTTACTGAGGGCTTGTGCATTGTTCTTGTTCTGTAATACAGTATCAGGAACGAGCTGGAAACAAAGGCCCAGGATTCAGGCAGTGATATAGTGTGAGAGCCATTAACCACCACTGTAAGCTTTGCACTGCAGAAACTCCTTTAAGTTTTTGACACAGCAGGCTGTTCTGACTGGGAAAGCAACCATCTTGTAACAGCTTTTGGGTATTGAGCCCTTTGACAACAAAGTCAGCGTGCACGTGAGATTTATAGATGTAATTCTGGGCATCAGCTCGAAAACCTCAGTCAGGATGCTGAAACCACCTGAGAAAATACCAGGATTTTGTATAAGCAGTCTGACTTACCTTTTCAATGGCTATGACAGTTGGATACAAACTGTATTTGCTGGCTTCCTGATGTCTTAGAGGATACAAGATCTCTAGGCCAGTGGGAGAAAGGAAAGAAACAGATACAGGGTTTTATTTTGAGTTCCTTTGACTTGATCTTTGACACCACCAAATTAATAACAACATGCAGTAGAAGTTCAGCTCTCCTCCTCCAACTGGGGGGCATGCTGCCAGAGTCTTAGAGGACAGGAAGATACAGTCTGAATGATGTTGTGCAATGAAACTGTCACCATATCTTCCCTTCTAGTCTCAAGCCCCAGAACAATAAATCTGGCATCCCTCTGTACACATGTGACTGACCTGTGTGCATCTACGTGATGTGCAGCTACTCCATTATATACCAGATACACTCCAGGAGGCTTGGGCACCTCCTATGATGTCTATGCCTCTGAACTCCTGTGATGCATCAGACACTTGTGTGTTACAGAGTCAATTTTTGCATGGTTGGTGGCCATTTGTCTGGGATTTCCAGATGTTCCAGCTGCTAATTGTCTGGAAGTCTGGCGGAATGCTACCCAAAGCAGTTGAGTTGGCAGGCTTGAAGTATCTTTTACATGTCTAATTAATGTATTGTGCATGTAAAATGTCTTCCTGTGCAAAGAGAGCCAAGAGGGAAAAGTATGAATTACTAACAAAGGCAGCTAGAACCTCGGCTCTTAGTGAGACTTGAAGGCCTTTGTTTTTGTATTTCTTACGTCAATGCTCTTTTTCTACCAATATGCCATTATAAATATGCAACCAATGTGTTCACATTGTGTTCACGTGATATGTTTTGTGTTTTTCAGTTTCACTGTGTAAATTTCAAATTTAGCTGCCGTTTTGACAGCATACTATTCCTTGTCATGTTGGAGATGTTTAAGTTTTGTCTTGTGAGGCTTTGTGGCCAGCCATTATCTCAGACCGAGGAAATCTGTCACATCCACGTGCCAGTGAAGTCTGTGCTTTTTTTTTTCGAAAGCTGCTTTCCCTAGGACAAGATTTTAGATCAGAGGCTAAGGATATGGTATTATATCTGTGTGCTATTTACAAGGGATGATGTGAAGCTGCTGCTTAGTAGTTTTCTGCAGTTATTTGTTTGCATGTTTTTGCAATTCTGCATTTTTAGGCCTATAGTTAGACTGTTTCCCTTCTGCTCTATGCTAGGTGACACGGTGTTGACCTGAAAAAATACCTCGTTAATTACCTGTGCAGATGACTCCAGACTGGAAGAACTAAGGATTACCAAGATAAGGTAGGAGAAAGTAACCTTTTTAATTAATATGCAATCAGTAGAGGAAAGAGTATGAGAGGATGAATACTAAACCTATGATGATAGAATGGGAGGCCGTGCCTGGGAAACTCTAAGTACATAACTTAGTGGAAATTTTCTGGATAGACAGCAAAAAACAACTTCTGAGTCTCACATCATCCATTTGACTTAATGACATCCTTTTAAGATGTTAACCATTGTTTGATTTATGAACAAGGAAACTTAAAGTACAGAGAATGTCGTAGCAAATACAACTGGGAGTTCTCTGCAGCAAGGACTGGAATGATTATTTCTGGTGTCTTTGTTTGTAGGCCATTATGAGATTCTGATGTTAAGAAAAGAGAAAAAGGGTGAATCAATCCTACGCATCAAAGCTCTCAAAGTGGCACTGTGAGGTGCTGATTAGTCTACCATCATGGTTCTACTTTTTTCATCATTTGTAGTAGCAAAGCATTTAATTAGGGAATTCGTGTTTAAAATAAGTAAGTGGAGTAAAATTATTCTTAATGGCCGCCTTACCACAATTTTCTGGATGTTTCCCAATTTTATTATGTTACCACATGCTCGGCATGCCTTTTTTCTTTTTTCTTTTTCTTTTTCTTTTTTCTTTACCTTTTACTTTTTTTCCTTTTCCTTTTTTCCTTTTCCTTTTTTCCTTTTCCTTTTTTCCTTTTCCTTTTTTTCCTTTTCCTTTTTTTCCTTTTCCTTTTTTTTCCTTTTCCTTTTTTCCTTTTCCTTTTTTCCTTTTCCTTTTTTCCTTTTCTTTTTTTCCTTTTCTTTTTTTCCTTTTCTTTTTTTCCTTTTCTTTTTTTCCTTTTCTTTTTTTCCTTTTCTTTTTTTCCTTTTCTTTTTTTCCTTTTCTTTTTTTCCTTTTCTTTTTTTTCCTTTTCCTTTTTTCTTCTTCTTTTTTTCTTTTTTTCTTTTTTCTTTTGGAGTCTAGAATGCAAATTTTCTTAAAAAATAATAATCTGGAATTTCAGACAATTTACAGCTGCAACAGTGCAGAACAGAAACACTGCAGTGAGATATGACCACTACATGCTCAGTACAGAGAAAGCTTGGCGTGGAAATTTTCTTTTAAAAGTATTTCTGAAATATTCCAAATGCAGGAATGTTGGATCTTTGAAAGTAAAAAAAAAATGCAGGGCAAATGACACCGTGGTCGTTATTTTTTCTGCAAATTTAAGTTCAAAAGAATTGCGATTAACAAGAGAAAACAGGAGACTGTATTTCCTACAGCACACATTGAACATTTAGTGGCTCCCATAAAAGTCAGCAGAGCCTTATCATTGGCTGAAAATGAAAGAAGTGGGCGATATGAAAATGCAACTGGAAATCTTACCCTTTATTATTCTGGAAGTGCTTCTTTGTATTCCTAAGTAGCTCTATTCATGGGACGTGTTTAGTAAGGACATGTTTATAATTTTGTTGTGGGAAGTCAAGAAGGGATAATCTAGACACACAGAAAGTGAAAATTTAAAGAAGTGGGATCTTTCTGAAGCTCAGTTAAAATGGTTTATTTGATAGGGATGCCAAAATAAATAGAAAATTTAGAACCATCTGGTCCAAGGTAAAATTTCATTTTATGAAGATACTTTTAGAGAGATTTTTGAAGAGTTAGCACTTGTAAATTGAGCTGAAATGGGCTTTTTCAACCCCAGATCTTCCTAGCGCTCAGTCATGAACTTCTTCAGGCTTCTTCAGCATTCTGCATATATGAAGAAAAATTGTACACTGTCTTTTAGATGACTGTAAAAATGTGTTGAAAAGGGGCTGTGGACATTGGGAAGAATCATATTTTCTGTTGCACTTTCAGAGTTTGTAAGCAAAGAAATTATTTTGTTGTATGCTAGCACTGAAAATTCTGGATCAGAAAGTGAAACATTCTTTTCTCTCTTTAACTTTCTCTTCTGGTGCTTTTTTATCTAAGTGAAGGAGGGAGAGGTAAAAATGTTTGATTTTGTGATTTTATTCTAACGGAATTGAAAGTTCTTCTTGGTAAAACCAACTATTACACAGAAATGTCAGCCACGCTTCTCTGTACTTTTGCAGTAGAGAGGTTGGGCTGAGTTTTGATCCTGTGACCCCTGGTGTAGATCACTGAGAGCTTGCTGGTGTTCATGGCTGGTATTAGATGCTGGCATCCCCTGCTGGTGCAGCCAGCAGTTATCAGCGTTTGCCTGGAGAACTCTTCCTATTGACAGCCTCCTTTCAGCTATGCCTGCTCTGGTCCCTGGGCTGGAGGAATATGGGATGAGCACCGACAGTGGGTAGTTTGTTGTCACTCTAAGAGGTCACTTTTGCAACTGTGAGGGTTAGCAAGGTGTTGTTCTGGAGCAGGGAAGAGAGGGTCTCACAAACAAAGGGACTCTAATATGTGGGAGCTGAAGGAAGACATCACATATCACAGTGTCCATAACAAAATCTGGCAGGTATGTTCATAGCAATAGTTGGCTGAAGCTAAGAAGAAAGTCTCAACTTTCTGTTTAAAAAAAGGAAAGAGGCTCAGGCTGAGGTAAAAATAGTATCTTTTTGCACTTGCCATCTTTTGCCTTCGTGTATGAATGATGGCTTTCTTCATAGGAATTCTTGTCTCCCTCCGTTCTGGCACGTTGTTAAGTGGGATTTGCTCCCCAGTGATGATGTGTGTGCTCCTGAAGCTGACTGCATTAGCTGTTATTGAGGAGGAGGGGATTGTTTAATTCCACCAGCAAGGGAACTGTAGCTTGCTTCTGACTTTGCTTTGGTATTTTTCTTAAAATTGAACGCATGCTTTCCAATTGATATACCTGCCCGTCAGATAGGATCTGCCAGGCCTGGACTTGATCCATTGTTCTACCAACAATATAGTCAATTCTCTAGCTAATGTACACGTAAGATGAAAGCTGAAAACAAACACCTCTGCCAGATGCAGTATATGTTTCAGTGCTCTGCCAGCGAGCAAAGGATCATACTTTAGTGTATACTAGTTGGAATTTGTAGGAGTTACCACAATATTTCTTAGTGCCAAGGGTCAGGTCTTTTAATCTTCCCTGATAATAAAACTACATTTGCCCCGATGAGAACAAAGGGACTAAATTTTGCCCCAGTAAATGTGCTTTTAAATGGGTAGAGTTCAACTCACTGGCATCTGAATGCACAGCAAGAAATGAAATTAAAATTTTAATATATGCTGATAAAACAACATGAATGAAGAAGAAAACAAAAGCAGGCAAAAATAAAGTAACTATCAAATGGGAAGTACTTAAGGCTAGACTTATGAGATGTTTCAAAGCATGAATTGTAATAGGTGTTTAAAATTTGACTGTTCCTTTATTCTCAGCATGTGGGTTATACTTTGAATATGGAACAAGAGTTTAACCTTTTTCAGAAGCTGCATTCTTAACAAATTATTCTTAAAATGAAACTGTTTAATGAAACTGATTTCTAAGTGCTCTATAAAAGCATGCATTATTAACATAAAACCATACATAATACAATATAACACTCTGCAAGGTAACAATAGTCTGCTAACTCATTCGTACACAGTTCTTTACTACTTTTACTTCAGAATATAATGGGCTAGGCATTGTCTTTGCTGGAGATCAGCGACAAACATAAAGTGCAATTTTACTGGCAGAACCTCAGCTCTGGGAAGTTCATGGTGTTTTGCAGAGAGCAGGTGGGTGAGCAAGGCGTACACTGCAGGGCAGATTGCACAGCTGTAAGATGCGGAATTCCCCTCAAAAGGATCGGCATGTCTTTGAAAATAAATTCATCACTGAATAAAAGAGATTTCTGATGCAGAGAAAGAAAATGGGGTTTGATTAGTTTCAAATTAACTCTTTTTGTGTTTGTTTTGCCTTCATCTTCCTCTCTTTTCCTCTTTCTCATTGCCTTTTCCCCCAGAATTGGTTTTCAAGAGAGAGTACAGGGGATCTTTTCATCTTTAAAAGGTTTTACGAGTCTGTTGCAGTAAATTCCTCTGTGCAACCTGCTTTACTGTAAAAAACAGTGTGAGCTGGATGCATCAGGGCCACTAGATTCAGGAAACACCATGCACTCATTGATTACTTTCTCATTAGAATGCTTGCAATGCTGTGACAATTCTTCGCTGTATATTTTTGTGGTGGTTGGTGTCAACACAACGCACAAATTAGGAAGAATGGCTGCATGGCATTTGATGCTCCCGTGCTCTTAAGGGTTTGCAGCACTTACCAAGATGTGTCACTATATAAATGCTATGTAGTATACTTTATTGTTAATTCATTGGCTGCGTGAGTGAAGATACTGAGATTTTAATGCCGTATTTTTTCCCTTATATTCTTGAACTTATCTTTCTCAGCAATTCATATGCCAGTTAAAACCTGAGCGTGTTCCTTTACAATAAAAGTGCTTTAGCCTTCTACTGTCAGAAGCTGCTGTAAATAGGAAGTAGTGAAGTAAAGCCATGTGGGAACCAATAAGCTGCTGAACATTTTCAGGAATTCTTGTTTCGTTTTGCAATATCAGAGTTTCTCTCCTCTTGCTGATCAATGTGAACAGTTTCTGGCAGCGAAAGTCAGCCAAAAAAAATATTTCACTTTTGCATCTGATAAAAAATTTTGTTATCATATCTAGCTCCAAATAAAACTCTTACTCTTTAAGCAATTCCTGAAAAACACTAATTAATTTGGATTTGAATAATACCCTCAAAGTATTAAAGCTGCCAACTGAAAAAGGAACAGATAATTAGGAGATGACAACAGACAGCACAAAGCCAACAGAGGAAAAATTGGAACGCAGCTAGACTGCAACACTGGCCATCCAATCCATTAACAGCCTCCTGTAATTACGTTTTGCTTTCACATTAAACTGGTATAAACACAAAAAGACATTACTGAAGTTTTAATCTCCAGGAAAAGAAATCTCCTCCTGCCTAACAGCACGCAGCACACACAGAGATATGACTTCAATTAGCACTAGTTTAAATTTTAATTTAGCACTTGGTAGGAGCATTCAGCAATGTATATTTGAAATAGGGGCTGATGCTCCACTAAGGACATTCCGTACTATTATCCCATTGATCCATTGATCCCTTGATTCGTACCTGTGGGATGTTCAGGAGGGGGAGGATTTAGGAATTCAGAACTCTTGAAAAATCACAGAGGATTTTTTTTTTTCCCTTAGAGCGTTCTGCACCTATTTCTTTAGCTGGGCTTTGCTAAGGACACCAAGGTGTCACTAACAGCTGCAGTGCCTGGGGTGTGAGCTCTCCTTGGCCTGTACCATCTCCTGTCAAGCTTTAGTATCCAGCTCCATCCTGGTGTGCCTGGTTCTTCCTTCCTGCAGGATTACCTGCTGTGAGTGGCACACAGGTTTAGTTCTACCAGCCAGCTACAATACCAGAGTTTGGGTTAGCACACTGCAGCACCGCCAACTGCTGTTTGTTGTGGTTTCACATTATTCCCTGTTGGCAGTGCTTATTTGTGTTTAAACTGCAGATGCCCGCATTTATACAATTTACATTGTTTAAAATGTCTCTATTATTTGTTTTTAAAAGAATTCTGCTAGGTTTGGCACAGCGTACCCTATGATTTACTGTACAGCCCTGTGCTATGCCATTTTTAGTGTGAATCTTGAAACAGGGCCCTATGTTTTTTTCCCCTCTTGCTGTTTGTTCTGCTCTTTAATTACATTCATATCAGCTACTTTGAAGATAATGAGACTGTTGGGATATGTAAAAGAGAATCCTGTATTGATTTCAGTCCTAATATCTTATCTTTGCATCTTTTCCTTTCTTCATGTAATGCGTTCTATGTGTTCTCACATGTTGTGATCGGTGCAAGAGCTTCAGCCGGTCATAGGGCTTTATCGTGCAATCCAAAAGTAAGAGGAAGTAGTTAAATACAAAATCCAGTTCTGCCTTCTCATTTTCTCATTAAGCCTGTTATATAACGAATATAGTTTATTGAAGTTGCTGGGTTCCTTATACATCCTCAGTTATCAAAAATAATTCCCCCCCCCCCCCCCCCCCCCCTTTTTTTTTTTCCTATAAGCAGCCCTTATCCTGACTTCTTTTGTTGCTCATTTGAAGGGTACAGATCTTCAAAAACCAACTGCTCACATAACTGTTTTGGTATCTGGAAAAGAATTTTCTAAGTGTAGCTCAGCCATCAGATTTCATATGTATTTTCATATATATATGTGCTTGGGTTTTTTTCAACCAAACTCAGTAAATAATTGCTTTGTGGTTTTGGGTCTGTTCCTGAACTTGAATCCTCCATATAAGCTTAAGTTCCAGTGTTCAGCTGCCAGGTGGAAATCGCAGGAGAAATGTTACTGAGAACTGTGTTTTTGCTCTGTTCCAAGTGCTTTTTTTTTTTAAGTTCATTTGGCAGTCCAGACCCATCAGGGCCCAGTAGTAGGTAGATATCCACTCTGCTCCACAGCCTGATCGACCAATTGTAGTCAGTAAAAGCTTTGGCATATTTTTAAATAGAAGTCTTAGTGTGCTGTCTTTCAGATTTACAAGACTGTTCCTCACATACACACATTTTAGAAGACTGTCTACTTACATTCTACCTTTGTCCCATTTTTAATAAAAAATTGTGATACCTGATAGTTTGGAGCCATTTGAGAAATCTGTGCTGGTGGCAGCAAAACATCCCAATGTTCAGCGTGGCTTGAGTTTGCATTGCATCCCCAAATTCATCCAAAACTCTAATTAAAATATAACTCAGGCAACAAAATTTTATTTTGTTTCCTACTAGGTTGAATTTGTTTTGGATATGATCCTGGATCATGCGTTCTTTTGATTAGTGCTGAGTCTGAAATGTGTACCAATACCAGAGGCCATGTTTTACTTGTAATATTTTGTGCTGCACAGTTTACTGCAAGGCTTACCGCATCTTTATAAGTGATCAGCTTGCATTTATCTGTGATAGAAACTTCTCGATCTTGTTCTTTATATATATGTATATTTGCTAGAGTTCAGTATGAGAATTAAAATGCAGCAGTGGGGCTTTGAGAATTCACTCCTTGCCACAGAGGTGCTGCAGGGTTACCAAGACCCATGTATAGCAGAGTATAAGCAAAATCAAGAAGTGGCACAGCGCTTGGTCTCTCTAGCCTTGTGACTTCGGAGGGGGGTGTTGAATTTCCTGTTTGTAGCCTAGCCAGCTCCAACAATCCTAGCAGTAAATCATCTCCAAATTTCTTCATCTCACATCAAGATGGTGCAGCTACCAGCCCTAGATGTCTGAGTTTCTGGTCTACACCTGTAAGGAAGAAGCTGCTGACTTGCAGTTGAGTCAGGTAATGGTTGCAAGTTTCCATTGCTGCTAGTTTACCAAGCACTGTGCAGCTGCTGCCTCTGTTTGATAGCCTTTGAGGGTTAGGATATGGTACAGGGTATGACATAGATGCATCTTCTGGTCAGAAAGGGATGGAAATAATGTAAAGTGGGATGGTGGAAAGGGAAAGGGAGAAGAAGGAGATGAGAAACATCTTGTTTCTTGGCTACACATAAAGGCTATAGACTTCAAATATGCAACAGAAACGTTGCTATACATTAGTGTTTCACAGCCAAAAAATTCCCCACAGTTTTTCTGCAGCATAATACTGTGTCTTCAGTGTAAGCTGTATGATAAGTCCCATGTATAAAACCAGACTGGAAATGAGGACAACTCTTTTCCACACTGTGTTCTTCGGCCAAGTAGATCCCTTGAAAGATCACTTTGCTGTTCTCTGTCTCCCTTGCTCCCCTGTAAAATGATATTTCCCATATTAGGAAAGCTCTTTGAGATGTCTGGGTAAAAATCTCTACAGCAAGACGTAAAGGTTATTTTATTATATTCATGCACACACTCACTGAGCATGTATTTGGGAGATATAATGTTTTAATGATTTCTTTTACTGCAGATTTCTATGAATTCATTGTAATTTCTAAAACTCTTCTTCTATTCACTAGAAAAAATCTGCTCTTCATATTCCTGTGTAAAAATAAACTCTATTCATTCATTTATTTTTATTTAAAATAAGATTATGCCTACTACAATTCCATCTGTGAAAAGTGCTTTGGCATATCCTTTAAGAAAGCACTTATCTAATCTATTAATCTTTTCCTAAATTCAGGTCTTTCCTACACCTTTATACAGTAAAAATATATTTTAACACAGAAGTGAAATTCCCTAAGTACAAAGCCTCATTTTATTCTGTAGAATTACGTTGTCAAGCAATGACAGAATAAAATTTTCCCAGATAGACAGAAATACTGCAATGGCCCAATTTATATCTATTCTAAAATATGGATTTTACGTATCATTAATCATATTTTTGTTATGAAGTGGCAGGAAGCTGGCCTAAAAGTCTAAAGTAAAATATACTTCATTGTCACAGAGAAATCTACTCACCACCTGAACTACTTAGAATTTTGATTCCTATATAACGAATACGAGGCACTTCAGGCAAGAAAAAATATGACATAATTGGCAAAAGTCCCATCTCCAGATGGAGGAACTTCTAAGACCGACACATTAGCCTCACATAATTTATGTTATGGGAGAAATAAAATAACCGAACCCCCTCTGATTACTCCATCCAGAAGCAAGGTTTAAGCAGGCATGTTCTCTGAATTAAAACCAAATTCTTCCCTGAAGTCTTCAACAAATTTAGAATACTATGTTATGAAAGATACACAAAGGGCAATTGCTGCAATTAAGTCTAAGCTATAGGACCCAAGAGCACTTTGCAGAGTCTTTATAGATTTGCTCCTGCTCCTGCAACTATATGCTGGAGATTCATATGCCCTATTCTTCTCATAGGAGTGCCTACAAGACTCTATTTACAACACTTCCATGCAGTAGAAGAGGATTATTTTTCAGATAGGGAATGGCAGGACAGAATAACAGAAACTTGTTATATAGAGGGAATCGAACCTGTACATCAAACAGTACGCTGCTTTCCCCATTAGGGAACAGCTGTTCTGGCTGATGCAGAAGTTTGGAGGTCTAAGACAAGGCTGTTAATGTACAGTAATGCAGACGACTTACAAGGCAAGCTAGCTGGATGTACCTTTGCAAAATGATACATTTGCCAACTTTGAAGGTGGCATGAAGGAGGTGTATTTGAACTAGGAAGGAGTTGTAACAGTCTTGTAAGGGTATGTTCCACTCTCATGCACTATCCTTTGGGGATTGTTTGAAAAATGTCAGTGTTCACTTCCCATCTTTGATTCTTCTTGGTCCCAGAGATTACAATCTGCAGAGGAAGAAGCAGGAGTGTGACGCCATTGAGGGTTGGGAAATATTTTTGATAAGGGTGTTTTTTTTTCTAATCCAATGTTCTTAATAAATGCTGTACTTGTTTTGGTTCAAGACAGTCACTGAAGAAGACTGTGTTAAATTTCTCATCAGCCCTGCATATCCCCAAACAACAATGCCAATGCCTTGCATGCTTAGGTAATAGGGTGTATTTCTCCAGTAATTATCAAAAAAAGGGCTTAGCTAATTTGTTAGCTAATTTAAAGGAAATTTAAGTTAATGGCTTGCCTTGAGAGCAACATGTGCAAATCCATGCATATATGAAAAGAGATCATTCTTTCAATATATGTTTTGGCTTACAGCAGGTGTTAATATTGGAGGGGAAGCCCCAAAAGGTCCCTCATAGCCTACTATTTGCCTACTGCCAACATGGCAGTCTTGTTGTTGGATACAGTCATTAGAGTTTAAGAAAAAATTACCTTGTTCCTGCTTACTGGCCTCTGCAGTAGTAACAGTTTGAATGTATTTATGACCTTCCAAACTAAAGGTGTGATGTGCTTTGTCTGCAAAGTGGCAGGAAGCTGGCATTCTGCCTAACTTTCTCTCTATTCCTAGCTTTTATGTGGTAAGGAGATTTATGGGTTTTGAGTTGTTATTTTTCCTCTAATTTGTGCTTTTACCTGAAGTGTGTCGCTTTGGACTGGGAGGTAGGAGGAGTTAATGAGATGGCTTTGGTGTGCCCCATTCTGGTAACCTTCACACCAACCATAAATTGCCCACTTGTCTGCAGCCATCCTAGCATGACTGTGTCCCTGCGACATAGGAGCAGCAGTGCTAAGCCACCTAACTTTTTGTGTATTTGCTCTGTGACATTGAGTTTGATGTGAAAAATTCAGGTGTTTTGAATTCTGATGGGATTTTGACCACACCATCAGCTAATCCAAGTGCTGGGATGAGGAGTGTAGGATGAAGGTAGAGCCGAGTTCTTCCTGGTCAGAGCCTGGTGAGAGGATGAGGCAAAGAGGAGGAGAATGCACACAATAAGAAGGCACTCTTCTAATAGTGGGGTTTAAACAACCAGTTTGGGAACCATCTGTGATTTTAACAGCCAGTTTGACTCAACTGTACTGAATTGCCTCCAGTAATCTTTGGCAAACATCTCTACAATTACATTAGTAGGATAAATAGGTGGCAGAGATACTTTTTTTTTTCTAATCTCACAATTTAGAATTCTTCTTATGCTCTAAAACTTGGATGTTTTATACTCCCTCCAGCAGCCTGTGTTTTTTAATAATCATGATATTTTGGTTTTAGCTCTTGCTGTTGCAACTATTGGCAGCCACACATCTCTCTAGTTTATTTAGAAATAGCATTTAGTTCTTGACGTATTAGAGAGTAATGTTGAGAGATAGGAAACTGTGTTCTTTTAGGAATCCTATTGATGCAGAAGCTTTGAAAACTAAGGTTTACTTCACTAATGACTAGCCATTGTGAGCCCTGCTCACGTTTTCTCTTATCTCCTTTCTACTTCAGTAATCTTATTTTCATAAGATAATACAGAAAAAAGGGCTGTGAAAAGTATGAGCTAATGACCTGGCTGATCAAGTCTTCTGTACATTAGATCAGTGTTGTCATATCATGCCAGCTTGAATGATATGGTAACATCCAAGGATCCAACCCAATTATTACTCCAGTAAAGGCTTCAAGAAAGGTCCTATACTGTTGGAGAAGGATTCATTCAATGTGGCTTCTAAAAAAACGCTTCCTGTTTGTAGAATTAAACTGTGGGTGTGAAATAGGGATTATTGTTCATAAATTCTGATATTCAAATATCTGTACGTCCTGCCTTCCATTATAAAGTGCATTTCTACCTGGAAATAATTATCAGAAATGGGAGCTAGATAGAAATCTAAGGAGCACACGGGTTGTTTATATTGCATGATAGACTGGAGTTCCATCAGTTATCCGCATACAGTGTGAATTCACTCGCTGCTGACCTTAAGAAGTATGTGGAGCAGGCTTGTCTCTGTGGTGTGAAAAGAGCATGAGAACCTTGCAAGATTATGTATACCTCTTGTAAAGAGTAATATAATGTGACAATGGTGGACACTAAGATCTTAGCTATAGCCCAGAGAGGTAAACCTCTCTTAGTGCATTTTATAACAAGTTTGTCTTTGAAGGGGGAAACGTGACAGCCATGGTCTGAGAGTGCATGTGCACTCTGGCAGTGATTTTCTGGAGCATTTGTAGGATGGACTGTGTTACTGAGGGTTGCTCTTTTATTCTTCGTGCTAATCAGGTCAGGTTTGTGCCAAAAGATACAGTGACTCGTGCGTTTGTGTTTTCACTGTAGCTCAATTTAAGATGAATTGGAGTCTAATTCTCCTAATTGTTACCTTCTTTGGAGACATTAAAGCCTGGATGGGATTACTGCCCAGTAAAATATCACTGCTGTCTACAGGAACCTTCATACTGACTCCTATAATGGAAGCTCCTTGAGCTTTTACTATCTGTCTTCGTGCAGTGCCTTTTGTAAGGATTTTTTCACTGCTTATAGTGTTAAGCTGGTAATGCATAAATGAAAAACTACCATGAGACCTCTTGTGAGCTTCGTTAAAACAAGAGAGATTAATGAGATTGATCAACTGAATTGTAAACATCTCCTATGCCCTCCCTCCCCAATTTTTATTGCGTAATTTTCTATTCAAGTTTGAGCAATTGGCCTGTTCATTATCCTTGTTATTGTCTGTCATTTGCTTTTCTTTAAAGTGTGAACTGTTTCACTTTGGCTAAATTTGGTAAAAAAAAAAAAAGTAGTTTTAGTTATGGTAAAAACAACGTAATTTTTGTACAGTAAAAAGTAAATGTACACACAGTAGAGAGAGAAAGAAACTCAGTACAAGGGATGCTGAAAGTCAGTTCTGTATGTGAACTTGTCTGTTGGGTTTTGGAGGAGAAAGCTGCAAGCTGCTCCTTCAGGAAATGGGTCAAACCTATTTCATTCAGAAGTTTGAAATGAGTCATGTATTGTCTGTAGTTCTCTGCAGACAAAAGGCCTATGAGGAAGCAAATCTACACAGTGTGTTCATGGTGCTTCTACAACACATTATTTCTTCAGACGCTTTGTACAAATATTAATTCATTAACATGATTGCCTTGCCAAAGTCACTTGACCCTTTGCTTTCAGGTTTAGAGCTGATGTAGTTATTGAATTAAAATACTAAGCACTCAGATTAAAAACAAAAATAATGAAACCAAACCAAAGCAACATAGAAACAATCATCAGAGAACCATCAGCCAGCTGGAAGAAGGTATAGGTAAGATCTATGGATTCACTAGAACCAGTGGAAACTGTGCACAGTTACTCTGACAGCAAGTAAGAGGAGTTAAAAAGAAGGGAGAATGGAAGATGATTTTCTGTTTGATCTCTGAGATGATACTAATAACCCTATTTTATATTCATGTGTCCATTTCTGTTAGGAATTCTGTTCAAAGGATGCAGCTGGCAACAGCTGTCCTGAGTATGCAGTGTCTATTTTAGTGTGTTTAATAGTGTGGTGTCTTCAGTTAAACACATTGCACATTGAATGTGTATTTTTTTTTTGTATGCAGGCTATAAAGAGTAGTTAGCATCTTAGCAGAATGATTGTTTTTTATGTTATGTTATTGCTGTTGTCCTCCTCCATGCTGGTCAGACTGTATTGTGCTAGATGTGTCTAAAATGAGAGCAAAACCATAGTTTGTACACAGAAGGCATAAGCAAAGAGCTAAACACCTGTAGGCTGAGAAATAAGAATAGGTGGTAGAATGATAACCTCATGGCAGTTGTGTCAGGTCCTTCAATAATACTTGCATTTTTAGCTCAAACACTGATGTCAAATTGCTGCAGTTTTTTATAGGAGTATGAGATATGCTCATAACTAAACTCACATTATGTTGAAAATCTTTGTCTCTCTACACCAGTCCCAAGCTCTTTGCAGTGCAGGAAGTAATAGTGGCTCCTTCAGTCATTGGCTGTGCCAACGATTAATAGGACTTTGGTGCTGATCCACGTTGTCAGGGCTAATTTGCTCCTAACAGCCTTGCCAGCACCCTGGGCTGGGCTCCCCCTCTTCCTGGGGCAGGGAGGAGGAACACTCTGATCTCAGAGCAGCCCGCAGGAAACGGCAGAATAGAGGCACAGAGGCCTCCACGCATTTCCATGTTAGAGAAGTGTTCAGAAATCAATCTCTCTGCCCAGATGAATGGAGCCATTCATTCCAGTGGGGTGTGGGTGGGGAGAGGCTGGGATCTAAAAGACCTGCCAGATTGTCTGAATGCCCTGGGCTATTCCTACAGCATGTTGGACTGCCCTGGCAGGGAGGTAAGGGCAGTGCATCCCTAGTTTGCTGCCTCACTGACTCTGGCTGCTCTCTCCCTGCCCCTCTAATTACAGCAATACTGGCTTTTCTGCTTCGACCCATCCTGGCTATGCCTGCATCCCCGACACCCTGCTCGACCTTTTAGCCTTTGTCTCCTTTCCCTCGCCCCCTCACTTGACTTACAAGCCCAGAGCAGCACTCCCACTCGCTGAAAGAGCCTTGCCCCTGTTTTCCCAAAACACTGCTCCTTCTCTGATCCGCTTTCTCTCTTGCCACTCCATTTCTTTCAACAAAGCATATTTACCCTCTGCCCCTTGCCTCACCCTGCCCTCTTGAGACCTCCAATCCATTAATGTCTATCACTTTTTTGTCACTCAGCATCTTCTCTCTGCTGTCTGCTCTCTTGAGTGACCTTAGTTATTGCTTCCCTTCCCTTCGCTCTTTCCTTGATCTTCAGCTCTTTCTTCACCGACTCCTCAGAAAATCTGCCCCATGAACCCATTCAACCCAGCTTCGTGACAATAGCTATCAGCACTCTGTGCTTGTCATCTTCCCTATTTGTTTTGCTTCTTCCTCTCTGTGTATACTCTGGCCATCACTTCAACCCAGGGAACACTTTCCTTGAATTGTCCTGTCACCCAGCTCTACTTCAGGTACTTTTCTGAAATCTTGTAGTTCGATACAAGTGACATTTAGTGACTTTTGTATGTTTTATGAACTCTGCTCTGCTTTTCTTGCTCTTAGAACAGGACTAAGAATCTACACTTCACTCTACTCGGCATAACAGTTTCCACTGTTTTCTATTTGGCATGACCACATACAGATGCTGGATGAGCAGGGAGCTGTTTTACCCCAGTGGGTCTGGGTACAACTCTGACCTTTAGGTCTGCACCAGGTCAACAGCATGGGAGACCACCTTTTATCAACCCTGTAGGTTCAAACGCTCTAGCCATCCACCTTTTGTATATAGCACTGGTTATAGTTTATTTTTATTCTGCTATATTTGCCGTGATTGAACTTCCCTGGCTCTTTACAGTAGAAACTCTTTTGATTAAAGTGTCTCTTTCTTGCTCGCTTGTCTGAAGTAGGTAACAATTCGATTTTATTTCCCCTAAAACAAAGTTAGGTAGTATCTAAATATCTTGGATTTGCTTGGAAAACTTAGGGTTTTTGAGTGCTACTTCCCAAAGGAAGTTGTCATTAAATTTCAACCTGGAGTTAGTTTGGTATTTAATTATTTTCTCCTTTCTAGGAAAACTGTTCACAAGTCTTTGTGGCAAAGGGATTGGAATTGCATTCCTCACGGAAAGAGTGCTCCTAGCTGAACAATTGTTACAGTATTTGGCAGGATCACTTATCTGAGCTGGCACGAAAATATAAATAATATTAAATTAAATGATATTTTTTGACACAGTCATGAATTTGAAAATAATTCTTACTTTACTACTACTGAGACTGGAAAAGTGAACAGCTAGAAATAATGCTGATTACAAGGACTGTAGAATAAGCTGTAGTGCTCCAAGAGGAGGTCTTGATTAAAGACAGCATTAAGCTCCAAGGAAAATGGAGACTTGGAAAAATCTTTCAAAATTGTAACTTGAGAATGTTTGCCTTTATGGAAGGGAAGGAAGATGGATGGTGCTTGAGCTGTGCCTGAAATAAAAATACCTTTACTCTTTCTTCTGACTAAAGCTTTTAAAATTTACTTAAATACTGTGATTGTGCTTAAACATGTATTTGCAAAAAAGGAAAGTTGTCAATCCAGGAAATGAGGAATCCCTGAAACTAGCAAAATCTTTTGAATAGACCATGTGAATCTAGTTTTCAAGCAGGGAAGCTTAAATATCTCCCCTTTCATGGTCACTCCTGATGGAGACGCTGGTCAAGGTCTTCCTCCTTCGAGGCTCTTTTCTCATTGTGGCTCTTTCTTTCACATCATTCCCTCTGCACCTCTTCTTGATGTGGAATAACTTGAAAAGCTGAACATAACTATGAGTATAGTTCCATAGTTCCGTATAGCCTGGAAAGGTTACGCACCTATGCCCATGTTATGTCTTCCCGAATAACCTGGGATTCTGGCATTCCTTACACCTGACTGTATGTTAACCATTGGAGTCCTGTTTCCTGCATAAACTGCTTCCATCTGTACCTCAGTCAGCATTATGCTGTTCTTGTCTCTATGCTTTATGTTGTCTGCCATATATGTATTCATAAAAAGAAAAATTGCTGCAGACAGTAAATACGTGATATCCCATTCTTGGTAGACCTTACTGCCTCTTTATGGTGTGATTAAAGGCTCTGCCCTCCCTTTCCTCTCTGTAGACCTCTTCGCCACCACTGGCCCCAGTCAGGAAGACCAGTGGCCAGGAAAAAACCAGTGGGAGTCCTATCTGCAGGATGCTTCAAGGCCCAAACCATAGTAGTTTCTCTTTGAGTGAGCCAAGACTCTGCACTGCCCTGTAAGTAGACCGCTTTCCACTCCCTCCAGCCTGCCACGCGGGAGCATGGACATAAAATTGCAGTACAGCAAAGAATAAGACACTCCGCGTTAACTGTAAAATGCGTGATTGTAACTCTCCACCTTCCAAATTAATATTTTTACAAAAAAATAACCCCAGAACTCCTGTGGCCTTGTAAAAATTCTACTTTTTGGGTAGTGTATAAAGCAGACAGAACTGGAGAGAGAATCAAAAGGAGGTGTATTTAGGTGCCAGTAAGTGACAAGTTAAATGGAATAATTACAGTGGTCCAGACAATGATGATATTGCTTACACTTTGATCAGCACCTCTTAATCTCTTCTATGATAAATTTAAAAGGTTTGTCATCTTCATTTCCAGCTACTGGAGTTGGATCCAGTCTGGTGCCCATATGACTGCTAATTCTGATGTCCTGTCAACTGTAAGGAAGTTTGGCTCCAAGAGTATTTCACTGTAACAGTCTAGGGTGTAGAAAAACAACACAGACTTTGGTTGCATTTCATTTTGATCTTTTGAGATCCAACAGACTAGTCATGACTGTGAGTGTGGCCAGTTTGTAGGGAAATTGTCCCACATGCTGACTGTATATCTGATGTCCAAATCAACTCAGTGGCATCAAAGGGATATCTGAAAGGAAACGAGAAAGGAAGTAAATCTGAAAACAGCTCAGAAACTTGTATGCAACATCTGAAAGGGTTTGGCCCCCTTATGAACTGCTGACAGTTTTGTCACTGCCGTCTGTGTGTGAGCCACCAGAAAAAAAAACAGTGGAGGAAAGCAGAAAACAAAGACCAAAGCAGAAAACAGTTTGCTTAGGTCTAATGAACCTAGCATACCAGAAACTGACCAGAATGGCACGTACTTAAGTAATACGTAGTAGCTTAGTAGGCAGATTGTCAGCATTCATGCATCAGTACTTCAGGGATTTCGTTCCCAAATACTAAAATGACAGTAGTTACACAGGATCTCTTTCATGATGCTGAATGAAGAACAGCAAAGTCTTAACAATCTTGAAAGGCAGGCATTAGCTGGATTGTAGAGTATAAAGGAATTAAGGACTGGAAAAAAAAATTATTTGTTGGTAGTTGGTTTAAAAGAGAAATTGTATGTATTTGGTCAATGCTCAAGAAATTACAGGAGAAAGCATAAACATAAATATTATTCAGAAACTTAAATATATATATATTTCTAGGAGAAGACAGGGGCAAGTTAGAATCCTTAGACACTGACTCCCATTCTTATTACCGTAAGACTTCCTGTATTACTTGGACCATAAAGTGGCTGCACAGCATATGTTTACTTACATTACGCTCTCTCTTGAAATCATGTCAAGTTGATCTAATTTCCTCTTAGGGCAGTACAACAAGCGTTGTAAGAGGAGCAACAACTTAACCTTAATTTGACTTTAGAAAGGTGTTTTACATTCTTGGAGGCATAAATTTTATTCTCTTAAAATGACATTGTGAAAAATAAGGCAAAAGCCCTATTGTTCTCGGAGAATGATGACCATTTCCCTGCAAATGGAAGAATATGTAACTGAGATTTGAGATGAGTTTCGTTCTGCTTGGTGGTTTTCATGACTAATGGCAGGCAGCTAGGCAATGGAATAGGGAGAGTTGTTACTGCAGTTACAGCAATCCAGAGAAGGAGAGCAAGTCCTTCAGAGGTGAGCTTCAGAGTCCATAATGGTCTTGATGACGGTTTGAAAGAAGCAGGATGCTCCTCCACAACAGCAAGGAGGAAGAGCAGCACAGCCTTAGGAGTAGTTGGCTGCAGGAAAATGAGGTGAGGAACTGAGTAGGAAGTAGTTTTCTAAGAGGCTTGTATTTCATGCTCTGCATGTACATGGGTGGCTGAATTCAGAGGGTGTTAAGCCTCTGACTCACAGTTACCTGTGCATACTGTAGCTGCTTTGGTTTGCGTTCTCAGAAGTATGTAGGAGCCCAACCTCAGCTGAAATCAGTAAGAATTTGACTCCTAAAGACTTTCTGAAATTGAATCCCTGTTCCCAATCTGTAGAGTGCAGAACATTATACTTCCCTCTCTTGCAAGTGTGCTGTTAGCATAAATACATTGGAGATTGTAAAGAATTAAGATACTCCAGTAACGGGGATCATATAAATACCTCAGATAAAGCTGTTTCTCTTTTCTTCTTGCATCTCTCTACGTTTCAAATTAGACTAAAATTAATCCAATATAACTTTCTCATCCTTATAGTATTTTTATTAAGGCATTTAAATGCTTTACAGTGCTGTTTTTGGCACTTCTCTCCTGTAGGGCATGGCACGGAGTAGTACTGTCTGAGAAATGTGGATAAAAAGCGACAGAAATGCTGAACATGTGGATACCAAGAAGGTTTCCTAGCAACAATAATGATTTGAAAATTCCCAGAACTTTCTCTTCTTACAGTTGACAGTCTGCTGTTCTTAGTTCTTATGACTTGTGATACATTATCCAAATGTGGGATTCCCCTTTTCAAATTATTTCCATTTAAGTCTTTAATAGCCACCCTTTGAAAGTGTGCATATCCACCTTTAAGCACTGTTGGTTAGACCTTTGCCAGTTTCAAGTCTTGTCTTGGGCTGCAGGAAATACAGGTGTATTGCAGAAATATACAGGTGTATATGTCTTCTTGCATTACACGACAAAAGGTCGAAGAAGTTCCACATGTGGCTCTTTGTAAGAGTTTGAATCAAGCAGAAACCAGACAGTTTTCTGGTGAAGACATCTAGTGAAGAGAACAAAATGGATAGGAAGACTGTCCTGAGTATTTTCAGAATAAGACACTGAATGAAAGAATGTGTGCAAAGAAAAGAGAAAATGTTAGAAGAGAAGCCCAAATCCATCTCCTCATCTCGTGATCTCAAAAGTGTAGTGAGCGGGACTTGATCGTTTTGAGAGATGTTTTGAATAATGAGAAAGTTCAAATTCCAGTCCTCGTGTCACTTCCTCGGCTGTTAGGAATTGTGATGAAGTTTACTATATAGCAGCAGGATCAGCCTTTGATAAGGACTCAGGCAGTAATATGATGGAATGATTTTGCTAGTTTTGTGGCTTCCCTTCTGTTCACAGTAATTAAGTATACATGGGGTGACCCGTGGAGGCCAGCAGTAGCACTGCTAGAGCCCTGGTCTCAGTGGCCTTTGGCACTTGCTGTTCCATTCAGGTCAAACAGGTCTTACTGAACAAGAGAGGAATTTTCTTTTTCAGCCTTTGGCATCAGGAGAAATGGAATGGCTGGATATGCTTGAATCTGGAGCTAGAGAGACCAAAGGGAAAGCAAGAGGAGGGGAGCAAAAAGGAAGCCGTGTCTGTTTGCTTGCATGACTGAAGTGGTGTTGCCTGCAATAGTCAAGCAGGAAATGAGGTGTGTGTTGGACAGAAAAGTAAATATTTGTGGTGTTTTGGTTTTCAGGAAGGATAAGAATTGAGACTTTATAAATCTGGTGGAAGAATCGGGTTGCTTTGATGTGGAAGTGGTTCTGTCTGTAGTGGAACTGACATGTTTTGTAGTTTCCAAAATGAGCTTTAATAAATATCTGTTTTCAGGTGGCCTGTGGAGAAAAATATCTTCAAGATTTTAGTATTCATGTAGAGTCATGCCAGTGAGGGCTCCTCAAATGGACTTGGGTTGCTAGGGCAGTGTCTGTGCCTGTGACTAGACTCAACTGTAATATAGAAACAGGCAGAAATCCAAGTGGAGCGCTCATGGGCTTTATCTTACTGCTATAGCACACTCATGTTCTGATTCCCCTGTAGTCTCTTTGAGTTAGGTAGCAGCAGATCAAGCCAGAAATGAGCAGGCAGCAGACCACTAGGCAAAAGAAGCTACTCTCAGACTTTAGGTCTTGTTCATACTGGAAGGATAAATGGATAGCAAAATATTGCTTATGCATTGCTTTAAGTTAGTTGTGACCAGATGCGCTCTAGCACCACTTGGCTGTGGAGTGCAGCTGAGGCTGCAGCCTTCTGGGAAAGCATTCAAATTCGGCGTTATTGGAAGTCCACGCCCATTTATTCTGACCTAAGGCTATATTCTGCTCACTGTCCTGACTAAGCAAGAAGTGCAAGCAGGACTCTGCAACCAGCACCTGGCTTTTCCAAGCGAGTGCCAGTGTTTTAACAGAGTATGTGAGGGTCCTCAGCAGATAGGGCAGGTAGGGGTCAGAATGGACTTTTCTTTGTAATATGAAGTGGATTTTAAAAGCAAATATGTTCTTTTTACACATAGCCCCACTGATTATTAGGAATGTTCGGAGTACTACAAACCAATGTAGTAGTTTGTATTTTCTTTAAAAAGTCTGTGCAAGAAAAGGGAGATAAGAAAAATGGAAACATCTTAGGAGCTCACATACATTTTCTGAAGGAAGCTGAGAGAACTTTCTTCACAGAAGTTTCCACATAAATCCTAATTTTGTAAATGTTACTTCCTTAAGTGCAAATTCTGCCGTATCTGCTTTTGAGACTTGGAAACATCCGATGGCTATGCCTGGGTGTTTCTGAATTCTCTTTATGCTTTCTTACTATACAATTGTGAAATGTCTGAATGTGCTTTGATTTGCATTATTTCATTTCTGTCTTCCCATCTCAATTTTCAGCTCTCTTTTGTCCTGAGAAATTAAATTATTTTCTTTTTTTTGGCAGTAAAGCAACTGCCTTGTTGGAGAAAGATGTCTTTTTCTGCTGTGCCTTCTTGTTACGTCCCCGAGGCCAGCCTCCCTGACAGGTCATCCTGTGATGGCACTGAAGCCGGCTGGGGAGCAGCAGGGGTGCTGTTATTAATTGCAGGGACAGGGAGGGGATGCCAGGGCCCAGCCGGCCCCCCTCAGTGCCCCCAAGGCGGTCTGGGCTGCACCACACGCAGAGCGCCTGCGTCAGGAGGCACAAGCCAGCCAGCAAAGAGGAGCAGACTTCTGCTGCCAAATATCATGTACTTATGCTCTATGTGCCTGGTTGGAAGCTCTGCAGCACAGGCTTAGCATTCAGCCTCTTCATTTTGGATTGCACTGCCACATCAGAAGAGGTTTTCTGTCAGGAGATGTAGTCTTCTACACCGCAGGAGGATGCAATGCTTGACCCTGGATGAAGTGAGCTTGCTGTCTCTCTGTAAAGAACAGAGAGCTACCTGGATGTTTAGCCTGGCTACATGCCCTTCTATATTTTGGGAGGAGGTAGCAGCTTTGGGTGGGAGCAGTGCAGCAAAAAGGGATCCACTGGGCAGTTCTGCAGAGCAAACCTGGAGGGCTGAGTTGGCAAGTGTCAGCTGTCCACCCATCCTCACCCTGATTTAGACAAGGCACAGCCCCTCCTGAGTTACCTGAGTCATCCCCAATCCAACAGTCTGCTCTCATGCTGTATGTTTGGTTGTAGCCTTGTGCTGTGTGTCTTACAGATGAATCAGGGCTAGAAGTTCTTGTGCTGTCTTGCCCCCTAAAATGGTCTAGTGAACAGCAACAGAGGGCCTGGAGCAGTTTGAAAAGTGCCCTGCAGACCTGAAGTGTGGATACTTGGGGCACTCCAGCACAGGACTAGTTCATTGAGACTTGGGGAGAATTTAATGGACCTTAGTAGAAGAAATATGGTTCATATCTTTTATACCATGTGGGTTCTGGACTGAAAGCAGGTGAATGTAAGGCAGTGGCCCAATAGTATTCATCCTCAAGTACTGCCAGGCTCCTCAGCCTACTACGTGCAGCCTGTCTGTGGCCTCTATGTCTAGCAGTTCTCTACAGGTGAGAATAAGTCACGTTTTTTGGAAGGGTGTAGCAGAATTACCCAGCTTATGTATTGAAACCTAACCCCTGTGCTAGTTCTGAGGAAGGACAATCCAACTATTGAGGTTGTTAGCTAGTTTAAGGGACAATGTCTTATTACTACTGTAAAAGGCACATTCCAGAGCACCTGAATCACTTCACTAATAACACACCTGTCAACATGACTCATGGCATGTGCTCACTCCTCATCTAAGAAAAACCTGCAACAGGACAATTGTTGGATCCATCTGTCTTTATGCTTATACCAACGTGCCGGAAGAAGCTGCGGCATTCGTGTACACTGTGTGCATTGTATGCTTCACCAGCAACATCATTTCAAGGAAAGAGCATGACTCACGGGATGCCATTTGTCAGATCAGGTATTAGGTAGTACCTTATTGATTATTCTGCCTGCAGGGCACAAGGCAGAGAGTGAATCAGGAGTCCCAGGAGCAGCAGATGTTTGTAAAGCTCTATGAAATCTTCAGATGAACTGCCTATAGATAACCAAAGTTGGGGGGCTAGATTCTTTGCTAATTAAAAATGGCTCAGTGGAATTACATGGAAGTATAACTACTGTGGAGCTGCACCCTAACAGATTTTCAAGAGGAGAAGACTGCAAGGAGCAAGTGGAAAGAAACCATTAAACAATGTCACTTTTCCACATAAGCAGCTGTGCTGTGCACCTATGTCAAAAAATGCATAGAAGCATGCAACAAAACATTTAGCTGGATGAGACTGAGGACCTATTCCATTGCTTATGGGAGGCTGGCCAATGTGATCCCATGGGGAATGCACAGGAGAGCAATTCACAAAAATGTGGCTTTTGAATTATGTCCCAGTGCATGGAAGGCAGGAAAAGATGTCATATGCCATGCAGCTTCTCTCTTTCAGTTTTCCCAGGAGAAGACTACTGCCTCTTGATTCTTCCAGTCCCTGCCAGTCCAAATGAAGGACAAAGATGGTGTGGGGATGGGATGCCACTGCTAAGGCTGGAGTGCTGTCACTGTATAGTCAGGCTGCATCTGTGGAAAGGGAGCACTGCCTGTTCCTTAAACTGTAAGACCACAGAGGATGTTTTCCCTGTGGATACAAATCCTGACTCTGACAATCTGGGTGGTCTCAGTGGAGACTTTTAACCTCTCTGCACTTCTGCTTCCCCTGTGTATGAAATGAGGATAGTAATAATTAACTGTTTCACAGAGGTACTGTGTTTTCATGTCCATAGAGTGCTTTGAAGGCGAAGAGTAGTCACTACTATTGAAGCTCTTCAAATGCAGCTGTATTTCATTGCGTGCATAACAGAGAGTGATATGTTAGTTTAAGAAGATATTTGAAACTCTTGATAATTAGGAAGTCGGGCAATGGCAATTAATACTTTCAGACATGGTGTTACTGCTCTTCTCTAAACTACAGCTCATTTAAAATGCTAGCCCTATAATTTATTAGCAATATTTAATACCTCAGTGACCATAAAACTTAGTGTTTTATTACCACTGATTAACATACGTTTGATGTTCTGCCCAGTGTTACACAATCCAAAACAAATTACTTTCAGGAAGCTGGATATTATATAAATACAGAAAAGCAATAAATAATACATTGAAGAAACATTTTTCTTTGGGTTCTAACATGCCACAATCGCTTCAAATGACTTAGGCTTCTAAGGCAATTTCTCAGTCCTCCAAGGGTGTTTGCAGCAAATAACACACTTCACACCATGCTGGCTACTACTATTGCTGCCAGTCTGCTGGTGATTCCTCCCATCCTGTCAGCCTCTGATACCACTGGATATTCATGATTTATGAGAGGAAACCTGAAGTTGCTTGGTCAGAGTGTCTTCAGTTATGATGGTCTCCTTAATAAGCTACAGCTGTGTAAGAAACAGAAAGGCTCTTTCATTTTCTTGGGATGCTTTTTTCCTTCCTCTTAATTTGGCATGAAGGAAAAGAGAAAAGAAAAAAAAGAACTGTACAAATGCATTTATTATTGGTTCTCTTGAGCCTGAGTTTAAGAGTGAGGGACTGAGGAAAAAAAGGGAAAGCTGGTTGGCCTAGGAATTACAAACTGTTCAGAATCTGATTTTTCTCAATTAGATATAAAGTTGCAGTTGTGATAGGTATCTTTAGAAAATTCCAGGCTATCTGTGTGGAATTTCATTGACCATGTTGAAAATGCCTCTACAAATATTGATGGTTTCAGAGTATCCATCTAAGACTTAGAAATGTAAGTGAGATAGATCCAATTGTAGAGCTAATTTAGACCTCTTTAACACCAAAGTGTGTTTTTCTGATGATCTCTGGTCAACTTGGAATTTTCCTTCAGTGGGCTTTTCCCTGGATCATAACCATTCCACAGGATGAATCTGCAACTTGAAACTACTTATTAATAAGGAACGCAGAAGCTTAACCTGGCAGTGTATGCGATGGAACCACAATTCTTGGTAGAACTGATAAGCAGAAGGCACCCTATTGTGAAATTCCCTTAGCCTTCTCAGTCTAGGAGGCAGCTTTCTTACTGGGACCTTTGTTCCAACTCTTCTAAGACTAGAATCCACACTAAAATCTAGAAGGTGTGCCCCATGTAGACCCAACCTCTGGTTGATAGCATCTGTCTTCAGCAATGCTGGCTGAGGCTTCTTCTCCCATTTAAGAGAGCAAAAAGCTACAGCTGGTATAAGATGAGGATTTTGTTTCTGTTTAAAGTCATTTTTCCATTGGGAGCTGGGTGATAAAATTGTTTCAGCCAGTTTTATTATCAACAAGAAGGAGGTGATTATTTTGGAAAACAAGTATTGCATTTGAGAACAGGGTTAAAATGATCATTCCTCCTCTGGTGGTACTGATGAGTGCCAATGAGTCTTTTCAATGCACCAGGGAGATAGTACCCATACACAAAATAAAACATTTCTTGCCATCCTGAGAAATTTACTATTTGATTCTGCGATGTGGAAGTGGGAAGCAGGAAAAAAAGAAGCAGTAAGATGATGAACCGTGTTTCTAGCTGCCATAATCCAGCCCTGGCTCAAGCTAGGTGAACTGCTTAATGGCTCCTTTCACACTTCTGCTCAAACTATATGGCATTTGGAAAAAGCATTGACCTCAAAAATGTACTAACTACGCACCCTCTTTTTTCTAACTTTCTCTTGCACCCACCATATTCTAGCAACAGGAGGTTTAGTCATTAGCAGAGTTAGGTCAATAGTGGATGCTTTGTTTCAGTGGTTGACTTAAAGTTGGGTTCAATTAAAACCATATATTCTCCTTCATTGGTTGAAGCAGCAAAATGAGAAAATTCCCGTTGAATCTACCTGGACAATTTTATTCCACTACAGACATAAGGTTTTATTCCAATTTTGCCCTATTTAACTTTCTGTAGATCCACCATTAAATGAAAATGGCATCACACAGTAACAGTTGAAAAATCTTGTTTTAAAACTGTTGAAAAAAATTATGTTGAGGGATTTACTAACAAAAGTGTTGCCTATTCATGAGCCATCTGGTAAACCATTTCCAACAGCAGATGTAACTACCTCCCTCTTCAAGGAGCTTTCTGACAGAACAGTATGCTAGATCAGAAAATGTAGGTTTTGGACCTGTGTTAGGGACTATTTACCACACATCTTAAAGTTTTCACTTCTTCCTTTGTGTTGTAGCAATATAAAACAGAGTTTTGTGTTGGCACCAGGGAAAAGAGTTGAACTTCTATCTTGCTGTGACCTTGTCGTGTGTTAACTGGAGACCAGATGCCTCTAACAAAGTCTTGCAGACTTGGTACATAAACCACACAAATGTAAGCTATTTCAGTCTACGTTTTCCAGTCCTGGAGACTATATTCTGAAGCTGATGACAGCTAGGAGTTCATGTTGCAGCCAGTGCTGATGTAGTGGACATTCAGCTCTTTCTTAGACTCATCCTCTGCCTGTCTGAGACATTTATCTCAGTAAAATTCTTCTTGTGAACATCTGGTAATATCTCTTAATAATAGCAAGAATAAGGTTGTGAAAACACCAATTAAAAATTCACAAAGAATTGCTAGTGACTTGTTTAGCATTCAGTAAGGCAGATGAGAGATTTGGGCGCCAAAAGATAAAAGGATTTTGACACTGTGATTTATATGGTAAGAAGCCTCCCCCTCCCCCATTCTCTTTTTATTTTTTAAACTCCCCTTAGTCCTGCTGCCCTGCAGCAGTGCTTTTTGAGAGAGGCTAAAGTAACTTTGTATTTTCTCATGACTGCATGTCAGTGCCTGTTCCTTAATTCTACATCTGGCTTAAGTGAATTCAGGTGACTCATAACTTTGTCTCCATGCTTAGGTGTTTTTTTTTTTCCTCTTTCTTCATTTATCAACAACAACAACATTGTGTGCCATTGTGTGGGAAGCTTTTTCTTTTTGTTTTTGTTTTTTTGTAGTCTACTAGCTGGAAAGCCATGTGGGTAGCCTTGAGCGGGCAAATAATGAAATAGTAGACAAGATGGTAAGACAGTAAGAGGAAATGATACTGCCCTTTCATAACACTTTGATGGTGAGTTAAGGTCCCTGTTTTCTGGACTAAGGGTACTGTCAGTTTATACTGAAATGACTTGCTCATCCAGCTCTCTGCCATGGCACATATCTTTTTGCTGTTGTCATTCCCGATGCCTTAGATGAGGGTGTCCAAATTACAGCCTTTGGGCTGTAAGAGAGGGACCATGAAAATTCATTCAGTTGCAGCTGTACATTTGGAATCTTGAAAAACAGAGCACCAGGAGCAAAATGCTAGTCCTGGCAACTCACTCTGGTCTCATTTTCCTGAAGGAGTTATTGGAACCGTCTGTTATCTGTGAAAACCGTGTGTACAACTTAGGAGAAGCATGGGCACAGGTGATCCCAGTATACGTGCCCTTTCCTTGTCCCTAATGTATGCATATCTATAGAGGTTGGATCATACTAAGATGCTTTAAACAGACAGGAATTACTGTTTACTCTTTCTTTTCATGGTATTAAGCTCAAAGGGTCCAGCTAAGGCCAGAATATGCTGCCACAGTATGAGAAGTATATAATGCAAAACTAGTCAGCTGCTAAGAAGGTAAGCATGGCAGTCCTTGGTTTTGTGCGACTTGAAATAAGTAATATTTGCAAGGACAAAACATGTCTAAGTTCACAAGAAATGTTCTTACTCATACCGTAGGTGTCTGTTATCACAAGTGTGTTCAAACAAAGCCAAACTGAGCCTTTGTCAAAATTTGAAGGGAATGTTTCTTGACGATTTGGAAAAGAACATTTCTTTTATTTGGTTCTCTCTTTCATATTTGTACTCTTGTTTGCTTACATAAATACAGGTGTCCCAGAGCTCAGTAGCAGACATTTACTTCTGAATTAAATTCCTCTTCAAAGTATTAGAAAATAAATGTTAAATAAAGAGCAATGCTTGTTTCAGTCAGTTACAAATAATGCACCATGTGCTCTTGTGTGTGGGTGAGTGTGAAGGGAGTGGAAAATTGTGACCTTTATGCCACATCTTTTCCATTTCTAACCTCAAAGCTACTTTGTGCTCAGCTGCATCAGTCCTGAAGGTGCCTTTCACTCATGCCCCCTGTATTCCAGGTTGCTGCAGCTTTCTGGTCTTGTGTGTAACGTGGCTTCAGGAGTGACTGAGAAAAGTGCCAAATTAGATGTATGATAGTTTCCTGAAGTCAGCACTTAGTCAATAAGGGAAGTGTATCTCAGAGCTTGGAGGCTGGGTAAATACTGTGGAGAAGCGTCAGGCCACTACTCTACAACTGCTGTTGTTGTGTGTCTATGTATGAATATGTAGCAGATGGAGGTAAGGTGGCTCATTAAGGACTCTTTCTAAATATCAGTCTTGAACTAGGAACGGACTCTGGCTTCTGATCCAAAGCTGCCTGCTCCAGACATTCCAATGCTCTCTCCCAGGTGTGTTTTTACTCTATGACTCAATGTATAGGTTTGCCCAGGTACTCTGCTTGCTTATGGTGCTGCTGCCTTAGGGAGGTTTCAAGAGGCCCCAGCCCTGTCCTTAGCTGGGAGGCAAATCGTCCTTGTCTCTGACAGGCTAAATATGCAGACGTCTTCCTGTTTCAGTTATTCAAGGTGAAAGTTTTATGTGGTTTGCCTTTTATGCATAGGAGCAAAAAGGCTGCTGTTTGTTTTTTGCACCTACCTTCAGGGATTTTACTGATGGTTTGCTTGCCACCCTCCACCCAAACGAATTATGTAGGAAGTCACTTGGGATGAGTCAGGAACAAACCAGGTGCTGACATTATCTGTTCTTGATATCTCTTAGTACAAATACAAATAGAAGGAGGTTCTCCTTAAGTGATGCTGGCAAGAAAATTAGCTTTGAACTGTCTGCCCGTTTGGGGAAAAACTTGACTCTTCATTCCAAATATGCCTTGGCAATATTGTTAAGGATGCATTTTATGTGTGAACCTTATGCCATATTCTATACGTAATACAGACATGGCGTTCTAGAAGTCTGTTCTTAAAGCAATGGGCTGCAGGCTATGTCATCTCCCAGGTGCATTGCTTAATGCTAATCTTATGAAATGCAGTGCTCATGCATGCTTGACACATCCCCGCGTACAAAAACAATCACCCCCTGAATCCAAACAAATACCTGTAAACAGCAGAAAAAAAAGAAAAATAATAATTCATCATCTGCAGCCCCAGTGCAATTACAGTGTACAAGTCAGACAAATGAAAATAACCCTGAAGTTCCAACCACCAGGGAGTTTGAGCTTAGGCCAAGTCTCCTTCCTGTGCCCGCCTTCATTGTGTGTGTTCGAGTGTAAAACTGAGCATTCTTAAAAGACCTTCTGAGAGACACACATGCTTTTTTTCAAAACCCAGCCATAGTCTGTCAAAATGTCATACTTCTGGGAGCTTGAACTATTATCCTGAATTGCCATCTTTCATGGGATTTTTAAGGAAAGCCTGATCCCATTTTGTAGAGCAGAAAAGCAGCTCTTCAGTTCATTTGGCTTCCAGTGCCATACAGACCACTGTACCTGTCCTGTATTTTGCAGCCATTCTAGGCAGAATATTTTAAACTAGGTTTTTCAGTATGAAATACAGCAAGGTGGAACGTCGTAGACCTGTTTTTGCTGTAACTGTCAGTATTTTGAACAAGGAGCAACCACTAAAGAGGCTTCCAGACTTAGTTTGGGATAAATTTTGTGTACAGTTCCCATTGAGAAGAAGAGGCTTGGTCACCCTACTCATTTGTTCTCATTCAAATAAAAATGCTGTGTCATAATGCAACCAAAGAAAGAAACAGCACCACCCAGCAAATAACCTTTGCTGAAAATGTTTCAGCTCTTTTAGAAGTACATTGAATATGTTGTTGCTAGAGTGCTCAGCTTGCATAAGGAAATACAGTAACCAGAAAGACATCTGGAAAGAAAAGGTGCCCTCTTTCCTTGTATACAAACTAGTCTAGTGCAAAAGGAGGTACTTTAGTAGCACTTTTCTCATTGCCTGGGCTAAATCTTCTCTGACACAGGTTGACTAAGCAACTTCATAAAAGAGGGTGAATGTCAGCAATGGAGAGGAAGTTCCCCACTGATCTGTGGGTAAATTTTGACAGTATATTTCAGGTACCGTGTGGTAATTCACATGGATCTGAGTTCTTCACAGCAACGTGTTTTCAACATAAGGAACCATTTTCAGTCTATTTGATCACTCTTACGCATCTGTAAGTGCCTACTTTCCTTGTAAGAGTACAAAATGGATCTAAGAAAGGATTTTGCCCACCAAGTCAAAATGGTCATATTAACCCTACTCATTAGTGAGGTAAGCCATTGTTAATGCCTCCAGAAGCTTTCCAAGCTCAATTAAGTTGTACCACTGTAAAACAAATGTTTGCAATAAGGCAGACTTCTTCAGCTCACATCCGGACAAAACCGACAGCGAGTAGTAGGCAGTCTGCCCATATTTAATTACATTATCCTCTGCCTGCAGTGTACCACAGGCCTTTGGAGGCAATCCAGGGCCATATTTATCTTGTTTATATTTGCTTGTAATTTTTCATGATTGATTGAAGTTTAGGGAAATCATTATGTTTAAAATGCCACAGCTCTGGAAATAGGCACTTGGGACTCTTTTTCTTGGCTTTAAGGAGTTTCGCTTTGGTAAAGCTGCTATGGAAGAAGATGTGGAATAGATTCCTGTCATTTACACCAACACAAATGCAATAGGTTTTGCTCCCTTAGTATTCAGATCCAGTTTTTATATAGCCTTAATGGATCTTGTTTGAAGTTAACTCATGTCAGAATAAGATCATAGAGTTATCATAGAATCATAGAATGACTTAGGTTGGAGGGGGCCTTAAAAGATCATCTAGTTTCATGCCATGGACAGGACTGCCAACCACCAGATCACGCTGCCCAGGATCTCATTCAGCCTGGCCTCGAATGGCTCCAGAGGTGGGACATCCACAACCTCTCTGGGCAGCCTGTTGCAGGATCATGATTGATGTATACAGGCTTGAGTGAAGAAAGTATGGCTTGAGGACCTAAGGGGAATGACAGAATGATGGGGACAGTTCAGACTGGGAAGCGCATGTTGCTACTGGCCTCAGCTGTCTGCCCTTCTTAAGAATGAGCTGCCTCTAAATCAGCCTGTAAAAAATGTTAAAAACAACAGCACTGATGAGGGGTTTCCAGAGACCACTGTTTAGGTCATGTCAGTTCCACTGTGGTGATAACTGCAGGAGTTCAGATACTGGTTCCTGCGTTGGTGAGTTACCTGTGTGAACAGGATGGGGCCAACAACTAGGGGTGGAAACCTGAAAGGGCACTCCAGGCTAACTTGTCAGTGGGACCTGTAATAAAGGAGGAAAGCAAAGAATTATTGTTCTGAATGGTTACTCAGCCAAAGTGGTCTGGAGCCTGCCTCTCAATTACCATGTATTGGTCCTTCATGGTTGATTCGGCAGAGTGATTCAAGACTGGGCTTGCATACATGTTGAAGAGTCTTAGTCTTTTTTTGCTGAAAACACAAAGCAACACTGGCCACATTGCACCTCTAGTTAATTATGCCATTTTCTTCCTTTAAACAGAAATCATTGTGCAGCTAAATGTTGTGGAACAGGTTGCTTCCGTGTTTGAATTGCATTATCATCAATTGTTCTGAAGATGCAACTTTTAAAAAAAGTTTGCAAAATGTTGGGTTTTGTTTTCCTCTACAGCCATTTTGAGGCTAAACTTTCTGGCATGGACCCAATGGATATATCTACAAAAATATCTTCCTTTTGCATGTGCAAACCCCACAGCAAGGTGCAGGTGCTCACGCGCAGAATTACCCATATGTCATACACCGGTGAGCTGTTTGGTGGTCAGAGACACCTGTCTGCAAGAACTGCAAACATATAAAACTCCTTTGAAGATGTGTCCGTCTTAAACTGCTCAAGATAGTCTCACTCTTTTTCTGTCCTTGCACGGGTTAAATAGCAAAAAGACAGGCTGAGGATCAATAGGCAGATCCTGGCAGATTACACTACATCTGTATAGGTAAAGCTGTGATAGAAGAGTATCTGAAACAAAGTTTGCCAAAAAGAAGGCTCCTATGTTTTCAGCTGGAATTTGCCTCCAAACAGCTCTTAAAAATGCAGGTCTATAATGATTCTAAAATAAAGTTTCCAAAGTTGTATATCATTTTGTTTATGAGTAGCCTGAGGGTGAGAAATTCAAGGATCCCTTTCTGGGTTTCTCAGATTACCTGAATTTGATCATACGTAATAAGAAAATTATTTTGTATTAAATATAAAAGGGAGTTTTCAACAGTTAGGACTTGCTATAACTTTATTATGCTATAACTTTAAAATTTTATTGCATGCTTATGAGTAAGAATTCCATACTTGTTTTTTCTTATACAAAAGATTCTGATGTTTTTAGTTGTATGTATTATAGTGCTGTAGTACCGTGTGCCAGGGTCAGGGCATTGAATAGTGGTGCAATAAAAGAAAAATTAAAATTAAAGGCAAAAAAATCCTCTACCAGACCCAGAGACCTTAGTTGATGTCTGCCTACATCTGTCTTCGTTAAGGACGGTGTTGTTGATACACAGCCACTTGCGCAGGGCACCAGCTCAGGCTGAATTTCCACATCAGCCTTCTGGGTAGACTTCAAGAGGAATCTGAGGGACACTTGGCCTGTGCACTAATTCTCTGCACAGAGTTGGAATTTACATCTGGAGCATTATTAAGCGCTCTGTTGTAAGCAGTGTCCATGTGTTATCAACTTTGAAGACTTCCCAAAGTCAGTGAGAACTAAGTATATTTAGACTTAAGTGAAATGTCACGTTCCAGTAATGGCTGCACAGAATATTTGGTTAACATTTTATTTATTTATTTGTCTGAATTCATCCCACTATTTTGTACAAAAACAAAACCCCAGAACAGCGCTGGGACATTCCAGACTACCGGGCTTGTGGAGCTTTCAAACTCACAGCAATTCTATATGCAGAGGAACAGGTGGGTATGTGCTGAAGAAAGCAAACTTACCTTCTTGGTATACATGAAAAGAGCATGCAAAAAGTGCACCCAAATTACTCTCATCCTCATTTATATCATTGGCTATGCTTCTGAATGGAATTCTTCTGGCTGTTCTACTACTTCAGTACAGTTGTGTGTCATTTCTGATCTTACACTGTTTATGCCCATCAACTGATAAAGCTTTTCAGGTTGCAAAACAAATCTCTTAAACCCTTTCTGCAGAGGAAGCCGACTGTTTGTAAATAATTTGGTGTCTTACTTTAGTTATCCAAAGGTCAGCAGGCAGAGGAGAAACAATTCTACAGCTTTGAAGTAACTTCTGCAAATGCCATTTTGTCCTTAGGAATACATGTGCATACTAGGTGTAGGAATACTCCAGCTGACTGAGTATAAGCTAAATGGAAGCAGGACAGTGCACAGCACAGTGAGACCGTGTCTTGCTCAGTAGACCATATTTTACCACAGTTATATCTACTGAGTCTGAGCTAATAAGCCTCAAGATCTTATGACAGAAGAGTATCTAGCTATAGCTCACGAATGTCATAGCTGAAGTAGACAGAGGAGTGCACACAGTGAATCATAGAATCATTAAGGTTGGAAAAAACTTTTGAGATCTATTCCAACTGTCCCACTACCACCAATATTGCCCACTAAACCATGCCTGTAAGTATGTAGCTGGATTTCCTTAGAAAGCCATGGGTCCCATGTGTTCCTAGTATGCCCAGTTAGACCCAGAAACATCTGATATACCTCAGCAGTAACTCTGTGGGAGCAATACCTGTAACCAAAGGGTGCTGGAGGAGATCTATTGCTCTGCACGTGCTGTAGGAGATCGAGACAAATCGCTAAAGTTCTCAAATTCTTCCTTAAGCAAATATTCAGAATTTAAAAAGTGGATGTATCTGACAAAACTGTATTTCACTGTCACTTCTTGGTGCCTCTGGACCTGCATTCACTTGGCTGTGGTTCAGATCTGAATGCAGCACAAGCCAGGAGAGTAGGGTGAAATATTTAGTACTTCTGCATGCCATTGTCTTGTGTATGCTGGTCAGGTATCTGCAGTAACCCCTGTAGCTTGAGAAACTGCTTCCTAAGTCAGAGAGATGCTTTTAAAACTCTACCTGCAGCCCACAGCTCTTATACTGATGAAAATATTGTGGGATAGAGTTTGTTCTTCCTCTTGGTGTGCGCTGTTTTCCCTCCTTTCTGTTATAGATTTGCAGCAAGGGTCTGTTTTTATGCCTAGTTCTCCAGCTGGGATGAATAAAACAAACAGAGGTCAAGTGACTAATTCAAACCCAAACAGTGCACCAGCCCTTCAGCTAGGGTTTTAGAATGAGCCTAATGATGTTTAACTCCTTGTTGGAGCTGCTGCTCTAACCTGCTCTCAGTAGGCTGCCTGTCAGATCCACAGAGCTGGTGGGGGGAACAACTGCTCTGCTCTGAAACCATCATGCTGCAAATTTTCACAGGACCAGGAAAAACTGCTTGTGTAGCTGTATGGACAAGTATCGTGCACAATTTTGCATATATCTCCAGTTTAAGGTAGATAAATTATATTTTTGGCAGTGTTTAGGGGGCACACAGCCTCTGGTTAGTCATCAAAAAAGCAAAATCTGTATACAATCTGTGAATAAATGGTTGACCCTTGAAACTGAAGTGTTTAATTTAAGGAGATTATGACACATTCAGAGAGAAAGTAGATGCTGCCCAATCAGCTGCCTTTGAAACCTCAAAAGCCAGCGGTAAGAGAAGGGAGGCAGAACTAAAGCCAAGAGTGTCAGACAGTTGACTGAAGCTCTTGCTGTCTGAATTAGAGCTGGGAAAACAAGTGTTCTGCATGTCACTGAGCCTCCATGCCTTCTTCAGGGGCATGGGACGGTTTTCCATGCTCTTCTTAGGGCTCAGGTCTCTCTCTCCTATACATGGTTATCTGGATGGGATAGGAATGACCAAGAAATTTCTCCCCAGTCGTCCTTGGTTCTCGTAAGTAGTGCTGTTACCTGCCTGCTCCTCACCGTAAGCACTGTGTTCCAAGCAGGTGAGAAGCAGTAAGGAGACTGACTGCTTCCAGGTCAGCTAGCTGTATGAGGGAACAGGGGTGATCTGTTTCTCATGTCAAGGGGTGGATTTATAACTGTGAGGCCTGGAAAGGGAAAATGCCTCTAGCAGGAGGGCCTTCTACGTGACTCCCACCAGAGAGCTGTGTCTAAATAACATGGTCTTGTCCGTTGCAACTTGTCTGTTCTAGTTTTATGCGATTCAACAATAGAGTTTCCACTGTTTCCCTTGCAAGACTCTAAAGAAAGCAGATCTTACAGACCAGATAACCCTTCCTTATTCATGTGGAATAATCCCACTAAGAAGTCATTCATGGGTAAAGCAAAGAGAAGCTGTCCCTAAAACAGCTTTCTGCATATGTTTGAGCCAGTGGATTCCTTCATGTACTCTGTTGTTTGTGGTGCAGAACACACTAACTGGCAGCAGCAGGGTGTATGTGAATGTAACTTCTTAGTAATATGAGCAAAACAACGCCAAAAACAACAGCCCCACCCCTAATATCTTTCTGGTTGAATGGAAAAGTAGAGAAACAAGTCAGGACATGAGTTCTTTTCGCACAACTGAGGAACAGAATCCCCCATATATAATACAACCTCTAGTAGATAGGTGTAGATTGCTTTCTATGCAAGCAAGGAATATTAACCCCTGTAGTAAAAACTTTGCTGAACTTGAGCTGTTGTGAATGCAGTAGTAGTCCTGTGCTCTGGGGTGAGGCCTCTGAAGAACTGGAAGGCAGGCATCAGCTGCTTGACTCAGAATTTCCAACTTGTCCTTTGGCAATCTGAACTTACAATGAGTCAGGTGCAGTGGCCTTCATAGCAGAAGGAGCTGCCTTTGACACAGCCTTGTAGCTTTGAGCACACGCTCTCTCAGAGTGCAAAGAAATGCCAGGTAGATGATGTCAGAAATGAAGCCAAAACCTGTTGCTGCTTCTATTGCAATCCTTCAGATAGATTGGGGTTGTGACGAGTGAGGCATGGTTTGATAACTTGTCCCATGGGACAGCTTCGGGGGGTTGTCTTCAATAGTCAGATGAGGAGTGACATTCAGAACAATGAGGAACCCTGCAAGCTTCATCAGCCAGTCTCTCTTAATAACAGCTTGAAAGGATTAAATCTTTGGCTGGTTGCACCTTACATTCAACCAGACCATGTGCTTGGAGACAGCACAGCATGCTAGTGACAGCTCAAATTAGTGTGCTTTTGGTGAAGCTCTTAAAATCACCAGAGTTAAAAGGAGATTTTGGGGTCATATGTGACAGTATCCAAAAATCTGTTAAGTTTCAAAGTTGAGAAAGAACAGAAGCAGTTACACTAGCTGTTAGCGAGGAAAGCAAAGTTGCCCCAGCCTCGCCTAGATAAAGTTTTAAAGTGATTTCCCAGAAGTGGATTGGTAAAATCGGAATGGGATTTAAGTAGGATTTCCTTGGACATCTTTTAAGAAAGTAATATTGAAGCTTTTGGTTATGTCAAGGAGGTGGCAAGAACTTTCTCAGCTCATGTCAGTTCTGGGCCATCAGATACAATATCATTCTGGCACTTTCATGGTTATATTTCTTGGACAAGATGTATGAAGATAGCAAAAATGTCAGCAAGTTCTTTTGAGAATAGCAGGATGGCATCCTCATGCCTTATGAGTAGGCAGCTCATTCTGTCATGGTAAAAATGGATTGAACTTCTTGGACAATTTCTTTATTAGGCAACGCAGGGCAGTGTTGACTCATTGGTAGCTTTACTACCTGATCAGTGTGAGTGGGTGATATAGGGAATATTTCAGCACCAAAGGTTGTAATGAGGACAAAGTAGTGCACTAAATTCATATCTGCAGCAGCAGTTTGCTCAGTACCTTTGCGTTGGATGTTACTGTACTGTTGTTTATGTTTTAATGTTTTTATGTTTTAATGTACTGTTACTGTACTGGCTTGCAAAAATGAAAAGATTTAGAAAAATATTCCACTTCTTCATTTATATGGATGTAACGAGTTCAGGAAACACTCAACAGAAGCCTCTCTGACAGAAACATTACTGAAGAATATCTGGAAAGAAAAATTTTGGAAAGCATTGCAGAATTTCTATCACGGCATAATTTCTATATTGGAGGTGCCTGACTTCCTTTTAAAAGGAACAGGCAAAGATATATCTTCTAGCACAGTACAACTGCAGTTCCTGGAGAGGTAGAAGGGAAAGGGACCGCAGAAAATGGATAGCATTACCTACTCTCCATAAGTAGTATCACCTGGTGTCCTGTGGTGTCCTTATCAATGATCATCTATTTGCTAGTTGGGTAAGGTCTAATTTTATAACAAGTTTTTCTACAGCAGAAACACTGCATGGTTGATTCACAAAAAATACAGATATGATGTGTGTCTAGGATCGGTACTCGTTCACTTATGCTTACCACACATTGCATGACACCATTTGGCTTTTATCCTCATTCACCTGACATAGCATGTTTCTTTGTGAGGCCTGCTCTGGGGCTTCTTCGCTGTTAAGATGCTCCAGTTCTTTGCCAGGTGTTTTGCTGAGGGGGAAGAGATGTTATTTATTGACCAGCGCAGGCAAGATATCCAAGTTGAACAGTGGTAGTCCTCCTTGATAGTCTCTATTGTCAGAACGTGGTTCAGGGAATTAACATTCTTTCTCAGAGGTTCTTGACTGAAAGAAAACTCTTGTTGGAGGAATTTGCCTTTGAACAGAAGTGTAGTGAGAACTTTCTTATTGCATGTCATGTCACAGCTACGGACATCTCTCATCTTCTTGTTGAAGAAAATAAGAATGATTGTTGCCCTTGGCTCAGCAGACTTCTGTATTTCCCTAGGTTCTTTTTCTTTCCAGAAAAGATTCTCACTGTCCTGGAATGAGTGTCTCGCTAAATAAAGACTATCACAGATGTCCTCTCCAGCCTGTGCAGAGACTTGGGTGATTGGTCTTGGCTGATGATACGGATGTGGCTGAGTTCCCAAAGTTCCAGTGAATATCATGACAAAGTGTGCTTATATGGGTTTCCAGAATACAAATTTCCTGTGTGTTTGCGCTCATTCAGTGCAAATGACCTTTTCCTGGATGACTGCAAAATAAATTCCCCCGATGAAGGAGATGCGCGAGTGGATCACCTTGCCCTCTCCAGAGGAGGCAAATTTTCAACAGGCTGCTGAAGCTCTATTGTTCAGATATACTATACAGTCCAACAGGCAACACAAGTGGCAACAACACTGTTAGCTTGCTGATTTTGCTTGTGAAATTGAAATCTGTGGACAATGTCCAGTGATTCAGTAGACAAGACATATGCCTTCAGTAAGACAACATTTTCATTATTTCTGAATATGAAGCGAAGTGGAAACTACCAGCCATGTTATGATGATAAATGTCTCATTTGCCCAGAACTACAAATGAAATGGTCTGTTTCTGACTGGGACAGTCTATCTAGTTGGCCTCAAGATAATAAAAAAGTCATGCATAAGAATCCCATGATACAGATTAAATTCCTCAGCCTCTCCCAGAGTTGTCATCTCATGCAGGAAGCCATGTTCATTTGTATTCTGCAGTGGCAGATTCTTTATTGCAAGTGCTTGCTAGCTGAGGACACCATTCACCTCTCAGTGGCTCCAGAAGTCCTGCTGCTTGTTCCAATTCTCCATCAAGTTCCAGTCTTGATTGTGAGAAATTTGATGGCACATTTATTGCAGTGACTTGAAGCAGCAAGCAAGCATAAATTTTTTTGTTGTCATTCCAGTGCATTACAGTGGTGATTAGATGACTCTCCTGTGTTGCACTGGTTGTTGTTGGTTGAAGAAAAAGAGGAAGGAACAGGAAACATTTATTTACTTATTTATTTTCCTATGGTATAAAAAAGAGGTGTATCATCTAAGGTACGTTTTAGTGCCACACAAAGCTTAGGTGCTCTTATAACGCATACAAAGTGTGTATCTTCACCTCAGGGGAATGTGGAAAGTCTGCGCACCAAAGAATTGATTATTGCTTCTTTGAAACCAGAGCAGTTCAAGTGTGAGCCTGCTTGAAATGCTTGTTGGAAGCCTCTTTCGGCTGGAAGAATTTAGAGATAATTTGTCACATCGATCTTTGCCATCAAGAGCCAAAGGCGAGAAGGGTAGATTTTAACCTCTCACCTTCCAAAGGGAGATCCAAGCGGAGGAGACACCTTCCAGGTTCACATTTTCCATGAACGAAAGATGGACCTAATGCAGACTTCTGTCACTTCATTTCAGCCACAAAACTAGGGTGGAGCAAAAGCAGCAAAACATCTGCACAGAAATGTGAGGTTAGGTAATTTGTGCCCTGTTTGGCACAGGACATCAATCCCACAAACATATGACCACCAACATGGTTAACTTAGAACACTGAGAGAAGGTCCATTAAACATCAGAAAGAGTTGACGTGAAAACGCAGATGGAGTGCAACACCTCCTGGGCCTGCATTTCTTAGGGAAAAGCACAGAACTGACTTTACTTAGTATCTAGACTGCCTGACCATCTCCCTGTCTTGAGAAAAAGTATAGGCAGTGGCAATGGCAGAGGGAATAGGAGCAGAAAAATCGCACATTAGGCAGAGAGTAGATCCTCAAAGCTAAAAAAAAAAAACAACAGACAGATTGTTTAATTTAATGGGAAACTGTTGGAATAGATGCTTATTGAGGTAAATTGCTGCTGGAAGAACAAATTTAGAAGTTTCTTTACTGAAGTGCCTTGGCAACTTGACTGATGCTGAAGTACACCTCTGAAGTCTAATTTAAAGATATCCATTTATGTTGACCTGAAAGAAGAGTCACCAGGTGATACCTAAAGCACCTGAAGAGAAGTCTTGGGGAAGCTTGCTTGCATTAGTTTGGGGTCGTGCAGTTTTACATCTTTTTACTTACAGGATGTCATAGCCACTTGTGATAGCCTCATAGTCATCGGGTGTTCTCCCCCCAGATACTGACAGGCTTGTTTCTTCAGCTTTTGTCCTTGATGCATTTTCTCAGTGGTAGGATGAAGTTGTGCTTAGATGGAGTAAAAGTTTCTGTGTCCCACACTTTAGTGAACTTTTTTTAAAAGGACAACATGTCAGAAGAGTTCTCGGGAGCTCACTGTAATGATTTTTAGCCAGTGCCTTAGTGGTGTTTGTTTTTTCTAAGCAGTATTACTTTCGTGTGCTTAAAGGATGTAATAAAACCCCTTAAAATTATTAGAGCTCAGCATATGGCTTGATTAGCTCTTGGCAGGTAGGACTGCCCACTGTCACCCCCCTCAACTGTTCCTCTCCTAAACAGTACAATATTTAATCATTAAAGCCACAAGAAATATCTCGCATTACTCAAATAAGACGGTACTTTCCATTTTAGTTTACCTCAGGCAAATTAAACAGGCCCTCTTGAAATAGTGACAAGAAGAGTTATAGGAGCTTAGCACCAGACACCAATTACGATTTGAGAACTAAATGCCGTAATTAACAAGACATATACTTTAATCTAAAGCAACTCGAATATGTGGCTGGATAAAGAAAAAAGGTAAGGGTAAACTCTGTAATTATAATAAATCGGTGTGCTGAGGAAATGTGTACCTTTGAGGGATATTCTTTTATTCTGCAATTAACTTTCAAGTGTTTTGCTAAATACCACCCCGCTCCACACACAAACACGCCGAATCTTCCTCGCACCCTCATTCTCCCCAGCCCTCTGAATAAACATTTCCACAGACACTTTCCCTCGGTATGCAGATAGCAGGTGTGCCAGTAGCTGCTCATCGCCGTTATCTCACCACCTGTGGACTTTTCAGAAATACTCCACAGTGGCCCAATTCTGCTTTCAGAAAAGGCAGTGGTGACAGTATTTGCGTGCTTCACTTGGAGCAGAGTTGGGGCGCTGCTCACTGCAAACTTCTCTAGCATAAGGGAAGCTTCAAACAAACAGCATTTCTCCAAATATATAAGCAATATGTATTTGTATACTTGGCTTTACATTACAGTGTGGCAAATAAAATTACACCCCTGTTTTTGCTTGAATCTCTTTAAATGACAGCTTAATGCATTCTTTCGGGAGTCTTATTTATACAAGCCTCTCTTTTTGCCATGTTTTTGCCATCTGCAGTAGACTTTTAAGATGCATCCTAATACATAGTAATAAACCATCTTGAATTTCTCCGTGCTCTTGCTAAAAAAGGTAAGTGAGAATTCGTTTTGTGCATGTGTGTGTGAGACAGAACACTGCCCTCTTCTAATTTAGAAAATTCTGTACCAGAACCAGACAAATGAAAAGGAAAGGAAAACGGACCGTTGAAAGTGAAGCTTTGTGAGTATAAGATGAACGTGTCAAGGTTAAAGTATTCCTCTAATCCCAGAGTCAGGAAGGAAAGCTGCAGCTAATAAAGTCCAACTATGCAGTTTTATTCACTTGCATGCACTTTACTAGAGGAAGAGGTACAGTCTGGAGACCAATTACGAATCACTCGTCTGATTCTTTTAATCCCTTTACTTCCATATCTAATGAAAAACAAAGATTTATTTATGCCTATGTCTAAGGAAAAAAAAATCCTGAATTTTTGTAAAATCCATTGTTTTGTTATTGATATAGAATCATAGAATCAATCCACAAGGTTGGAAAGGACCTACAAGATCATCTAGTCCAATCGTACTCCCATTACCCTTGCAACCTCTTATTTAGTTCTGGAGCTTTTCAGTTCCTCTGGCTTCCAGTTTCCTTTGGATATCTATGGGTTTAGATTGGTGCTTAGTTTCTAGAACTGCAGGCAGGCTGAAAATGAGTTATTACAGGTGTGCATTATTTCAAGTTCAGCTTTGTTTTTCAGTGGTTTGTTGTGCTTTCAAATAACCAGGGCCATGAAGCTCAGTTCTATTGGAGAGCCCTTGGTTTAGATTGCTCCTTGGCAATTCCATTGAAAGCAATGCCTGTAAACAGCTAGAATGTGCATAGCAGCAGGTAGACCTGGTCCCTTTGTATTTTCTGCTTATGCAAATATGTTTCTGTTTTCTAAATAACATAGTGTTTTCTGGACATGAGATGTGATACAGCTGCACCCACAGTTTCAACTACAGGCAATACAGTAGTGTGGGGCACCATGGTTGTCAGCAAGCACCACGAATGATTCAGAAGTGAAAGTAATCCCTATTTATTTTCTCGCTGCTGTGATGAAGGCCAAGGGAAGTTAGAATCAGCATGACCTAAAGGAGTTCAAGTGCAAAAGCCTGCAAAAGCCTTGGAGTATGTGTTAGTGCTTGGACATAGATACAGATTTGTTAAAGAAGCTCCTGTCTCAGTTTAAAAAAAATGAAAATTTAACTGATTCTCTCACAGCATCATTAAGGAAATATAATGTAATTCTCTGTTTTATAACTTTGCTGTCTTTCGTTGGTGCTTTGAGTGATCTTCGCAAACTTGTTTTGTTCTACTCAAACCTAATTAATAGCCCATGTTATCTTCTCAGTAGCGTAGCATGAGCGAACATGACAGTTACTCCTGGCATTCAGTGTGGTAGAACGTGTATTTTATTCTCTTAATCATTACACTCCAGATGAAGGAAATGCCCCACATCAATGAAGTGAGCCTCAGCATAAGTCTGCTGTGCAGGTGCTAACTCGGCAAGCTCTTTCTGCTCCTTATCGCTCATCCCTCCCTGTTGTTCTTTCACTCGAAGGCTGTGTGTCTAATGCTGCTACCCAGCCATGAGAATAAAGTGGGTGCCTGCGAGACAACAAACACTGAAGCCTGACTGTTGCGCTACTGGTGATAAGATATAAGCCAAGATTGCATAACTCTGCCAGCAAAGAAGTCTAGCTGTGAGTGAGATACTGTGAGCAAAGCTCACAGGGTTTGATTCTGTCCTTAGATAGGCAGAGCCCCAGCGATGGGGAGTACGTTATCAGATCAACCACCTGATTTTACAAGATTTGCAGAGTGCTGTGCCCTCAAGCAAAGGCAGATGCTGAGCACTGGGTATGTGCTGCACTTTCATTCAATTATAGTGTAATTTCTCAGTACCTTATACTGTCAGTTAGGAACTCTGCCTCACGTTACAGGGACTTTGTAGTGCCACGCCGGTCCCCATCGTCAGATGGGCTCTATGGAGAAATCTTTGCTGAGAATTGTCTGAATGCTGGGACTTAGTGCAAGCAGGTCAGACTGGTTCTCCAAGAAGAAATCCAGGCTGCAGGAAGGTTTGTACCATGTTGCAGTCCATCCTAGTGGCCAGCTTTCTGCTCTGCACTAAGCAATACGTGCTTGATGAGGTCAGAAATAGAGCATAAATGAGTATTTAAGTGATTTCTTTATGGAGGTAATGAGAAGCACCAAGTGGCCCTTGAAGATCTTGCATGATAATTTGCCCAAATGTCAGGAGCATCACCCTCTCCTGATATTTCCCTGCTATTTTGCCATCTCTGTTTGCAGTATTATGTTAACATCAGTGTACTGTGAGCCCAGTCCACGGAATGAAACAGGTGTGCAGAAACTCTCAGAATTACCAAGCAAATGCATTTGTATGAGAATACTGAATATCTTTGTTAAGTTCTGCCTGTATTTTCTCTCTTTACTGTTCCTTGGATATTCTCAACCTCTGTGCTGGTTACTGTTTGTGCGCTTCCTCTTCTAGTCTGCGTTCTGGATGTAGAGAGGCAAGTAAAGTTTGCAGGAAATAAATGCACGCATGGTTGCATTTGAATCTGTGGCCTGCTCTGTTACCAACAGAAATAAGCCTTCCATGATTGTGTCCAAGAGTTTCAAAACCATGGGGTGGATCTCTTATGGTCAGAAGATACAAACCTAACTCTGTGTGACAGGCTTGACATTCTCAGCCTGCATCTTGATGCATCTCGATGCAAAAGGTGGCAGGGTTGGGCCTCCTGGTCACTCCTTCAGCACTAGACAAGGGGTTTCTAGGCACCCAGGCCATTTTACTGAGGATGTAAAGCTATTTAGATGTCTTTACTCTCTGTCAAGTAACCATGCAAACAGGTCTGATCCATTCAGATCAGTTTGAAGCTGGGGCAATAATTCCCTGCACGTCTTTCTGTGTTCCCGCATCCTCCCCGTTTCTTCCCTTGTTCTTAAGCACCTGCATTGCTTCTTTGTAGTGGACCACGTCAAGATCCTGTCCTGGTACATCAAATCAGTGTGGGAGACCTCGTGAAAGGGCATTAAGAGTGCTCATGTGGTTCCTGTTTGCATTGCAGAGGTTGGGATTTTAGAGCGGTGAAGCTAGAAGTGTCTCCAGTTGCAGTTTCTGGAGTATGATTTAAGTGTATAAATCATTATATACACTGAAAAGGAATATTTTTTTCTCTTGTCCAGCATATTTTTGAGCTTGGCATGATTTCTTTCCTTTGCATGCATGAAATACTTGCTGATATCTCTTTATGTATCTGTATTTATACACGTGCTATAAATAAAGGTAAAATTTAAGGGCAAACACTGTAAAATATTGCCTGAGGATTTAAGCTGAGATTGTAATATGTTGCTTGAAGGCTCTGGACGATATTGCTTGAACAAAGGAACCATTTTAATCCAAAAAGGTTTGTTTACTGTAGTGACTCTCAAACCCAATCAATATTTGTTTTATTAACCTGTTGGGTGGATTCAGTTTAAAGCCTTGCTGTAGTTTGTTTGAAGTGGTTTGTACTTGGAAGCTCTGTGAGAGGTAAACAATGCTGAGAGTCACAGCAACAGTGCCCTATTGTATTGAGCTGTTCCCTTTTGTACAGGGACTGTTGACCACTTGTGTTGTTTTTGAGGATATCAGCATATGCTTCTTTCCTGACACAACCTCAAGCATTCAGAAATCCCAAAGGTTAGTAAATATTTATCAAGAGGCGCTTTAAAAATATTTTCCTCGCAAGTGTTTGCTGGCTCTGCTCCGCAGTTCTCTTCTCTTTTATTACCGTGGCACAGATGCACGAGGAGGTGAACAGTATCATTGTTAACGAACTTCAAGAGCAATGCAGCTGAGACTAATTATATTAAATCATACGATGACGTACCATTTTTTGACATACGCAGCTTCTCTTTATTGTAAATTAATCACCCTATGAATCTATTTTCATTAGTTAGAACATTAGTGTTCTGTCTCTTTATGTTTTGCATTATTTAGAATCATCGTGGGTTGAGTTGTTTATTTACATAATTAGCTCCATATGCCTTAGCTGCATTCAACATATGTTTGCAAGTATGAGGGACTTGTGTCCCTTTAAGGAGCTGCGCTGGCTCTGAAGGCGAGCTCGAGAGATCTGTGGGCACTGGCATGAACCTCCAATGTTCACCACCTTGACAGGCAATGGGGCAGCTGCGTTGGACTTAAAATACAGCTTTCCTCTTTAAATTGGGAGGAAAAGAGAGAATGTCTGTGCTGGAGATGGCCAGGGATAGCAGTGCTCCCCAGTGGGAGGTTACGGGGAGCACCCGGCAGTTCTGCATAACCCTGGTATTGTCTCAGTTGAAAGAGAGCAGCCTTCTCAAAAGCCGAATGTGGCCTCAATTCGTTATGATTTTGAGGCATCTGTAGTCCTGCCAGACTTTCATGCTCAAAAATCCTTAGCTACCCTCCAACATAATGTGAGGTTGATGGCAAGATCATGAGATTTTTCAAAAAATAAATCAGTTCTGGATTCTTTTAGTTGCCCTTTGATGTTCAAGCCCTTGGTAGTTCCCATTTCCAAGCTTTTGTCTGAGAATATGAACACTAGAAACTTTGCTATAATGAAAGCGGAGAATAATCCAGAATTACAAGATCACCGGGACCCGTGGCTTTGACCTCCTCCTGTATCCCAGATTTGAATATTGCGGCATTTGAAATCCCAGTTTGCAGGCAGTCTTTGGTAGTCCCCACCAGTGCTGCTGTGGGTACGCCTCGTAAAGCAGCCCTCCCGCTCCTCTGATCTTCCATCTGCTCCTCAGCTGATCGGCAAAGGGATGCGACCTACGTGCTCCAAGCCGGGGCAGCGACTCGCAGAGCGGGGGAAGAAAGCAGCAGCGGGTTTGCAGCTCAGCGGGAAGGAAAACTGACGACCTGCATGCAGAAAATGTGGGGAAGGGAAACACTAAAAAGGGAGCAGACAGAGCTGAAAGAGAAAGAACCGGCAATCTAAATGCAGTTAGGTGAAAAAGGGACCCGCTGCCTTTATTAACTTTCTTTCTGGGAAGCGCCGCTAAAGCAGCCTTGCTCAGGTATTGGTATTTTCTACATCTTTATCGGAGTTTCCACGTGTGCCTGTGGAGTGAATGATAGGACCCAAGTGCTAGCAGCACCTTAGTATCAGAGTGATTTTAGACATTAAATGTAATTTGGGAGCACAGTTCCCTGGTGAATACTTCAGAACAGTGAACAGTGCTTAAAGGTGTGTTAGGCAGGGGACATAAAATTCCCCTGTAGATTCTGCTTCCCTCTGATTTCACATTCTGTTTTATGAAAATACTGACTGTGCAAGCCCCAGATCTGCAGCATTTGTGCCTGGTAGTTAGGAAAGGAGCTCAGAGCAACCGGGAGAGCTCTGCTGGTGATATTGCCAGGCATCCTTGCGGTAGCAGAGCACCGCTCTGTTATTTACCAGTTCCGTTCCCCAAACCCTCGGGGATGAAGGCAGAATTACCACCCCTTTCCGAAAGAGACTCAAGCAGATTAAAGACCTTGTTCAAGTTTGCACACAGAGTCTGTACTTAGCCTGACAAATGAATTTCAGCTCCGGAGTCCTAATCCAGAGCCCTTTCCTCTAGAGCGAGGATAACTCATCAGAGCTCTTGAACTGGATGTGGCATGCAAGCACTTTGAGCAGGGCTGGCACACAAGGGCTGCAGTGCATGGCCTGTGGTGGCACGGTGCTGGCCCACACTGGCCACACCAGCTGTGACAGCTGAGCTGTGTTCTCCTTTCACATTGCAGTCAAAGTTTAGCATAATGCTCCCAGACAGGAGGCGTGGGAGTGTGGGCCAGAAAGGACCTGGGATGAGTTGAGATGCAGTCTTTGTGTCTTGTAGCTCTACCCTACAAAGAGTTTAATACGCTGTTAGTAAGCACAGTGACCTTTGCCGCACAACTCTAACCCAGTTTTTCCACCTTGTACTTAGCTTACAGAGGAACATTGGGCAGACCTACCCTATCTGTGACTACTGCCAAAATTCCAAAGGTACACATCTTCCTCACCACTTCCTATACCTTGTGCTTAGTCTGGGAGCTTCCTACCTGATCTTTCTCTGCCCTCTGGGGTTTATGGACTGGGCAGGGACACTGCTACAGAGAAGCACCCTGCATGTGGGATATATGATTCACATTGCGCAAGTGGACCCACTTGAACAGCTTTAAGCCATTTGTGATTGCTCTCAGACTCTGCCCATTGCAGTATTTGCCACCCCACTGACTACAGTCAGGCATACCAAGCATGATTTTTGGTATACATTGGCTAGAAGATATATTGTCCTGGGCTAAGTGTTGCTATTGGTCGTGGGCTTTCCCACGTCCACTGACAGAGAGAACACCACAGTGGGCTGTAGCATGAAATCCTCTCTGCGGTTATACTGAATGCCACTCAGTTTGGACAAAGTGCAAAAGCAGTTTTTGTTATTCATTACCAAGTCCTCTGAGGATTTGCCTCTTTTTCTGTCTTTCTTCTGGTGATTGTTCTAAAACCCTTGAATCTTTAATTAGAATGAAAATTTGCTTTATTGCTCAAGAGTCTCAACAATATAGCAGTTTGGATGAAATGCTCACAGCCCAGACACAGCTCAGCACGTTCCCCTCTACACTCTCCTCATCCCTCTGCTCTCCCATGTGCCATGGATACGTGTCCACTCTTCCTGCCCCCCGTAAATAAATTCAGTCCCAAGACTTCCACACGGAGAAATGCCATACAAATGCTGTTGCATGTCCAGCTACTTTCTTCATCTCTAGTCTGCTCTTCTTTCTTCTTAATTGCTCCATGTAGTCTCTCTTCTTATCCCTCCTCTCTCTAGTGCCTCCCATGGTGAGGTCCTGACACTGAGGTCCTGACACTGTGACTACCGCTGAGGAAAAAGAGCACAGCACTTATTTCACAATGTCTGGGCTGTTGGTTTGTTTGTTTCTTTTATTTATTTGGCTGGAGCAGTAAGAAGAGCATCCCTTGAATGCCGACTTGTTTGGGGTTTTGGAAGGAAACACATTTTCAGCAGACTTGGGCTTTGAGTTGTGGGGCTCTGTGAAGCTCCCCAGTGGTTTAACAAAATAATGATGTTTACTGAAAGCGTATAAAATATTCTCATTTTTGACAAGGCTTCTTCAATTGCACTGTATTGCTGTGTCATCCAGCCTTTGGAAGGGCTCTGAAGCAGGCAGTGGTGCTCAGGTCTGCAGGGTGCTTAGCTGATCTGCGACACTTAAGGACTGCTCATTCATCAGATACATTTTTCTTCTCCCCTAGTAAAAAGGGACAGGAAAGCTGAAGTTGACTTTATTCCTGGTTTTTTTGCTTTCTCAATATTTTTTTGTCCAGGATCTAAGTGGGAATAATTTAGAAAAAGAGAGAAAGGAGGGAAGGGAAGGGAAGGGAAGGGAAGGGAAGGGAAGGGAAGGGAAGGGAAGGGAAGGGAAGGGAAGGGAAGGGAAGGGAAGGGAAGGGAAGGGAAGGGAAGGGAAGGGAAGGGAAGGGAAGGGAAGGGAAGGGAAGGGAAGGGAAAGGAAGGGAAAGGAAGGGAAGGGAAAGGAAGGGAAGGGAAGGGAAGGGAAGGGAGGCTGATTGAGCATAAGCTCATAGGGTACACTTCAGGCTGCCAAGAGGACTTTTACAGAATTAAATATAAGAATCTTAATTGAAAAGAGAAATCGATTTACTATCTTGATGCAGCCTTTTTTGTTATTTGTTTTTACAAGAGACTCTTTGTGTGTGCTTGTTTTCTGAGCCTGACATAAGTGACATGCTTTTTGCACCTATAGCTGTTAGTGCACGCATAGCATTGGTTTACCGGGTGATGGTAAGTGGTACATCTGTTGTAAGAGGGCAGCCCAGGTGCCTGGTTTTTAATTTCTGTAACGTGTAATCCATGTGTTTCAAAAGCTGCCTTGTTGTTGAGGAAGCTCGGCAGCCTGTATTCCATCTCTGCACCGCCCGGAAGGATGAGCCCGCTAACGGTGTTTACCCACCTCGTGTTTGCCTACTGTATGAAAGGGATGCTGTTATCATCGGGCAGACATTCCGAGACTCAGCCAGACGAGGAACACGGTGAGGGAGAGCCTCGGCGCTTCCCCTCCACGTCCTGCCCCGCCGCGGCCGTCCCCATCGGCTCAGCCCCATCTAGCGGGGGACGCGGGCAGTAGTTCGGAATTGGGGGGGGGATTCGGGGGTTGCACCCGTGGCTCGCAGTGCCGATCACAGGAAGCTGGGCAGCAGGGCTCACGGATGCTTCATCTCTGCTTTTCACTCCGGTCCGCGTGAGCTGCGGAGACCTCTTAGATTGTTTTCACTTTGGCTTCCCCATCTGTCTAACACGTGCCGTGGTTTAGCAAGGTTAACAGGAGGCATAAATAATCGCTAAATAAGGCAAATGACCAAGAAATCCTGAAAGCAGATTGTCTGATGGAGTTGTGCTACTCCATGTGGGAACTGCTTGTGGCTTTTGGTCGGGTTCTGCTGTGTGTGTATGTCAGGGGAGCGGAGCACTTCTTTGGAGTTAAAATGCAGCATTTGGCAGATGGGAAGGGGGGGTGAGGGAACAGACTGAGGCAGGAAGGATGCTTCTGCAGCAGAGCAGAACGGTCCTTTAAAGTTGAGAGGGAGCAGCTCTGCAGGTTTGCAACAAGATAGGACAGAGGTGCTGCGAGTGTGCCCAGGGCTATGGATCCAGAAGCAGAGGTGCTTCAAAGCAGAAACTATCTCAGAGCTGAAGTAGGATTTCCCCCTGCAGTAACCGAAGAGCAGTAATGCCTGAAATTCTTCATAGAAGAAAACCTAGCTGACAGATTTACACTGGAGTTGCTTTGGCTTTAGTAAGGCTGCCCTAGGGACTCCAGGGGCGTTTGACACAGCGTGTGCCCAGCATCCCTCAGCAGGGATGCACAAAATCATCACACCACTGCATGAAGCTGTGGCCTCCAGAGAAGAATCACAGTCACTTCATGTTTACATGAGTGAGAGCTCAGAGACCTTCTGGAGAGCAAAAGTAGAAACGTCTTTCCTCACCGAGTTTCTGGTTGTAGCACAAAGAGATCAGTTAATAACAGGTGCTGGGCTAAATATACTCAATGGTTCTCCAAATATTACTACAGTCGTGTTAAAAAACACCACCTTAAGCTGCAATTCTGTGTTTTATCCATCTCACATCTCGGAAAAAAAAAAAAAAAAAAAAGGAACAATTCTGAATTTTCTTCTACGTCTCATAAAAATTCAGCTTTCTATATATATTACTCTGCACAAAAAGAGAGAGAGAACGTCAGTGGAGCCGCTGAACAGATCTAGTGTTAACAAGTCCAATGTCCACCCCCATGCCTTAGCTCCCAGCTACTGCCTGCAGCAGGCTCTGTGCCACAGCTCTGCCGACTGGTGAGCACCACGCCTGGTGGCATCTGGTGACGTGGGCACCTGAATTTTGGAGGGCAGACATGAGGATTTCATGTCGTTTGATCTAAGTTTCATGCCTGGATTTGATCTGAAATAGCTCTCAGATTTGTGCGTTGTTTTTACAGGGCACCCCAGCAGGCAATACCTTCTTCAGCACGGTTTTGTGTTTGGTTAAAGAGTCAGGCGAATAACACAGACTGCAAAGCTGTCTGGCTTCATTGAGGTTTCTCCTCTATTTAAGGATGTTGCCTGATTCAGGCCCACAGACATTATCAGTTCCCTGATCTGTTATTTCTGTGTAAATTCAGTAGTAGTTCTGGGAGTTGTAACTTGTCATCCAGGATTTCTACCAAATCACATCTATCCTGGATTACTGATCTGTGTTTTTGCAGATCTGGCTGAGGGTGAAATTTGAATCTGAGCAGCTGCCAAACAGGGCATCTGTCAAGAAATTTACATACTGTTATATTTCTGTAGTTCTCCGCTCTATGTAAATAATATTTGCCTCCTGGCATCTTCCGCACAGAACTGATTTCCTCCCTGTGGTTTCTTGCCAGAATCTTGGCCATTTCAATAATTGAGACTCACACTGAGGCCTCAGAAATGTTAATATCCACAAGCACTAAAATCACGGAGTGCTGCATGATTTTAGCTATTCTAAAAATGTATGAAGAATGAAGCATGTCATATCTCGAGAGACATCGTGCTTCCTTGCCCCACTTCTGCGCCCCTTTGTAGTGCAACAGACAGAAACTGGAATCTGTCCCTGTTTGCATGGTTGATATCTGTGCTTTGGAGGAAGGTGGAACTCCTCGGCCAGTATAACTGTTCTAGTTCCGTTTCACCCAGCACCAAACCGAAGGGGTCTAGGGATGCATCAGGGTGGTGAGAAGGTAGGCTCACCACTAGTTTCACCAAGCTATACGTGATGCTAAATATCCTGTAATCTGCAGCCAGCTGGTATAATGCTACTTTAGCTTAGCTCAGGAAATAGCAGCAACCTGAGAGTCAGGAATTTATAACCAGCTCCCTAAGGCTCTCTTTAATCTCGATCCAGGAGCGAACGTGTCTCCAGTCTTTATCAGCAGAATCTTCCCAGGCAGAGTCTGATCCTTGTCTCTGTGAACGCTGTATCAACGAAATCATATGTACATCAAGCCTGCTAAGTAAAACATGGCCAGGGAGCAAGCTGGACCACAGATTGTCTTTCCAGCCTAATTATTAGCGCGCTCCTGACACGAGCCAAGGAAAAATGTACACAGGGACTATTCCCAACTGTAAGTATGGAGGATACTGCACCATTTGGCTCCTTCCAGCTTCTGTGGTTTGCTTGCCTCCATCCACAACAGTGTCCCAGGCTTTGCACCCTCAGGGGGCCTCCTTATGCCTACCCCAGGGCATGCAACACATACTCTCAGCATCTTGCTATGAAATCTGGTAAGCTGCAACACATTATTGCACTTTGAACTGAAATAAACACATGAAAAATAGTAATTATATACTAGACTGCAGGGCATCTGTGGAGCCTATGAAAGACCCAGGCAAGTGCTGCACAGAGTAGTTAGGCTGTAAAAGGTTCCTGGCCCTGTCTTGCTAGCTTTATAGGCAAAGATGCTGGCGTTAAAAATGGTGTTACTATGTGTAGCGTGCTACAGACAATGTCGAAATTCAGTGAACTGTGTAAACCGTAAAAAAGTCAACCCATCACCATGCCAAGAAGACTGGTTATGCAATATCTGTCACTGTCTTTAGTACAGTATTTCATATTCTTTCCTAAGTTAGCTCCCCTGGTAGAGGCACGTTCTGTTTTCAGAGGAAGAGATATTTTATGACTTAAATGAATATTTTAATCACATATTATCACTCAATCTTGATGAAGTATGTTTTCTAATGAACACATGCATGTCCGTATTAATTGACAATCATTGAAGGGGGAATTCAGTCCTCATATTTTTGAAGCTGAACTGAAAGGCATATATAATTCATTCTCATTATCAATTTAGCTTTGCAGGAAAAAAATAACTATGGAAGATAGGAACTTCTTTTCTTTTTTCCACGCTTTTTTTGCAAAAGACATTTCTGTGATTTGCAATGAGATAGAATGAAGATCCGTCAAATACCTGTGCAAAATTGAACTGGATTGAATTATAGCACTACAAAACCAGACCTCTCCCTCTGAGTCTTAGCGAAGCTGCTTTGGTTTTACAGGGCTGGTTATTTTCAGGGCTGTTGGAGCACAAACCATAGTGTGATGAAAAAGAAACCCCACAATGTTCTGTCCTATCTTAGCCAAGTCTGTCCAAAAGCGAGGATTTCGTTGCTTAAAATATTCTCCTGAAACATGAAGGCATGGACAACCTGTTTCTGGGAGCTGCTGAAGTAGCAGATGCTTTCAGATCTGCCCGACTGGATGATCAGAGCTTGCAGTCAGCAGACCAGCAGGAGTGCAGAGCCCTGTACACAGGTCCTGCCAAAGGGCACAGGATGGGGAGCCCCTACTGGAGGAGGAACACCAGGAGCCGTGGTTTCTTTCTATAGGTTGAATTGCTATTGTCTGGTAACACACGACCTGGGCAGGATCTGCATCATTCGCAAAGCGTTTACAAGAGACAAGGTGGCTTCCTTCCCTCCCTCTTTGAAACCACCCTAAGTTGCAGAGCACTGGGAAGGGAGACAGCTGCTGCTGCTCTTTGTATGACTTCCAGGAGGGAGCGAGACTTGTTGAGTTCTCTGGATGGGGGCTGAGAAACGTGCTCTCTTCCTATTTCCCCAGTTAGATTTTTTTCCAGCAGTTGTTTGTGGTGGATTGCTATGTGAACAAAGCAGCAAGCAACTGGCCCTCATTATTTTTATACAAAATCTCTGCTTGATCAGCTCTCACTAGCAGAATCACTCCAGTCTCCCCTTTCTGTTAATTGGTCTATTTCTTCTTAAGGGAGCTTTGTTTTTTTTTTTTTTTTTTTTTTTTTTTTTTTCCCCACAGTTCCTCTGTATTTTCTGTGTATCTTTTAGAGCAAATCAATTCTTTGAACAAGTTGCTTCCTTCAAGAGCTCTTTCCTCGTTTAAGTGGGCTCCAGTGTATTAAGAACTGAGCTGGATGCAGCTAAGTTAACAACATTTCCAACCATATTCCTTGGGTATTTCTCTGTATTAGCTAGGGTTAGGGAGTTGCCATGGAGGTGTATTTGCCTCCAGATGAGTCAGAATTATTTAAAGATATCTGTCTGGATCAGAAGGTTTTATTCCAAATTATAAAAGGTGCTCAAGCCTTCATCTTTAAGCAGTCCCTGCCCCTGCAGCTCTCTTCAGATGGACTTGCTGCCACTTTGTTCTCAAAGCGCTTTTCTCTTTCAGGTCTTCTGCGCTGGTGTGCTTTTGCAGGGTGTCTTCTCTATTTCCCGCTACTGCAATTGAAGGCAATGAGACTTTTAACCAAAGACCTAATTCAAACCTTTGAAATCAGGAGAAATCTTTTCTTCCTTTGGCTTCTCTAGGTATTTTATCACCCACTTCCCGCCTACTGCCCTCCAAGGAAGTTAAAAGTAGCCTCAGGACTTCTCCCTTCTAAATCCTCAGTAAATACAGGGTGACTGAGACTTCCCTTCTCTTTTTGTGCTGTACAATTTCTGTACGGCCTTCTTTTTCAAAGTGAGGTCTCCTTACCCAAGGAAATGCAACAAAAAATAAACTGTGGAAGGAACAATTTCTTTCACCGGGCATTGCATCCATGGCTATTATAATAGTAATCCTGGGTGGAATAAAGAAATACTAAGAGAGATTGCATGTGCTGAGAAGCCTCTTCCTTCTCTCTGCTTCCTGAGGGCCATTCACCAGAGCACCTTGGAAATTCTTAAGCACTTGTCTTGAGCACAGAAGTAAGTGCTCAGCTTGGCACTGAGAGAGCCCATTGCTGCTATGGGCTGGCAGCTACACCAGTTCTCTTAGAATCACAGAATCATAGAATCATAGCATGGCTTGGGTTGGAAGAGACCCCAAGGATCATCAAGTTCCAATCCCTCTGCCACAGGCAGGGTTGACATCCACTAGATCAAGTACTAGATCAGGTTGGCCAGGGCCCATCCAACCTGGCCTTGAACACCTCCAGGGACAGGGCATCCGCAACCTCTCTGGGCAGCCTGTTCCAGCACCTCACTGTGCTTTCAGTAAAAAACTTCCCCCTGACATATAATCTAAATCTCTCCTCCTTTAGTTTAGTTTTCTTCTATCCTAGGTGGGCTTTCCTCATTCTACAGGAACATTATATCAAGCTGTTTAGTGCCCAGTAGTTACCTACTTTATTTTCACTTTTTTTCCCCAGCCTCTGCACTCATAAGTTATCTGAAAAGATGCTATCAGTTACTCCTTTTTGCACACCCACATTTGTTCATCTCTGTGCTAAGTAATATAATTACTGATGTCTGCAGAGATTGCACATACAGGTATGAAGACCAAAATAGTAAACAGATGTCAAGCATAATTATGACATACATGTGTGTATGTCTTCATCTGTACATGAAAAAGAACTTCAAAAATATTTTGGTTGTGGTCTTAATCCAAATTCACTTCACCAGCCTCGGGTTTTGCAGAGCCACTTATCTCTAATTCTGCATTACCTCAAAACAGGGATTTCCCATGTTACTTTTAGATGCCAGAAGCACTCGTCAAATAGAAATAGGTCTGATGCAGCAGTGTGTAGCAGCATGACCTGGAATTGCTTGCTGTGGGCAACCTTGCTTTACCTTTATGAGAAAGTCCAGAGGAACGCAAAATTGCTAAGAGAATTAGTCAACAGGTACAGCATGGTGAATTCAGTGGTACTAAAGGAACAGGAAGGCAGACTCTCAGATAGTGTAACAATTCCTGAAGTTCTTCAGCAAGGCTTTGTTAAACGACTCTCTTTTCCCAAATGCGTGGTATTTCAAATCGCAGATAATATAGTATGAACAGCCAAAGTGTTATCTGATGAGATCAAACAGATGCTCAATTCTATTTCATAGGCATAGATTTTGACATCATTTTTCTTCTAACTTCTTGATAATAGAAGGCAAATTTTTTTTGTTGCTGTTTTGTTTTGTTTTGCTTTCATCAGCAAACTGGAGGAGTAAGATTTGGTAGGAATGTGAAGGAAGGAAGCTACCAGACTTTCTTCAGACTGTTCTAGGCATGTACATCTTGTCCATCTCCTACAGCTTCTGTTGTCATTGATGCATGTTTCTTTTCAGACCTAATCTTGATGTCAAAATCGGTACCAACAGGTTCTTGTCTTTTTCTGGTGTTGCATTGATCTGTACTCTGGGAGACTCTTGCTGGTCATGCAGTCAGGCATAGCAGAACACAGCAGATCAGAAAATTAGTGACAAACTGATTTATTAGTAATGTGCAGAGGCAGAGAACTGAAATATTGTGGATGTGTACTACTTTTTCACTGTGCTTTCGCTGACAAGATATTTAACATCTAACAAGGTTCTTTGTTCTCACAAAGCCCCTTGAAAAAAAAAATGGTTTCACAAAAAATATTGTAAAATTGAAAGGAACTGAGTGACAAAGTTGTCACTCTCGAGAAACAGAGGAAGAAAACACATCACCATCATAGGCCTGCAATTATTTCCATTTGCAGGAAAGTAAACTAAAGAGTTAATTGTCCACCAAATAGATAAGAGTCCACCAAATGTCTCCCTCCCTTGGGAGCAAAGCACTCACTGTGCCACCATTTGCAGTCTCCTCAAACGTGATCTCACACCAGTGTATGAGTTCAAAGTGCTAATAAGGAGAGAGGCAGATGAAGTATCCATCTTTCACCACATCCCAAGAAGTTTGCCGCATTTGGTCTTCTAACACTTGCAGCGTATGTGGTTGTGGGGGCTGGGATCCTCTGCCTGTTTGGGAACGCGGCTGCCCCATTTGTTCTTCCCACCAGCACGTCATTGACTTGTACAGTTCTTGGCAACTATCACACAGCACAGATCTCCTCTACCAGATCTCTCCAAGAAGATCTGGAGCACCAGAACATGGGCCGTTTGCCACCGCGATGGTCCTTCTGTCAGTGTCCCTCAGAAATCGTTTCCTGCATATGCAGAGCTTTCTCCATATTCTGTAAGCTTGGAGAAAACCAAGTGGAGAGAATTTAGTAACCATTTCCTCACATAAGCCCAGATTTACTGCTTTTCTAGAGTTGAAATGAAAACTCACTTTTAAGTGATGCTTGTATTGCTTTCGATGTATTATTTTCACCTTATAATGACTTTTGCTTGGCGGTGCTGCTAACTATATGGGAATGCTGGGGTTTTTTATTGCTTTGTATCAGGCATAGGAAAAGTACACAAGCTTCTGAGCTGAAAATGTTCAGAAGAGAAACAGACTGACTGAAAACCTCGCTTACACCCAGAATCGCTGTGTCACCAAAATTATTGTAAAATTGGAGGGAATTAGGTTTTCGACTTGTTTATGCTTTTCACATGAGAAAATCAAGCCACAAAAGCTCAGGAACCGAACTGAGCTTTCTAACTTAGGAAACTTGGCTCCCTCTGTAGTCAGTGAAGAGAAAGAAAAAATAATCTCCAGATAGGAGTTCCAGCTTAAGAGATCAAAAGTGGCTTATTTTTTTCCACATACAATTAGAGGTCCTGTAGCGTAAATGCACACTACAGGTTTCCTAGCTTGCTAATGCTTTCATTCATCTTTCACTTACTTTGTTTCTCAACCACTGAAAAAAATCTTTATATGAAAATATTCAGAAGCCAGAGAAACTTGCAAGCAGGATTTTTGACTTGTTCTAAACTCAGGTTATATATAAAGCTTCCTCTTTTAAAAATTTGGATTTATTATTCTAACTTTTAGAAGAGCCAACACTGTTTTCTGAAACTGACCCTTACATCTAGTGTTACAGCCAATTAGTGCAATACGCTCCCGAAGTCAGATCATCCCTTCTATTTTTTTCTACACCGATGGCGTTTCTCAGAATGGTTTCACACACAGATCTGTTGCTGTTTCCACCTCTTCTGCAGATTTGACATATAAATATCAGCCTGTTTGTAGTATTCACAGGCAAAATTTTGTACATTGATGGGATTTTCCTCTGATTTAAATATAGAAGTCTTTGTGCCACATGAAAACCTGCTTTTCCACTCTTCTTCTAACTTTTTTTCTTTACACTGATGCTAAATTACTTTTTCTTTTTTCTTGGTGATGGTGACCAAAAGGCTTGAGACTCTGTAAATCAAGGAAGCGTGCTTTTAAATTGTTCTCGACCTTCACCAGTGCAAGTTAGGAAAAAGTATCACGTTATCTTCCATGACAGTGTCGGTGCAGCTGGTGAGACTGGAAATACACAAGGAAAAAGTGTAGGACCTGTCTGCCTTGCTCTGAGGCTGAGCACAACTCTTCTCTGTTTGCACTTCTGGTAGCGGTGTATGGAAGTTACTCATCCATTGAGTAATCGCTGTGGCTCTCAGGAACTTCTTTCTTTTTTCTTTTTTCTTTTTTCTTTTTTCTTTTTTCTTTTTTTTTTTTTTCACTCATGCACACAGAAAAACAAACTTTAAAATAAAATAAAATAAAAAAACCTCCTTGGATTTTGTTTTTGAAATTAGGAAATATTTTCATCGTGGCATTTGACAAGAAGCAGGAACAAAAAGTCTCAAAACTTCTTTGGAAAATTTCAATTTTTTAAAGCTAGTAAAATAAATGTTTAAATTGTCAAGTTGTTTTGAGGTTTGCAATAAAAATGAAAATACGTGTGTAATGCAGTATGTTTCATAATACATATTTGATAGTGTGGTTATAAGGACTGGAGAGGGCCTATCTTCTTTCATTTTGTCAAATTCACATCTTAAACATATTGCTTTTTAACCTACTGCTAACTTAAATTAGTGTTGCTGTTTTGTAATTTTTTGCCCAAGTCCAAACAAATCTCCCATTGATCATATCAGAAATTTTTCTCTGCTCTGAGATTCTAAGTTAATTGGTCATGAAAAAAAAAAAAAACGTGATGTTAATAAAACAGGTTTTACTGTCTAGTGCTTTTGGAAGGTTTGTTTGTAGAGTTTATAACTTAAGAAGTAAGTTTGCACATCTTCCAACATAGCCTAAACTTTGCTTTACAAATTCCTACAAACTTGCTGAAAATAAAGAAGAGACATCAGGAGCTAGTATCAGTGTTGACAAGGAAAAAAATAGAAGCCCAGCAGCAAATACTCTGTCAGCTTGTTTAAGACAGAGATTTAAACTTTCTCCAGCTTGTGGGTAATACCACATTTCTCCCTCCTCTACCCCCACCCTCCTACTGAGATCAAAAGACAATATTCATGCCTCTTTGTAAGCACTGTGCCATCTGCACAGCTCCATTTGTAGAAGCAAAGTCCAACTCGTCCTCTGTTTCCTGACTTAGATGTATGATACAGACGATCCTGCTAGAGATCTGATGTGGTAGAAATTTTGTTACGTATGAGCCTAACAACCTGAAACCTGTCCTGTGCGCGTAGTGGAAACAGCTTCCCACAAAGTCAGGAGTCAAGATCACAATCAGTGTTTTGAGGCAAAATGCGAGCATTATAAGTGTTTGTATGTTTGTTTGTTTGTTTGAAGGCCACAACTCTAGCAAACAAAAATGCTATTTTAAGCTATTTATAATCTGCTACAGTTGTCTGCTCTTTTACTACACTGAGGTAGGGTAAGATCATGGAAAAGACCTCTAAGATCATCTAGTCCAACCATCCACCTACCACCAATGTCGCCCACTAACTACTCCCTTAGTACCACATCTACACCTTTCTTGATCACCTCCAGGGACGGTGAATCCATCAGTTCCCTGGGCAGCCCGTTCCTTACATTCTTACAAAGAAATTTTTCCTAATATCCAACTTGAACCTCCCTTGGCGCAACTTGAGGCCATTCCATCTTGACCTATCAAGATTCATGTGGCTTGGAAGCCACAAGAAATGTTCTTCAGATGGTCACCACCTCTCTAAGACTCAGTCGACTGGGAGCCTGACTGTCACTGGTGGCTGGGGCACTGCTGCTTATCTTTGTGCAGCACAAAGACATGAAACTTCCCTTGCAGGGTTCTAGGCCCATCAGCAGCGCTGGCCAGGGGCCAAGGATGTCTCTCTTGAGTGGTTATGGGACAAATCAGATGGAGGAAAGAACTTTAAAAAGGAAGCAAAAATTGTAATTGAGAAATCAGTAGATGTGTTTTCTGAGATGGACAAGAGCCAGGACTGCATGTTTGGAAAAGAGGATTCTACTCTATTTTTAAATAAAGTACCTGCAAGTAAAAACAATGATTATTCAAACAAACTGAAGAACCTAAAGGAAGTTACAAGACATGGGGAAAAAATACTAGAAAGTTTACAGCAATCAGTATAGCTTAGAAGATAGAAATCTAAGAAATAGATGTACAAACTGATTCCTTCTAGGAAGAAAAAATATTTATGGAAGGATTAATCCAGGAATTATTTATTCTCTTTGGAATCAACTGAATATGAATATATTGACAGTATTGCTAATAATGTAGAAAATACGACAGTGCTCAAAAAATATTTTGCTTTCATGTTGGGATTATCCACAAGATACTTTTACTGTGGAGAGATCCAGATGATATCAACAGCAATAGATGAAACCTTTTTCATTCCAACAGTAGCTCAGGAGAATTTAGTGATAGGCATGGAGTCTGAATATAGACATCTGCTGGTCTCATCACCCTGCTCGGTTGGAGAACCCAGGGCCTCCTGCCATGTTTTCAAATGCCACACATTTGTTTACCCATGATCTCCTCCTGGTGTTGTCATCTGGACTCTCAGAGCACTTCCCGTGGCACTGCAGACTCTCGGATCAACCATTCTCTTTATGTGAGTGATTCCTTGTCTTCTAGATGTCTCGATAAATTGATGCCGTGTCAGACTTCAAGTTTTGTGTTTTGCCCTTTGTTGCATTGCACATGAAGGCTCAAAACCTCAGCAACTCTCTGTGCTGCATTTCTTCTTGTGAACTCAGTATCATGCCACAGATCTTGTATCTTCTTGAATTACAGAGGCAAATATATCCGCCCCTTAGAAAGTATCTCAAAAGCATGGATGTTGATAATGTTAGGGTAACCAGACCACAGTGGTGTTACTCTGTCTGAGACTTGATGCAGCTCCAGGGCTGTGGAGCTGGCTATTGGAGAATGAGGTGTATTCACTATCGCTGAGTAGCAGAAATAGAATCATAGAATTGCTTGAGTTGGAAGGGACGTTTAAGGGTCATCTAGTCCAACTCCCCTGCAGTGAACAGGGACATCTATAGCTAGATCGGGTTGCTCAGATCTGTGCACAGCCCTTCAAATACTGAATGGCCAGACCACAAGTTGTTAGAAATTACCTCCATCCAGCAACTGCAGTAGGTCCTGGCAGCTCTGGAGTTGGTGGTAAAGAGGTGCGGTGCCCCTGATGAGCCCAGAAGAGCTGCACTAGAAAGGCTGTCTGCCCTGAGTCAGCTCTCTGCAGTCAGGTGCCCATGGTGTGCTTCCCCAGCAGCAGAGGTGTGAGTGGCAAGAGAATATGTATGCCTGCACGCCAGGTGAGCTGTTCATGTGTCCTACTCCTATACAGTTGTGTATTTAGGCTGTCTAGGCAGGCAGTTGTGAGCAGGTGCACTTTCCATGCACACAGATGCATCTTCCACCCCTCCAACAAGGAGAAAGCCTTATGTGCAACCTGCTGTCTTTCCCTGACTGAGCCTGTCTGAGACAAAGTCCTCCTATGAACCCTAGCAGAGCAGAGAAAGCATCTCTACTGCAGGTATACATGTAGTAATTGGCCCACATGCTATGCAGTTTTTCTTTTTTCAGTCATGCCATGTTATGTGCTGGATTTGTGCTTGCTTCATGCTATCAGCAAATTAAAAAGGAGATAGTCGGTGATGGAGTTGTACAAATTGTCCCTTAACTCAGCAGGAACAGGAATAAGCTCCCCCCATTTGAAAAGACTGTACAAACTGTCCATGTTTTCCTGTCCCTGATCATCAAGCTCTTAAGGGTATACCGTATTCAGTTGCTAAGTAAACTGCCCTAAGGTCTTTACAGCAGACAAGAGAACAAATAATCTGAGGTGTTGTGCCTTGTTTTACTTCTCTGCTTCACACAGCTGCCTGAAGGCAATGATGCTGGAGCCACAATGAAGTAACTGAGCTCCCACGGAGAGGCTGTACCCACTGTTGCTACACAGCACTTCACATGAGCCTCAGCCAGTCTCTTTCTGAGTAGTGAGGGTGCTTGCCTCTGCAATGGAAATCTCAGAGAGGCTTCTGTTGGGATGCACAGAATAATAACTGCTTAGAGATGAACAAGCATATGCATTCTGTTGTATTTTCAAATTCACTTCCAATGGAAAACTTAAACATTTATCACACTTAAAGGAAACTCTTGTAAGCTGTGCCTCTAACAGCTGCCTCTGCCCTGTGTATTTTCTAAAAGACCTGAACACAAAATCATATGCAGAAGTGAAATGAGATATGAAGGTTTAAAAAAAAAAAAAAAAAAGAGGGACAGAAAAGGGTTACGGAGGGGAGGAAAGAAGATAGCAGGGGGGAGCTTTCGTAACAACAAGGCATAGAATCTTACTATCATTTAGAATACATCTAGATGTATATTACCATGAGAGAATGAGTTTCTCTGCTCTAGGCTGGTCAGTCTAGTTGCTCTGAAAGATAGCATTCAGTAGCTTTGCTTCAGTGATTGAAGTCACCTGGCTTTTGTGCAGGGCTAAGGCAGAGTTGTCATAGGTCCTAACTACCAGGCTGTTCTGATATGGCTGCAGAGGGGCATTTGTGGGAGTGCAGGCCACGCACCTACCTTCTGCTAGGCTTACTGTTTGCTGGCTGTGCGTGTGAATCCTGCAGATGAGCAACAGCTGAAAAGACTTGGTTCTCTTCCCATTAAAAATAAATTGCAAAAATTGTATTGATTTCACTGCAAGGAGATGGGCCTCTTAGCCTCCAAGAGGATATTTAATATATTCTGTTACTAGCTTCTTAATGGGATACAGTTATACTATGCTGCACACGGAGCTGCATATGATACAGCTCCCTCGGGCTGCTTGGACAATGTGCTCTCCACTTCAGAGACTAGTACATAAATACAATTCACATGCTCTGTCTTTAGTCATGCCACAGTTTTGTCAACCACATCACATTTTCCTGCCTCAGGCTGTGGTGTGTGCTGTTAACACGTCTCTGGACTCAGGTCAGTGAGCACAGGGACAGCACAGCATTGCTTCTGTTTTCCTGGGACTTTCCTGTCTTTTCTTGCCATGCAATTAACTTGCTTCGTTGCTCTTGTAGATTTCCCCCCCCTTTTTTTTGTCTCAAGTATGCACCAAAAAGAGAAATAGAGTACTCTTTGAAGGCCTCATCTACGATACTGAATTCTGCTAACCCTAAAGATTTAGCCCATGATAATTAGTCTCCTTGGCCTAGTAATGTTATCGTGAATTGAACTGTAACAGAAGAAGATCAGGAAGGGCAACATCCTTTTCTCTCAGAAGACTCTGAAGTTAAATTTAAGGAAAATGCAATGTACGTAGGTTGCTCCAAAAGTAATGCCTCCTGTTTGTTTCCATGGAAACTACAACAGATACTAAGATACCACAATAACACTAATTGATAAGAGAAAATTCTTAGCTATAAAACACTGTTTATCAACACTGTCACCACCATTAGCTGATTCACATGGATGAGTTGATTGAGATGCTCTTTATTTTGTGGTGTGACAGCTGTGCACAGCCCTCTGGAACATTGCTTGTCTTTCACGTCACTGTTGCCACAGCTGAAACTCACTACCCACCACCTCACAGTGCTCACATCTGCTGTTTGGTCTTCAACAACGTTCAGCAAGTGTCAATGAATATCAGTTGGTGCCATTTTTTCCACGTGGAGGAATTCAACTCTGATGCACTTCCATGTCACACACCATTCTGCCAGACTGCCCCTCTGCTGCCATTTGTCACATGGCAACAAACTGTAATGGAATATTGGTGGGAAGGTTCAGCCTTTACTGCCGTACAACCAACATCTGCCTCTGACATCATGGACCAACATAACAACATAAGAGGCATTACTTTTGTACCAGCCCTTGTAATTTGTACAACTCATCTCATTTTATTTTATTTTTCAAGCAGAGCTAGCAAATGTTGATATTTAGGAAAATAAGATCCTCTTTAGATTGTTCTGAGCAAGCGTGACCTACTTTCTTTCTCAACTTGCCGCCAAATCTACACATCTTCCTCTCATTGTCATTTTCTTCCAGAAGATTTTAAACTTGTGCTTCCTTAGAATTGCTGGGAATTTAACATATATTGAAGTTTTGGTTAAACTTTGAATCATCAGAAATTACTAAGGAAAAAAAGCCATGTCTTCATTTTCAGAAATATTGTCCCCAACCATAGAGCAGGAAACAGCTTTCAGTTTTTCTATATGAAATTTCATAGAAATGGGAGGAGGACAGGACTCTACATCAATAAATCCTTTATGTTTAACAAACACCCAGCACATCGCAGCTGACGGGCCCAGGCAAATCAGGTCAGTGGGGCTTTGCTGTTCCATGTCTTCACGTGCAAGGTTTCTCCCAGGATGCATTACTTTGAGATTTCCTTCCCCATCCCTTTGGACTGATCTCACTATAGCCTAATGTGTACAGCAGTGAAGTAGATGAAAGCTGACCAAGGGCATGCAGAAGGCAGTACTGAAAATCCCTTTTCCTCCATTCTTGTTGTCTGACCCCACCTCTTAGAAAGGCTTTTGTCTGTGAAAAGCAGAATCAACAAAAAACTGTGTAGATTCATGACTTGCTTTTGTCTCCAGCAGTAGCATTTGCTGAATGAACAAAGGGACTGTTCAGTTTCCTGTACTTTCTGAATTCAATATGGAGAGTACTTTCCAATAACAGTGACTTCTTTCATCTTAGAAATACTTTATAGAGAAAGCATAGCTAATACAAATCACAATGATAGATGCCTATTCCTTGTTTCTTTTGCAAGAATGTAGCTGTGTCACTTGTTTCTAATGCCTGAGCATTCGTTGTCATCATTCTAAATCTTTTAAATCTCAAAAGAATGGGAAATGTTAATAGGAAAAGGAAGAAAGGGGTCATCGCCTAAAAGTTTACTTCCTCACTACACATCAGAACAAAATCTGAGAGACAAATCCATCTTCAAAACATAATTGCAGCTGAAAGGAGCCGAAGGCATAAACTCACAGCCAAATTCTAGCTCCTAAATGTAGCTTATGGTGCATCTTACTGAGAAAGATGATTGCCTGTATTGCTCCTGGTTTGTTATCCCATTGTATTTCTGCCTGGAGTAGGGCACTGACGCGTGTAAAGGATGTTTGCATTTAAGTAGGTACTGAGACTGCTGCCAGGACTTTGTGCTGATCCTCTAGAAACATGTTACTGGAATGGAGAGAACAGGTGGCCAACATCCCAAGCTTTTCTGCAACTCCACAACTAGTCAGGACAGCTGGAGATCTGTAGGTAACAGCCATCCCATTTACACATGGGCTGATATGCAGTCTTACATGGCTCCAGCCTCACTGCTGTTGCTCTACCTGGCTCTGCCACCACAAGTGATTATTACCAGGCACTGTGTTTGTCATTCTAAATTCTTTCAGAGTTAATATGTCTAATGAAGGCTTTTTGACCCCTTTCCTGTTACGTGTATCTCCCCTGGGCAGTACAGTGTTTTTTGTTTATCAGTAATAGTACAATTTTATTGCTGCCTGTGCTGTCCTGTTTTGTCCTTCAGGATAGATAGCTCAGCATAAAGTATAAGCCTCTTTTTCTCTTCTTAGTTCTGTGTCGTCTGATGTGCGCCATGCACTTCATGGAAGATACAGCCATGCAATACATAATCCCACTCCCAGGGAGTGGCTGATGGTACTGGAATTGTTACTTCATCCTCTGAAAGCTTTAGTGTTGGAAATGGCGCACACAGCTATGCAAAAAAACAAAGGAAGAAAAGGCCGCAAAATACTGTGGAGTAAACAAGATCTGGTTTGCAGAAGCTGACGAGAGACAGCTCGGCATAGGCACTTCCTAAAGTCACAAATTTTCTTTGCTGCCTCTGTGCCTGCTTCCTGAAGGACTGAAGTATTTTCATGGAGTCCAGATGTAGAAAGACAATAGGTCAGTATAATTAAATACTCAAAGCAGAAGCATATCGTAGCCACTAAATTGTGTAGTTAACACCAAGAATTAGCCTTCCAGTGTCAGAAGTGTCACACTGAAGTATCTTAATTATTGAGGTTCTGCTGTAAACTAGACACTGGTGAGAAAGATAAAAGAAGTTATTTTGCTCTCAATAGAGTATGTTTGCATTGGCATTTTTTATTGATCAGATATCCCCGGTGAACATACTGCATTCTTAGTAATACAATATTCATAAAACCCAGCGAAAAAGAGAATCCTGACATGCCATAACAACTATGTAGGATGTGGCATTTTGTGTAAAACAGCAGGGTGGAGTAGGAAAAGCCTCGATGCTGTTCTTGAAAGAGAGCACTCACTCACTTGAGATGTCCAGCTGAATGAGTGGCACAAGCAAGGGTTGCAGAATTTGGTCATTTGGTAGCAACCAAGCATTCATAGACATAAGGCCCAGGTATAATTTTTAATACATCCCACATGCACCCTTTCTCATATTTTTCTCTATACATAATTGAAAGGAAACCTATCTAGAAGGAAAGAGAGAGACTGACGTGTCACATCATGACATTACTACAGCGTTGTGTTTTGCAGGCCGTATTGAATGAAACCCTCGAGTGATCTGTTCCAATAATACAGATAACAGCTAGTAGAATGATTCAACCATCAAGCAATAACGAGCAGCCATTGCATCACCTTCTGTTGTTTATTGTACCCTGAGGCTTTTCAGAATACAGTTGCCTTGATAAAAAGATAAAAGAAGAGAACATAAAACTTGGGTGAAAGAAAATTCTTATTAAACTGATTCTACTTCTTGTCTCCTCTTTCTCTGTTCCCTTTAAAGTTATTATTAATAAGGCCAAAGTGTTTGATAGTGAACAGGCATTTGTGTGAGAACCATTATCAGTGGAGTAACACCTCTGAACGACTGCTCAATTCAATGAATAAATGAGGCCCAAAGAATGAGTGTAGGATAGATAGTTTAGAGCAAAGTGAAGTCCAGGACTGAGACACTGTGACATTATGGGTTGAATTCTGAAGGTTTTCTTCCATCTACTTGGATTTTCTGGAAGTCAGTAAGATCTCTGCCAGTGTAAGAGATCTGAGTAAAACCTGAGTGATCCCTTAGGCTTTGAAGATATAATAATGTTTATGTCTCAAGCTCCTCTCAGAGTTCATAATGAGCATTAATTAAATATACCTCAGGGCTCCCTATGCTGGAGCAAAGTACTCTTGCTCCCTTTAAAGAGATAGAGGAAACCAGACACTGCACGGGAGAAGTTCCTCTAACAGGATTTGGAGCTTCTCCTGGCTCTGGGTCCTTTTTCGAAAGACCTTGAGTTGCTAACTGGACATCCAGGGATTTTTAGGGGTCCTGACTTCCTCCAGCTCCCTGTGTCTTCAGACAGAGATGTTGGTGCTTAGAGCTCCATGTGCCTATATTCTGCTTATCTTTAAGAACAGTAAGAAGAGCATCTAGACTATTTAGTAGCCAGTCAGCACAAGATGTTGAAGACACAGAATGTGCTTAATTTATGTGAGGTAGGCATTAAGTGCCAACTTACTAATAAATATACCTGAATCATTAATCTCAGAGATCACAAATAGGAAGTCCCCTCTAGTCAACAAAGATATAATTCAATGCATACATTTAAGGAATTCAACACATTAATTGTTCTGTGTTCAAAAAGAGGTGCCAGATTTTACTCTGGGATGATATGTTAAACCCTCACAGTTGAGATTTCATAGTGGGAGAGCTGACAAACCCTCTGTTGCAGAGTACCCTACTTGATGTGTCATCGCAACCCAGAGCATACAAAGAAATGATGACGTAATTTATTATCCAGGAGCCTCATGCTGAAATACTGACAGAGACAAAACTCACCCATTACCATCACAGGGCCATTTACCTTGATAGGTTACTCTGATCAAATGATATTTCATTTGTTCTGAACAAATTCGTTTGCTTATCGGCTGTTTCAGAACCAGCACCCACAGGAACCTTGATAATGATGAAAAGCTGAAGGACAGGATGTGGGCATGGATTTACTGTACAATAACAAGTTATCATGATTCATACTTGCTTTTTCTGCTGCTGAACATACTCTGCGTGTGACCAGAACCTACTCATAATCACAAGCAGAAATTCTGCAACTTGATGTGATGGCGCTAATCATGATCTATGTAAGCTCACTGCTTGAGTCTCGGGCAACAGCCAGCACACACTCAATGAGAGGTGACAAAAGGAGGAGGTAATGTTAGGCACTTTGACAGAACAAGACAGAAAGAGGACTGCAGATTCTTTTCCAAAATAGGCTCAGCATGGGCTGTCAGTCCTGGAATACCAGGCAAATGTTTACACACGGATGGGTCCCCCCACATCAAATGACTTTGAGACTATCCTACCAATGGAAGAACAAAATCAAATGCAAATCATCAGCACTCTGTGTGTAGGTTCCCTGCATCCTACCACGTAGCATATGAACTGTATGCACTCCTAAGAATTTCATGCTAATACTCACATTCTTTTTTTTTTTTTTTTAATTCCTCCTAAAAGCTTGCCAAGATAAATTACTCTCTCATTTTCCCTAGATGAAATACAATTTCTGGCACTCCCGATTTGCTGAAATACCTATGGTGCCTCCAAGTTTTCTGTGGTGCACTTGAAAGCAGAGTTTGGTTCATAATTCATGAGATGTTCGCTTTAGTTTTTATATCCAGATTGTGCCATAAAATCTCACATTTTCACTTTGTCAGCTGCCTAAAGCAAGGGAAAAGTTTATAACTTTTGCCCCATGACTAATACAAGGCTTTCCCTGCAGCAAAGTGACCGTCAGGAGGAAACTCGCCAGACAGTCTCAGTGACGACCTGGGGGGGGATGATGGAAGCCCCTCTGGGACAATGCTTTTTCCTGCTTCTGGAAGTCCCTCCTATTTCCACATTGGCTTCTGCATCCGGTACTTTACCAGGATTCTCTTTCACATCAAAGTATCTCTCCCCAGGCTACACATGTAGGGGCACAGCCTTAGTTTCTATGGGAAATAGTTTTATCCCAAAGGAAAGGGAAAGAAATGTTTGGCTTAAATATGCTTAACACTCCCCCTTCTGTATAAGGAGCTCTGTTGTTGCACTTTCTCTATTCCCTTGAGATATCAACATGCTCTTTACTGCACTCAAGATTATTTTCTTAGTTGAGGTGTTTAAAATGGACTGTGGGAGGAATTTTGCTGTCATCCACACTGGTTAAACAAACATCAGGCTGAAAGTCTGCAAAATTAATTGCATCTTTTTTCTTTTTTTTTTTCTTTTTTTTTTGCTAGTCTCACCCTTAAGATGAGTGGGTTCCAGTTCTACCATTTAAAAGAGCTTTCTCATGCAGACAGGGTGAAGTTTCTGCTTTGGTCCTGCAGTTATTCCAAATGCAGAGCCAACGTATGAGTGATAGAGCTGCTGCATAGCCCTGTGAACAGATGGGGAAGCCATTAACTTGTGTTGTAATTGAAGCCACGGAGCATATTCAATAAAGAGCTCTGACCAGAGATGACCAGCAGACTCCATATATTACTGAGTACTTTGTGCAACCTCAGCCTAGGGAAGGAAAATAAATCTTTGGATACGAGACTGCTCCTGAGTTGAGTACACCTCTTCAGTAAACAACATACAGAAAAGCTGCAGCCTTTGTGATAGCAGTTATCATGGCTTACGGATATTGATGTGATGAGTTTTGTTGGGACCAGCTGACCTAACATACAAACAGATGAAGAATTCAGTGTACAAACCCATTTTCAATTTTAATGAGAAAACAGGAACATTCCTCATTTGACAGTGAATGTGGGATCATTACGCAAGTGCTTGCTGGTAGCCATGACTGATATCAAGAAGGAAACTCCTGTTGACTTCTGTGGTGGTGAATTAAACCAAGTCAGGACATCCCAACCACACAGACTTCTCCTTAGTCCAAACACTTACAAAACACATATAATTTGCTAGCTCAGTTATTCACTTTTTGAAATCTTCTGAATGTATTTGTTATTCTACTGTTTGTGCCATTAATTCTTCCCCCATTTCCCTCAGTTGGCATTTAATCTCCTTGACTAGATTGTTCATGCCTTCGGGCTCACTGGGTTTATTTCTACACCAGGCTCTTTGATTCTACCTGTATTTGGGGGCTGCTTAGTTTTTTGGTTATTTGAAATGCTTTGAATGTTCCCTTTAATTACGCTACCTTGTAAGAGGCTCTTCTACAAGTGTTGCTAGCTACAACAACCCTAGTTGCCTCAGTAGTCATGATGCCACATAGAGAAAGCATGAAGGAACATATATAAACATTTCATAAAGATGACAGCCACTGAAGTGCAAAGTTGGCATGTCACCTTCAGGAATCCCTGATTTAGTTTTGGTTTTGTTTTGTTTTATTTTTATTTTCTTTATATATTTAGTGGCACTAACAGAAGCTGAAATGCTTATGTATATGTAAAGTGCTTACCATGGAAATATGCGGAATCTGGAAACAGACCTCAAACATCTCAGCCAGAAGTGTGACATTTTTCCTGGGGACAGATTGTCAGCCATGACCAAACAAGGCCCAGCAGAATTGAGGATGTATACAAATTGGAGATTGGCCAGAAGAAAGCTACAGGAATGATAAAAGGTTTATAAAACATGAGTGATGAGGAAATGTTGAAGGAATCAAGTTTGTTTAGTCTATAGAAGAAAGACTAAGGGGAAAAGTATGAGTTTTTCAATATGTAAACAATTTCTTTAAAGAGGACAGTCACCATTTGTTCTCCATGGCCACTGAGAGAAGGACAAAAATAAATCAATGTAATTTGCAGAAAGGACATTTTAAGTTACACGTTGGGAAGAGCTAGGGAGGTCCATTTCTTTCTCTGAATGTTTCGCTGATGTTGGAATTGGTCTCCCTCTTGCTATTTGAAGGAGTACTTGAAGGAGCCTCATTCAGCTTCTCCCAGTGGTTTGGTAGAAATTTCCAACCTTCCATCACATCTAATTCCAGTCTTTCCAGCAAGGAGAATGGCTTGTGGTGTCATGAGGGGAGAACGCCGTTGCATATTTTAACAGCCATCACATTAGGCCAATTGTTCTGGGCCCTCACTGCCACCTTGAGGAAGTTTTCAATGCACGTTCATCTTGTGCCATGATATCAGGCTTCTCAGCGTGTGCCAACGGCTGTTGTGCAGTCTGATTTGCAGTTCCTTTGGGAACAGCAGAAAGAATAAGGTATTTGCTGTGCCTATAGCACAGTGATTGTGCTTGAGCTCAGGAAGGGTGTCTTCTGGCACAGGTAGGTGGTGGGTTGAGGACAAAGCGGAGGAGCAGCTGAAAAAAATGATAATTGAGACAGGGTTTTAAAAGCACCGAAACAACTGCAAGGCTAATATATTTAGGCAATAAAGAAGGTACCCTGGGAACCTTCAGGAATTGTCCTTCCATCATCTTTTACCTTGCAAACACTTTCTGGGGAATTATAATTTATTAATAATTAATTACTAGCGTATTTATTATTATCAATATTGATTCTAGTTTGCAAGGCAAGACAAAAAGTTTGTGTGAACCACTGTGTGCAAAACCTGAAATACTTCCAGGTTGCTGCTCCAAGTTGATGAGAGCCAATGCCACACGTGGCAGTAGGGGATGCCTTACTGCCAGTCTACCAGAGAGGACAAACGTCCTGCAGGCTGAACTGCCTTCAGACATAGAGGCATACCCGGGCAGCCTCGAGCAGGCCATGGGGGAGGCAGTATACTTCTGAGATTAAATCCTATCTGTGTCTTAATAAAGACAACTCCTCTGTATGGTATCTTTCAGCATCCTGTTAATTAAAAAGAGGATTAGGATAAATTTACTAAAATAAATAAAGAAACTTCTGCCAAAAAATGAACTTTCATGTTCAACTCCTGCCTGACACTAACTTCCCAGGAGCCAACTTTCTTAGGGAATAGCCTGTTATCAGATGAAGGAAGGACTGAACAAGAACGATATTGCTTTGTTATGGAAGCTACCCCCTTTTAACAAGACTTTCTCCCCCAGCTTTTAATGCTCACTGACTTACTTCTGATCTCTTGGCATCTTTGTATTTTCCCACCTGTCTATCAACCTCCTCTGGGGGTATTTTCCTTCTTGAAGCTAAACTTTGCAACACAACTAAAAGAAAGCAAACAGAAATGGCTTCAATCATTCTCATTGCTTAAAAATTCATAATCATTTCTATAGCCAAAGGCAGAAAAGCTAATTATTTACTGTCCCAACCAGTCTTATCACCTCCCGGGAAAATGTGCTATTGAGCTGGCTGCACTGATACATCTGCAGAAATCAGCTATCAACAGCAGGACCCAAGTGTGCTCATATCACCAGTGGGAGTTTTCCAGCTTTGAACAGAGCTGCTGCAGCAGGCTAACTATAAGGCAGAGAAGTCAGCCACTGGGGAGTGGGAAGACAAGCGGGAAGCAAGACAGCAGTGTCTTGCTTCTCTCCCTAGGGAATGTTCTAGCCATCTTGACACTGGCATTTACATAAGAGCAAGCTACATAGAGGGGGATTGTCATTTTTTTTTCCTAAGTGCCACCCATGTAAGCTTGGTACGTAGGACCTTATGCAAGAGAAGGGCCAGAATAATTCTGGCTGATGTGGGCAGATACTTGTTCAGAAATCTTCACCAAATGGTGGCTCTGCCTTTCTCTTTGTTGTATTGTTTTGTTTTGTTTTGTTTGCTTTTTAGTGGAAAAATACCCAGCTGTGAGAGAGTTTGGGGACTAGGACTCACTCTCCCCCTACTACACATTATGTTGCAGTTGGATCCCACTGGAAACTCTTATGTATGGACATCCTGTTTCTTATTCCTTTGAAGCAACCTTTTCCCTCTCCTCCGTCTTCCAAGGGCCTTTCATAATCTACCCCTAAACTTAGTTCAGATACAACATTTGTGCCTTCTGCAGAACATGCTCTGGACCAAAAAGACCCTCCCTTTGAGACCTCAAATTCTTTGAACTCCCTCATCCAAATTCACAACAGGCTCTTCCTCCTGGTCCTTTTCTTTGAGCAGACTCTTGCTTTTATTGTCAACTTGAGTAGACTTGCTGCATTTCTCGGTCAATTTAGGAAGATAAACTTGAATACACAGCCTATACTGAGGTAGCAGCGTGGGCTAACAGAGAAGCTTTTTGCTAGTCTGTATGAGAACAAGAAGAAGCAGAAAACTACAGTGTGTACCTCATTCATTTAGCTGACATCTCCTAAGCCAGCAGAAGCATTTTAATAGTTTTTTTCAAGTTCTCATGCATTTTGCTCATAGGAAAGTTTTACTGTTCTAAGAAATGAGACTTTACTATGACCAAAACTCAGTAAAAATTGAACAGAAAGCAGGCCTGAGCGAGATAAAGAAACTTACTTCATATGGATAAGTGGAGTTTTGGTGGTTTGTAGCATGAAGCTGTTGCAGCAAGCAGGGAGTAAAGAAGAGGAGTAACTTGTGTCAGTGCCACACTGCTGAGGAGCCTGCAGATTCAAGCAGAAGGCATGATCTCCAGCATGGTCTTTAGGCCTAGATCTAAGCTCCACTACATCCAGACAGCTGCTCACAGGTTTGCTCCTACTGGTCCTTTTGCACTCTGGCTATGCCCCAGCCCCTTGAAACCCAGCTCCCCCTTAGCTGGCCTGGCTGCCTTCCCTAGCCTTGTCTCAGCTTTTCACACAGCAGTCCTCCTTCCTAGCCTGGGGGCAGGCCAAGGGCTGCTGCTGCCAAGACTCCCTAGAGCTTGTGAGGGGCAGCATGGCCTCTTCCCAATGCCCAGCTGCAGCATTTGGCTTTGAGAGCTGAGGCTAACGCCAGCATAGCATACAAGCTTTAAGTGAGACCTCTAGATGGCTGAAGTGTGCTGTGGTTTCTGGCAGAAGGTTTACACTGACACACGCGTGGAGAAGTTTCTGCCTTTTCATTTGTTTTCACTAAGAGAATGTAGTGCCGTTTCCCAGGGCTGCCACATTTTAATAGGTAATGAAAACTCTACAGTAATACTGAGGTGAGCTCCACTGCAAATGGTCACAGTCACGAAGGAATGTCAGGATTTCTCCCTTGTGAAGGCACAGGACTAGTGACTTTCCCCTTCCAGGAAAACGTTTAACATCCTTCTTCCCATGCTTTCACTCTCTCACTCACCCACTCAGCACAAATTCATCTTGCGTTGATTGAGTAAATGGTGCAGGAGGATGCTGACATCTGAGTGTTGGCAGTGTGTCTCCCAGATGGCCCACGTTCCCGCTTCCTCCTTTTTCAAGATAAAAGGGTACATTTTAAATGATGTTAGAGAATTGGTCTGAATGCAACAAAGTGAATAGATCAACGGTTACATTATCATCCTCTACTGCCCTCTATTGAGGATGGATCCACCTGCAGTTATTCCCAACACAATACAGTTCTGTTGACTTAGAGGTTTAGCCTCGTGAAAATCATAGCGTTTTTATCCCATATGTGCAGTTCAGAAAGCATTTTCATTTGCAAAGCTTAACAGTGTGCTTTTTGACATATTTACTGTATCCATTATTGGCAGGTTGTACACAGGAATGCAAAATTGTCACGGATTAACCATCCAAACCCTAGAAAATACACAGAGAAAGCCTATTATATTAATAACCCGATTATTAACCAACCTGTTGAATAGTTCTGGGACAGGATGAGGTCATGTGGAACCTGCCCTGTACATACAATATGCCAAAGGGTCTTTGCTTTCAGCTCTCACCTAATCATCTCAGATTTCAATGGATGAAATAGCAATTAGCCATACTAATCACATTCGAAACTGGACTGACAATGCATTAGTTTCATAAGAAAGAATGCAGAAGAAAATCTTCCTCTTGACTTTAAAAACTCTCTCTGACAATGTGACTCCTTGGCAACGTCATTCCTCCTTTGGCAATATTTGTGGAAAAATGTCAAGGAATGTCACAAGTTACTGTGATGCTAAGAGAAAAAAAGGATAGAAAAGATACCTTACCCTATCATTTATCATCTGAAGATCTCTGAAGGCTTTCAAAGGAATTATTTTCACAATAATTATTTGCAGGTAACTATGTTAAACATCACAGTGGACAAGCAAAGACTGTATTTGTTTTTATTTCACAGACAGAGAAATTGGAAGAAAGGGAAAAAAAAAGTCTCAAATGTTTACATCCAAGGTTCCTGAAACTAGGATTTTTCTGGCTCCTCTTGTGCTTTCAGAATAAAATTGTTCTATTCAAAGATGTGTTTAATCTACACAGGGACAGCATGGATTTCATGCTGCTAAGCTGCATGACCTAAAATTTTTTTAAACAGATATTTCCCACTGTAACATCTTCATCATGGAGAGTAAGGGTGAAAAACTGATGTGTTTGGGTTACAGCTGTGAGGATTTGAAAATAAATTGCAAAGAAAACGCCACCTATTCTGATTAATGATTCCTAACAAGAGTGAAGGAGCGATTTGCTGGTATTTCCTCATGTTGCTCCTATTTTCATAGGTGCCCCATGCTGTTTTTAAGTTCTCTCCTACCCTTGGCAGCTAAGCTGGTGACAAGCTCCACTCCACAACATTTGATTTTCCACCCCTTGTATAGAAAATCAGGTAATTTTTTACAAAAGTAGGATCTTCATGAGTATCTTCTGAATCGTGAGTTCCATGGAATAACAGGTTTACATTCCAGCAGCATTCACCCATCAGTTCAAATCTGAGCTCCCTGAACGGGGGTTGGGATTTTAGAAAAGAATACACACTGCTATTAGAGCTCTTATGGCATTTCATGAAAGCAATAGGCTGTCTTTTGCCAAGAGAGGATTCTCTCCCACAGACCATCTATGTGGTTTCCATCTGCACATTAATTGGAAACTGCTTGGGGTAAAAGAGTATTCTGTGTTCCAAATTACAGTTGTTCCAGTACCCTGGAAAGGTGCAGGGAGCTCTCTTCCCACAGTCCAGCCCTCCAAGGAGAAACCACAAGGTCTGCCTGCAGACCTTGAGCAAGGAAAATCTGGGGCATTTGGGTGGTATTGCCTGTACAAAGGTGGAGCAGTGTGTGTGGTTTGTCTTTCTGTGGCAAAGGACTATTTGCTGGCTGCACTCATGCTTTGAGTCTTCAGCAGAGAATCACCTTCCCTCTGCAAGCCGTGGTTGAAGGAGCATCTATTTTGTATTGTTTCTGCCAGGTAAACATCTCTAATGTCCCTCGAAGTGTTCCTGATTACTTCTTTGGGGCATGGGAGCTTTTCACATGAAACACTTAGGAGAAGCCTGGAAACACGGGTGACCACTCTGAGCACAGCCCTCTAAGCTGGAAAGCATAGACGGCTCAGGAGCCTTGCTCTTTTACTCAGACCCTTTCTGGAAATGGAGGCAGACATATAGAAAATGACAAGAATGTCAGAGAACAAAAATGTTAGCCAGTAGATAGGCTTTGTGTTGCTTTCACTGGGAAGGGTCCAAGAGTGGCTTATTCTTGATCAGTTTATCGCAACAGCATTATGTCTATGCAGTGGGTAACAGTTTGGATAACAGTCACCTTCAAGGACCACTCACAGAGCAAATCTAGTTAGATTTCACTCATACAAAGCCTACTTGGGCATGTACTCACTGTGTTTAGGAGATGGTAGGCAAAAGCACTGGGAGAAAGGGTTGGGGTGGATTGTATGCCTACTGAGAAACTTCTTACAGATTTGGGCTCTATGATGAGTCCCCTTGCAACTCATCTTTGGGGTCTTTTAAGGAAAAAAATACAATTTACAAAACATCAGAGCAAGTTTTTAGCATAAGCAAGCTTCACTCCATGGTTATTATAGTAGCAGTTGATCCAGGTGGCCATCTACAGAAGTTTAGAAACCATAAAGATTCCTGCACTGATCCAAGATTAAGCATCTCTCTGGTCTGAAATCTGAGCAGTTGACTGACTTTCTCTCCACAACAAATAAATAATGCACAAGAAGAAAGAGCCATATGGAATAGCTGTTACCATGATTAAAATCATTGGCCGGTTAATTTTAATCCACTTTAAGTGCAGGTTTTATGGAGGGGAGAGTATAGCAAAAATGCCATGTAGCAGTTTCCATTGCTACAGGGACTTCACACAACACAGCTGAAGCCCCATCCTCTGTTTCACTGGGTCTGGAAGCCTGTTAGTGCTCCGAAGTTATGAAAGCAAATGAAATTGAATAGCAAACAAATAAATTCCAACATGATCAGAGATGATGAGAGAACTCCAAGTGGGTTCTCGTGGGAGCAATGATCAAGAATTAAAGTCTTGATTTTTTTAAGCTAACAAATGAAGCTTCTTTATTCTACTTACATGGGATAAGAAAAGCCCTATTAAAGAGAGCTAACAGTGATACTAATCTGCCAGCCACATCCCTGTTGACTCCAGTAAAAAAAAAAGAAAAGAGAAAAAAAATAAGAAAGGATTCTAAAATGTTTAACAAAACCCACATGAAATGAGAGGAGCAAGAGATAATTCAAAGCCACGCAACTCAGAGAAAGATACTGAAAATTCTGTTTTCATAAATGAGGAGTGGGGCAGTAGCATGGGGTGCAGCTCTCATCCCTTATGCTCAAACCTCTAGAGCGTGTAGCCAGCAGGTTAGCAACAGTGGCGTATGAAGAGGTGGCGTGGGCTTGGTTGGGGTTTTGCTTTTGTTCTTTTGGTTTTAACTAAGGACTTGATCCTCCCCCCAGGCATCCTACCTCCCTGGGATTACTTGCATTTCTGGCGTGAAGGATCTCAGCAGGTGGCTGTGCGGGGGCAATGTGCCCACTCCTCAGTACTGGCCCACTTCGCTGGTGCATTGGCAGCCTGTCATGTACGCTCATCTCCATATAAATATTGCTTAGGCTCCGAATTTGGCCAGTTGTGAGATTATTGCACCATCTGTAATCTGCATGCTCTGAACCTCCGCCTGGCTTGCTGGCCGTGGGGCTATCTTCACATCCCTGCTGCATCTCCTCCTCCCATGCCCACGTGTGCTCGGTGGCAGCATCCAGCATTGATGGCTTGGCTGTGGCTAGCAGGGAGAGCAATCGCTGTGAAGATGTGTCAACACTGTCGACTGCCAACACAAGGAGGCAACCTGAACATATGCCCAGAGCTCCTTAAGAATTAAGCAGTTACTGCACAACCTTGCGGGTATTTCCACACAACCATGGTGACCTGTGCTAGTTAGATTAATGGCAGAGCAGTGCCATCAGCGCACCTTCACAGGGCTTTGTGGGCTAATCCCTCAGCAAGTGGGGAAAGGGAGGCAGCACAAGTGAGATGTGAGAGGGATCTCTTGGCATGTGTGTGGCACTAAGGTAGGAAGGAGCCACCGATAAGAGAACTGAAGGCTAACGACCCACACTAGGCTCTGAAATAGAAAAGACGGTGGTGGAAAAATAAACCATGGTCAAACACTGTAATGAAGAGACTGAGTGATACTCAAAACCCAACTGGACATGGTGCAGGGACCATGCTCCAGCTGACCTTGCCTTGTGAAGGGGAGTAGGGCTGGATGGTCTCTAGAATACTCTTCCAGCCAATTTTCCTTTTTCAAACTCATCAGGGACTCCAACTGCCACTTCTTGAGAGGATCAGTATACTTCTCAAACTGATTTCCTCAAAAGACTGAAAAGTGCTAAAGATGCATGATCTTAGAGATAACTCACAAATTCTCCAAGACTTACACTTTTAGGTAAACATTTGACTTAGACAAACATTTGACCCCTACAAAACAGGCTATAAAGTGCTTCCTGATTTACTGTTAATGACTGCATCAAACAGAGCAGCGATGAATTCAAGGCCAAGATCAGGCCCTTTGGGCAAGTCCCAAAACTTCTAGCTCCTGTGAGCAAAAATTCCTACGACGGAATCATGATACAGAATAATCAAGTCATTTATCCAAGTCGTAAAGGATCGGAGTTTTGACAGCGATTTCAATGAGAGGGCAGTGAGGTCCTTTGGGTTGGGCTGTATTTTCCAAAGAACCAGACCTGATTCCTAACTCTGGAGATATGTTCAAAGTACAGGGCTATATATTTTAAATAGAAACTCCTTTTAATAACCTGGATTTAATGCATTTTACAATGTATTTATTATCTCACACTGTGATATTTTGTAACTTAGATTTTCAGCTAACGAGTAGCTCATCTAATAAAAATAATGATTTTTTCATGCTGTACTACATGGAAACTTAAAGTATTTCAATTAAACAAACCGCCTCATTAGTGTGCCTTGATAATATAGTTGAGCTTTCTTTGATATGGTCAGAAATATCTAGCATGCTTTTGGGATGCAATCAAACTCTCCAATAAACTTGTTGCTGAAGACAGCTGCCTAGCACCATGTATTTCCTGAACAGCCAAATGACCTAGTTTAGAAGTGTTTGAAGCCATCTTATGCAGTGGAAGACGAACAAATTAACCTTGTTTAACAAGTAGTTTTCAATTTGTGTTCCAGAGCTCTTCTGAGCTCTATCATCTCTGATGCAGTAGCACGGCCTTATTTCATTCTCCCTTATACCGATAATATATACTTAATGCTACAGCTCTGACAAGCACCTCTCACCTGCTGCACGCACCATGGGTGGAGGCACTAGTCTTGTACTCAAAATGTATCTGAAGCCACAGGGCTGGCTATCTGAGGTCTGCTTTGCTCTGTTGTGCTCTGGGAACAACAAAATCACAGCCAATGTTGCTTTTCGCTTTGATTTCTTTGTCACGTTCCCTTGAAGGTCGTGTTTGAATGAATATTTCAGAGGTAGTAGAGGAACCTGCAGCAGAAACCCAGTTTTTGGGTTAGCCAAGATTAAGCTGAGCTACAGCTTTGCAGCAGCAGATTTGAGGGAGTGCAGCTCGTGTTTGTTTGGACGTGGGGTCAGACCCTCGGCTATTATAAATGAGCATAGCTCTGTACGGGGAGCTGGTTTTTATCAGATGAAGATCTGGGTTCACATTCTTGTCATTTCTCTGAGAAGGAACTATTCTCTGTAGCCCTGTTCCTACATAGGGCTAGTGTACATTAAAGTCACAGCAAGGTGCTGTAGTTCAGGCTCTTTCCTTGGAAAATTTGGTTCAGATCTGGCTTCCGACATAGCCAAAATGAGTTACAGGAAATCTCTGTGATCATAGAAAGTAATCAGCCAGTCCTCAGTCAGCTGCTGTGGACCATATGTCAGATTCAAGATATCTTGGCCTTCTATTGGTATTCCTATAAAGCAAAAGCAGATGCAAAGGTATTTCTCAGGTGCAGCCTAGTCCCCATTCCAGTCTACCTGTGGAAGCCTTTCCTTTCCCTCCAGTCCCCAGCCAGTTCTCTGAAGCAGCACTTTGTTGTGGCTCTGCATCATTTTCAGAAATACATTAACAAGCAAACAAAGAAACAAACAAACAAAAGAGCTCTTCTCACACAGCAAAACTATCTGGTAGGCTGTGATAAATTTGGGAAATGATACGGTATCTCCCATCTGCAGTTATTTTTCCCTCAGCAGGAAAACTAGTCTGGACCACGTTACTCGTGTTTCTAATCAAGATAATTGTTGATGCCTTTTCTTCCCAGCTCAAAGCTATTTGCCCTTGCCCTGTTTGCAAATAAATATTTACAAGCTCCAATCCACCTACACCTGCCTGTTAGAAAAGCCTAAATTCTAAGCTTAACATAAGTTGGCAGTGTCCCTTTAATCAAAATTTAATGCTTATCTTCAATCTCCTCAAAGCACATAAAGTCTTGAGGCTTTAGAAGAGAAGGAATCATTAGTGCTGCAGCCTGCTGCTGCTTTCCGGTGAGTGGGAAGTTGGACTGCGAGGAGTTATGCAAGTGTAGGCACTGTGCTGCTCTGCACAAAGCCCTGTTCCAGGGTCCAGTCCATTGGACCTTTGGTCATTTGTTGCCAGATAGCCTGAGATGTTAAGAGCTCAGTTCTCGTGCAGTCATTTTGCTCTCTGGACCTGTAGAAAGCCTAGCTTGGGAGGAAGCTGGCTGGGAGACGCTCCAAAACCTTGGCCTCCAATCTGTGAGTATTCAGCTCAGAATCTCACATAAGGAACAGACCGTCTGATCCCGAGCGCATGCCAAGTTCACCACAGCTTTATGAAAAAATAACACCTCGTGGCGTTTTTGCCACGCGCAGCAAAGTGCAGTGTTGCAGAAATATTTTGTGGGCTGCTTTCTGCCTGATAGAGAACTTGCTGCTCTGCAGGCACAGCTACCAAACATTCATCCAGGCGTTTCTTTTAGCACAGCGTCACATTTTGTGTTGCTATCAAGCAGTGTAACATGCTTTCTGTTTTAATACGCTCTGTTGTTTTCTCCTCAAACCGTTTCCTTTTTCTCCCACATTTCTTTCAACCATGGAGACCTTCTGCTATCCGACGTTATTTCCTTGTTACAAAACTTCTTCATAAATATAGATGTATACGGTAACAACAGACCTTATTTTTTTCTGTTAACCACCAGCAAATGGGTATGCAGGCACCTAGCTAGATATTTCAGTGTGTTCCTAATTGTTAAGATACAATTAGACTGTGCCTAACTAAGAATATCCACAGCCTTATGCACGCATATGGTCTCTCTCTCTTTCCTCCCCCCTTTGCATTTACCACGTGGAATAGCATGCTGGGCTTTTATCATTAGAGGGTTTGGTTCAGATCTAGCTTAAATGGTAAGCAAAATCGAGTTCCAGAAGATCATTCCAATCATTGCAAGTGTTTGCCTAATCTTTAGCATGCTATAGCACGGTCATTACCATTTACAGTAGGTTACAGCTTTTAAAATGTGTTCATTGTCGCAGCAGGGCACTACCTTGATAGCTCCTGTAGTGAAAACCAGTGTGTGTGGACCATGCACTGCAGGCAACACAGCCTTACAGATTAAAGGACTGTAGTCTTGGTTCAGTGAGTTAGCAGTAGATCATTGTAACAGGGTGAATAAGGCCTCAGGGTGGATTAATCTATACAAAAGATGCATCCAAACGGGTTGGGTTACCTTTTCGCCTTCTCAAAGGAGGCATTTATGTAGAAGAAGGGTATGGAGCAACGGAGAGAAGGCAGGAGGCAGTTTTTTTCATAGATGTCGTGCCATAATATGTGTACGCTTAACAGAAGGGGGAAGGAAGGATGCTTTCTTCTCTCTTCATGTGATGAAAATAAAAAGTGATCAGGATAGATTTTTGTTATCCTCTGGGCATTAGAAGCTTAAATGCAAAATGCATGACTTATTATATCTAGCCAACTCTTAGGGGTAAATATGCAGTACAGGGAATTAGTTGTCGTTAATTGGACTTATGAGCTGAATTCCCAGGGTGCTGCGCTGAAAGCATACTCCCTTTGTTTTAATATTGAAACAGGGAGAATCCAGCTCTGTGGCGGATTCATTTCAGTACCCCACAGCAGAGCATGCTGCATCATCTTCATCAGGAGATTCAGGCTTTTGTTCTGGGAGCCAGTCTAGTCTACACATGCTGACAGAAAAAATGATCAAGTAGCAATCCCAAGAGCAGAGGCCACAGGTCACACATCTCCCCTAACACTCTGTTAATTGCCACTGGTATAATCCAAAAGGTAACAGAAGAAGCAGGTTAGCCTACGTGTTCCTGTGAGTAAAACATCTCAAAGAAATGTTCCTGGTGCTCCTGAAGTGCTCAGAGAAACAACCTTAGGGAAGCGTTTAAATGAATTATAAACCCTTATAGAACCTAAGCAGCAAAACCTTCTTGTACCTCTTCATCTATCTTTAAATCATGAACACGGGTATATATTATAAGGATACACAGATGCGTGGTTGACTTTTCATTATTCCTTACTTCTCCCCTCACCTCAATACGGTCAATATTTTCCATGAGAATTCTTTGTATTTTAAGGGGCAAATCCACAGCAAAATGTCCAGAATGCCACCTTAGATATTTCATCTCTCACTCAATAGTTTGGTTCCCATACATTCAAAGCAGTTTTATTGTTCATTGGAATAGAAATGGAGTCTATCCTTTTCACCTGTTGTTGGGGACTGTTTAAATGTATAGCAGAAGGCTTGGAGTCATTTCTTGTGGTGGACGGCTTTGTGAAGAGTAGTAACCACTCATTGTATTTAGTGTTTACTACTCTTTCAGTGCAAATAACAAAATATTTCTTTCCAGACAAGGCTTGAGGTTTTCTTTTAGGTAGTAACATAAGTTACTCTCATTTTCAAGCTGAGAAAATTGGCCTTGGGCCCATTAGGACTAGCACTTAGGTAACTAGCTTGCATATGTGTTTGGGAGGTCTTGTAAGGCCACAAGAAGACACTCTATTACAGACACCCAAAATTAAGTTAACCAGCGTCCAGTGACTGATTGCGCCGTCCTTAATTGTTATTTATCCAAGCCTGCCACAGGAAGCCATGCCAGAGAGCCACTTTGCCACTTTGATCCCCGTTTCAGGCACCAAACGCACAGCCTCTGTGCAGCACAGGAGAAAGGCAGCTGCACGGCTTGCTTCAAGCAGCTTCCATTCACGGGAAGGAGCAGAGATGCTCTCATCTCGAGTAACTTGGGAGACATTTCCAGTATGAATCTTTCTGGAGATGTGAACTGCCTGTGGCATTATACACATTTCTGGGAAAAGACTGCCTCCGTGCCCTTGATGCCCGGAGGGCCAGAAGGCTTAGACGTGAGCAGCAGACAGGATTTAGCTTGCATTTGGCACCGAGGATGAAACACAGCAAAGAAGAGCTACCAAGAGCCCCTTTATTTTATCATCGCTCTGTAGGATGGATGGGCGGACCAGCATAACACCGCTGCACCAGGAGGACCTACGGGGGAAATGCGGTGGGCCACGGACCGCTCCCTCACCTCAGGGACGAGATGAAATGCAGCTGGGAGAATGCACATAGACTTCACGTCTCTGCACGTGCTCTGCCCACAGGCTGGGTGCTGTGCTCCTCCTAGAGACTTCTGCAGGGGGAAGGGAGTGTGCACAAAGACTGTTTAATTAGGCTTTGTGTGGGAAGGACCAGCTCCATCCCAAGTGGAAAGGAGGATTACACGTCTCCTCCAGATGGCGAGATATTTTTTTTTTAAAGGCAAGGGAAAATAAGCAGGTGTGTGCACGGAGCCTACCTGTATTGGTTTTAATCAGCAACTTTAAGCAAACTCAGTGTTCTCATCAGAAAAGGGGAAAAATAAACAGCTGAGCACTGTGATTCATTTACACTTCAAATATACTTTGAGTTGGTTATTCCTCAATTAATCAAATAGCTGGTGTATCCCTAAAGTAGTATAAAGTGACACGCTGTGTGAAATCAATTTTCCCTTCCAAAATCATTAAATTCAGTAGCCTGTGACTACATCCCTGCTAATTCTAGTACCGGTCCTTTCATCCTCCATTAACTTTGGCACGCCTAACAGGCTGTCAAAAATAATTTCCCAGAACGTAAATAATTCAGAAATTAAAAATTAATAAATAATAACAGAGAGCTACTGGGAGATAGACTGGGTCAATTAGTCAGCTCTGCATTCTGTTTCTTCGCAGCAGGGGGGCAGCCACATTCGTTACTGGAATCTTTCCTCCGATTCCTAGGTCTGATTTACGGCTCTTCATTACTGGATCCAGTCAGACACAATTACCTCCATCACTATCTCAGTTCCTAACTTCAAAGAAACACACATTTTCTTGTCTGCTTTTTTTCTCCTTGCAGCAGCCTCAGCTTGACGTCCCTGGAATTTCTTCCACGCGGACTAATTAATAAGACTTTGACTTATCATATTCACTTCTCTTCTTTGATGTCCTACCTTAGTCAATCATCCTATTTAATTAGAATTTCAATGATAACTTTACTTATCTCGTGGCTAGATGTAAATTAAAATAACGGGATTTTAATTCTCTTTCTTACGGGGTTATGACATTTCTGACAGAAAAAGTTTCAACCCAAATATGATGTTATGTGCTTTCTATGCTCGGAGTGCATTCCACTAAATTGTTTTTCCCTTTGCTACAAAATAATTTTGCTTGTTTAACAAGCTCCACTGAAATGGAAATGAACTACAGTTTCTTGTAAAGTAATTTGCACAGGTCCATGTTGTGAAAGGTTACATTGATATAAATGAATATCATCATTGTGACACATGCCACGTATTTAACAAGGAAAGATAATGTGATTTTTAAGGGGGAAGGAGAGACAATGGACCACAGGACTTCTTCCTCTGTGCTCCGTTTCAGTCGGCTCCTGGTACATCCGGTACATTTGCATGGCTTCTTGCTCTCTTTCCTCATTTCAAGACCCATTCCTGCTGTTTGTATTGGAGCAGCGCACAGGGTTGGATTCTAATTTAAAACGAGGCATTTCTGAAAGACATACCTACTGCTGTTCAAAAAAATGTATTGTGGCTGAGAGTTAACAGGAGCAGTACATCCCTCTGCCAGCACTTTATTTCTCTCTTTTGGTACCCAGTATGTGCTCGCACACGGGCTTGCTTTTCTTCCTCTGCCTTTGAGGATTCGCCAATCTACGACGCTGACTGGACATAGACAGGACAGGGGCAAATAAAGGTGACAACCATCAGTTCTCTTTAAATTGAAGCTTATGATGCAGGAGAGCCCCTAGGACTGCAGAGGCTGCTGAAGCATAGGGATCCGTGGGAAGAGGCTGCTGGAACAGGAGTTCTAGCAGGGCATGGGAGATCCCTGAAAGGGAGGCAGGAGGGTCACAAAAGTAAAGAATGAGGATTTTCAGAGGCCCAGCCAGGCTCGTCAAGCCTTACCCATGTTGGCACTTGTGCTTTTACTGAAATGGACTTTTCCATGCGAGGATGTGAATGGTTATGTACATAGACAGGGATTTTCAGAGGAAAGGAAGGTAAGGAGAGAACTGTGTGAAAAAGAAAGCAAGGATGGTCAACGTAGCAAGAAATGGTCTTAAACTATGAACAACGCAACCTCTTTGGTACATTAAATGGAACATAGTGACAACTGGCTGGCCTGTGCAAACGCTACACACTGCTAATCTGCCACCAGAGGTGGTTATCTTTCCAGTCATCTTTGGCAGAAAAGAGTTTTCTGGTTTCACACTGACAGTAAGCAAATACACCCTGGAAACCTCATGCTTTCTTAAGGAAAAAGGCTGCATCCACAGGCCCTATGCTTCCACATTCCTAGCAGGGAAAAAATGCTTTTTATAGCTGCCACTGGTCCATTTCCAAGATGGTGGGCCATGCATTTGCTATTCCATCCTCTTCCTTGTATCCAAGGAAAGAAGAAGGTGCAGGAGGAGTCAGTGAAAAGATCTGGACATGGAAAAACCTGCTCCCCTAAGAGGCAGATTGGTCCTATGAAGAAGTAGGAGTAGCACAGAATACGGGAGAGCCACTTGACTAGCACTGGTCCATAAGAAGTGGGCTTAGTGAGCTCCTCCTTCAAATATCCCCACACTAGATCTCACTAAACCAGCTGTCATAAAACTAACATTTCTAGATGCTCTCGCAAGTGACTTGCCTGACAGCCCTGTTCCTCTTATGAAAGAAACTGAGAATGATTGAAAAAGTAGGGCAGAGCATCACCGGCAGTGAGCTGCTGGCATTTAAGTGCCAGCTTCTAAATCCAAACCGGTCAAGATCAGAGCCCCAGTTGGGTAAGCTCCAAAAATATCAATACTGTTGTTCAGTAATAAAGTGGTCAATAATAAAATGTGGTAACCTGTTGCACTTACAGCATCTCAACCAAACTGTTCGATCGTCATTTAATAGTGTTGTTCTTTCAACAATGGGATTCTGTCCCACTTTTATATGTAGGCACGATTATTTAATGTAGTTTAATTGGCTTTCTTATTCCCCTCAGGGTTCGGGGCCTAGAAAGTTCATATTAAAGACTCTAATTGCTCTGAAACGTACTTGTTGTCTGAAATACGCTCCAATTTTAAGCATACCCTAAAATCTAGTTCATACATATTTCCTCTTCCTTCGTGAATTAGAAAAATTCTGGTGTCCATAATTTGCACTTAAAAAGAGTCAATAATTACCCCCCAAAAATAATCACAGATCGAAAACAGGGAGGATGCGGTGCAGTGATCTGCGAGCTACGAATCCATAAATAAGGCCAGTAGTACACATCAAAGGGTTCTGAGCGTGCGCTGCTCTCCAAAAGCAAAGCTGAGGCAGCTAATGAAGGTGTCCGGTTCTGCATGTTTTATGTGCAGCTCTCTGGCTGCAGTGGGAGAGCAGTGCACAGCTGTGTGTACTTCAGGTGCGTGACCTTTGGGGACGGTCCTGCCGGGCTACAGCGCCCTGCTGCCAAAAGCTGTGCGTCCTTGCAACACCTCAAAGAAAAAGAGGTAAGAGGCAAGAAACGTTGCATCCTGTAGGTACAGCGTGCGTAGCAGCAGTGAGGCCGGTGCTCCAGGGCTCTTTGGGCCGTACCCAGCCCCTCCCGCATTACACGCCCCGTAGTCCTTCAACATGGCGGCGCCCTTGCAACTCCGCCTCCGTACAGCATGGCGGCACTCAGCCAGGCGCGCCTCTATTCCTTCCGGGTTCCGGAGCGCCACTATTTCAACCTCGACCGGGCACTTCCGCTTCCTCTTCCGGATCCGGCGGCGCCAGGTATGGCGGCGGGCTACTGCGCGCCTCCAGCGCCTATCGGCGTCCATCCGCCGCCATCCGTGGGCCGGCGAGCTCTGAGGGCGGCCCCGGGGGCTCCGCGTATGGCTGTGGCGAGAAGCCGGGGCGGCGCCGGCCGCATTCGGGCGGGCGGAGGAACGGGGCCGCCCTAGGCCTCTGCGGCCTAGCGGCCGGAGTGCTGCTGTGGGTCGGTAGCCGCCACCGGGCCGGCGTCCTCTTGTCTGGTAGCGATGTGCCTGTTCTGCTGCCAGCGCCGCGGCGGGCTGGGCCGGGAACGGGCACCGGGCTGGGTCCGGAGCGGCACTGCTGCAGCGGTTGTCACTTGAGAGAGGGGAAGGGAGCGCCATGTTCGCTTCAGCGCAGCTTTCAGGCTCAGTGGTTCAGTGCAGATGATGCTGTGGTCTGTGAACTTCCATTCGGGGATCGAGCTCTTAAACCGTTGCTGCTTTGTTTTTGCCTAATTTAGGTGTGAAAAATGGTTCAGCGCCTGACCTACCGCCGTAGGTTATCCTACAACACAGCTTCCAACAAGACCAGGCTGTAAGTAAGCCCCACTTGCTAGGGAATTTTTGGTGAAGAAAATTAAGCTTACAGTTTGGTTGTTACAGTGACTGTTTTTCTGCCATTCAGGTCCCGAACACCTGGAAACAGGATTGTTTACCTCTACACCAAGAAAGTAGGGAAGGCACCGAAGTCAGCATGTGGTGTATGCCCAGGACGACTTCGTGGTGTAAGTCTTAGGGTTGCTGGCATAAGAGTTGGGCAATAATTTCTTTTTTTTTTTAATGCTAAGATCCTTTTCTCGTTAGGTGTCTGTTTCCTCATGAATTCAAGAACAGCCTTTTGTTGAAATTTTCCCATTGGAATATTGCAAGGTGGAGCTGGTAGAGCAGGGTTTGGAAGCTTAAGGAACAAGAGCTTTTTTTAATGCTTGTGGTTCTCATTGCTGTTATCTGAACTTGTGTGAGTTCACTTTTAGCTGGCTGCAGTTGTTTCAAGTTAGATCTAGATGAATCTGTAGCAGGGCTAAAACTTAGAATTTGATATACTAGGCAGATGTTCAAAAGCCACAAGTCTCCTTTGACTCTGATCTTCAGGAAAAAAGGACTGACTTTTGTATTTTAATGTGCTATTTTATTCCCAAACTTTTTTGCTCCCGATTTAATGCTGTTGCTTTGAATGGCAGATCAGGATGTTTGAGTCATGTCTTATTTTCAGTCGGCTTCTATCCTTATGAAGATGATTGTTTTTAATAAGAGGTTATAAAAACTTTAAATGTATTCCAAAAGCTGTGGAATGAAAAAAATCAGCTTTGGAATGCTGCAGGCAGCACGGATACTACGTATGGCTTCAGTCACTTCTCCTGCCTGTTCAGTAGTCAGCTTTAGATGCTGCTGCTGCTTTTTGAAGTCAAACTATCCAAGCCTATTTTCATAACACAGCTGTTACCCAAAGTTAGGAGCAAAGTTAGAAAGCAAAGTTGGCTTTCTTACTACATGCTTCCAATCTTTGCTTTTTACAGGTGCGCGCTGTGCGTCCTAAAGTTCTTAAGAGGCTGTCAAAGACAAAGAAGCACGTCAGCAGAGCTTATGGTGGTTCCATGTGTGCTAAATGTGTCCGTGACAGGTGAGCCTACAGCAAACTAACTCTACTCTTGAGGTGACTTAATGTGAGTTTTGTGTTGTACTGCGTCTATGTAGCGTGGGCCAAACATTTTGCAGGCTCTTCTGACACTGTCATAGTAGAATAGAGGGGTAAGCACAGGGTTGCACCGTGTGCAGTTTTGTTCTTGGGATTTGAGCTGGTTCCTGTGTTTGGAACTCCTACAGAGAGTTTGTTCTTGGTGGTTTCCTACCATACCCATGCTTTGGTGTTGAGCATCATTCTGGATTTTTATACTGAGTAAAGGTTTCTCTTCTTCTGTCGTCCTGTGTCCTTCTGCTCTGTCTTAAGCAAAGATGTTAGCGAAAGATCATTTTAACTTCTGACTTCTTTCTGATTGTTTGGGACTCACTGATGTAATTGTCAGCATCTTAAGCGACTTAATGAGGTGATGTTTTAAGGTAACTTCTGCTAGGCACCCCTTAATGAAGTTTGATGGTGTAACAGCTCTATGTCTGTATACTTCCTTGATAAAGTTGAGGAATACTGTGTATTACAAACAATATGTCATCCCTGTGAATGGTAATCAAAGCGCATCTCTGGAGTCAGCAGCGTAATGCCAGTTTTTCATCTGTAGTGCAAATGCTGCCAGCCTCTTTTTTTTCCTCTTCTGTGAGTTCTAATCTAAATCACATTAGGTGCTGCTGAAGAGGGGTTGTTACAGCTGCAGATCTTTAGCATACCTTCTCAGTGTTAAGTGCCAGTTTTTTGAGTGTTTCCCAAACACTGTGAACTTGATAGTTAGTTTTTAAGAGATGAGCCTGTGTCTGTCTTCGCCTAAAAATGCACCTCCTTCCCTGCAACTGGCAGCTCTCTGTGCTTTGTCTGTTGAAGCGTTGCTGGTAGGCTGTTTTTGCTTTTAACTCAAACTCATCAAATAGACTGTTGATGTATGAGGACTACCACATAGATCCATCTACATGGTGGGCCTGCGTGCCTTCCAGAAATAATTGTGTTCAGGCATGATTCGACCTGCTGGTGTTTGTTGGTGGATGAAGAAGCTCTAATCCTGGGAGAGCAGCTGTTACTGTTTTGCTGACCAGATTGATGTCGATTTTCCTGTAGCTCTGAGGGAGAGAACTGACCGGCTGGTCTCAGCAGTTCTTACCTTAAGACCTGTTCAATTAGTTTGCCATTGAGGATTTCAGCTTTTTTCTTTTTACCTTTTAAGTTAGTGAAGCCATCAAGCATTGCCCTATCTGCCTACAAGGCGCCAACCCTACATTTGCAAACAAAAAAGGGCTTTTTCCCCAAATCTCTATACTTGTCTGTGTATGCTGCCACTGCCCCTGCTCCTATCTTTTGGTGCTGGCAAGAACACTGACAGCTTCTTTTAAAGTAATATGGAGCTAACACCACACGTAGAACACTGAGCATTGGAGTCAGCTAAAGTAATTGCAGCTTTCTTATTTTTGTGTTCTTAGTTGATTAGATGCATGTCCTGATGATGTTGCGTTTCCTTTCCAGAATCAAGAGGGCTTTCCTTATTGAGGAGCAGAAGATTGTTGTGAAGGTGTTGAAGGCACAAGCACAGAGCCAGAAGTCAAAGTAAATCTATTTGTATTTTCTGCCCAATAAATGAAAGTTCCACTTTGCTGGTGTCTTGTCTTTCAGCATGCCAGTGAAAACTGGTAAGAGCTTCCCACAGCTTGATAAAGGCAAAAATGGATTTTGATGCAACAGAAACCACTACAATGCTGTTTGCAGTCATGAGGGTGAAGCAGGCCTGCTTGAACAGGGCTCCCAGCTCTGTCTCACAGTCCTGAGACAGACTGGGGTAACTGAACAACCCTTTTTACATGGCAGCAGATGTACATGGAATGGTTGGAGGACGTCTAAAGCAGAAAAGCACAATAGCTGGCTAAAGGCTAAAAGACAGTGCCAGGTGAAGAGGAACAGAGCTAGAGTAAGCCAAAGGTAATTCTTTTGTTATTGGTTTCATAGTATGTCCTGCAGTTTCCTGCTGTTTGAAGCTGAGGGTAGAGGGGGATTGTCTGACTTGAAGATAGTGCTGTGTCTGCTACACCATCGGATGCAGCTACATCTGGATTTGGAGGAAAGCTCCAGGAAAGAGCTAAGAGACATGAGGAAAACAAGGTTGGGGCGTTGGGATCTGCAAGCCCACACCACTTGGTCAGCATTGCCTCTGAGTGAAGGAGGTGGCTGTGATGCTGCACACCAACACTGCACAGGGCAGAGCCTGCTGTGCCCCAGACATTCATTTCTTCAGTGCCCAAACTCATTACAATGCTATTCTCAAAGCGGATCAGCGTAGCAGTTGTATGCAACTCATCATTGTATGAGGCCTTTGTGTCTCATCAGGTCATGCTGAAATTCCTTCTGAAGGCTGCAGCTCGTTAGAGGCTGCTTTAAGAGCTACCTTTAAATGCCCTGACGTTTTTAGGTGTTGTTACTATAGTTAGTTTACACGGTTAAAATTTTATTAAGCTGTTGCCTTCCTGCGCTAGTAGGAACTTCGGTGCTGTGCTTTAAGTAGGGCAGGCAGAGGGCTCTGTGAAAGATGGAAGGCTGGAGGAAGAATTAAAAACGTCATAGGCCTCTATTTAAGAGTCAGAAACCTTTGACCGTCGTACCGCTGCGGAGATTCTTCCCAACGGTGGGGGATGGACGGCTCCTTGTGGGGCGAGGGGAGTCGCTCCGTGGGCTCAGCTGAGACTGCTCGGGCCCCTCTCCCCCTGCCCGCGGCCGCCGAGTGTTCGGCTTCGCCCACCCTGAGGGCGCTGCGTGCGCGGAGCGTTGCTGCCCCCGCGCGGCCTGTCCGGCGGGCAAAGCTCCGCCCGCTCCGCTGTGCGCCCTCCCCTCTACCCGGCAGCGACACGTCAGGGCTGCTAGGCCCTGGCAGGTGAGTAAAGCGGGTCGTGACCCTCCGAGGAGCGGCTTGAGCTTCTGGATGTTTTTTGCACGTCAAAAGTGTCTGTAGAGAATATCTTACGTTACAGCGCTCCCGTCGCTTTGGGGTGATTTTGTCGGCTTTATCATTTTTTCTCTCTCCTTACTTGCCCCTGCCAGGACCCGGCTAGGTTTCCGTTTCCGCCTTCGTGTGAGCAAAGCGTCCGGCGGCGCGAGACTGTCGCTCGGGCCGAGCCGCCGCCATGGAGACGCTGTTCCGGCTGCCCTTCGCCGTCCTCGAGTGCCCCAACATCAAGCTGAAGCGGCCGGGATGGGTTCACATGCCCTCCGCCATGACCGTCTACGCGCTGGTGGTGGTGTCGTACTTCCTCATCACCGGAGGTACCGCTGCACGACTCGAGGGGAGGCCGCGGCGGGGCGGCCTGCAGAAATACCCGCGTGCCGGGAAGCTCCTCCGGCGCCGAGCGGGCGACAGAATGCATTGACCTCCTGTCAGCTCTCAGCCTTGCGCTCGTTACCGCTTGAGACTCCAAGCTGACGCCGTGTTTGTTTGTTTGTTTGTTTCCTCGCAGGAATTATCTACGATGTGATCGTGGAGCCCCCCAGCGTGGGCTCGATGACGGATGAACATGGGCATCAGCGGCCGGTGGCCTTCTTGGCCTACAGGTGGGAGCAGCGCCCTGCACATACACAAACACGTACGAAGGAGCTCTGCATATGGAGCTGTGCCAGCTTGCCTTCAGCTCTGTGAAAGGCTGGGCCTGTCTGAAGTCTGGCCTGTGGTTTGCAAATCTAAGCTAAAAAAAGGCATTTAAATCCAGGAAAAACTAGAAAAATTAGATCTTTCCAAAGCTTTTAGGACTGAATATTTTGGTAAGGAATATATTTTGATCTGGTACTACTTTATTTTTTCTATATGTTTGCCATTAAAGTTGAGTTTTTTAGTATGGAGACATAATCTCCACGAAAATTGAAGATCTGACCTTTTAGCCTCTAATGTAATTGGGAGTCTTGTGCCTGAGGGTGAGAATACATAGCATACAAATACATAATGGTGTCCTCTCTCAGCCTGTTTGCATTCTGGGCAGCCTGGTCTAGTGGTTGGCCCTGCACATAATAGCAAGGGAGTTGAACCTTGGTGATCAGTATGGTCCTTTTCAACCTAGGCCATTCTGTGATTCTATGATCTATTACTGAAAATAAGCAAGAAACTGCTTAGTCAGGAATTGGTCTGAAAATACTAAACCTATACTTGTTATTTTTTTTTCTGTTGGGGGAGGGAACCACAGTGTTGTGTTTTTATTTACTTTTTAGAACTACCAAAACCATTCTGTAAGTCTGTGTCGTACTTCATGTATGAACTTTGATTTGAGCTGGATGTAGTGTACGACTCGGACTGGGCTGGATTGTTGCTGTGTGCACGCATTGGGCTCCTGCAGGGAATTGGTAGCACTTTAGTACAGATGAGTGGAAACAACATGAGAGAAGATGGAATTGACGATTTTGAGGGTCTGTGGCAAAACTGATCATTATCATTTCAGTATTAGCATACATACATAACGGTTTCAGTTGTACCATGTCTGTGAAGTTGCTGGTATTGCTGATTACAGTACTAGAAAAAGGCTTAGTTATTATTGCATGCAGAAGTTCCAGTTGCACGCCCAACGTGCGTGTAGCAAAACACTGCAGGCAGGAGCTGCTTCTGCTGTGTGCTGGAACCTGCAGGTGTTGTTCACATGCTGCCACAGAACATCACGGTGGAAATAAGATTTGGAGAGCTTGTTGGCCCCAGCTCCGTACCTTGAGCCATCTGTGAAAGCTGGTGCTACTTTTGGAGTAGATATTTCTGTAAGCTGATGAGCTTGCATAGTATCCAATAATATACACTACTGTGCATAAAGCCATCATGTGCTTGACTGGTCACTTTGCAGGCTATTAGTGGAGGAGATAAATTAAATTCAGAAGTGTTAATGTAGTTGTGTAATGTAAATTTTCTGAATTTACTTTGTTAGGAAGTCAGCCAGCATAATCATCTTGTGTATGGCTGCTAAAGCAAGTCGAGTAGCTGCATTTTGAAATACAAATAGTTACTTTAAATCTAAGCTTTTTCTAACTTCTAACCTCCTACCTTTTCCCCTCTCCCTTTTCTTCTCCTTAGAGTAAATGGACAATATATAATGGAAGGGCTCGCATCTAGCTTCCTGTTCACAATGGGTGGCTTAGGCTTCATAATTTTGGATCGATCCAATGCACCAAATATCCCCAAGCTGAATAGGTTTCTCCTGCTCTTCATTGGATTTGTCAGCGTGCTTTTGAGCTTCTTCATGGCCAGAGTTTTCATGAGGATGAAATTACCGTAAGTGGCTTAATACTCTCTCTGCTTTTCTTCTATTTTGTGGCGCCAATAATGAATGTATGGGTAGCAGGAAATAAAACCAGGTGTTGTAAACATCTGGACCTTGGCTGTAGATTGCTTTTCTTCAGTGCTTTTTTGAAGCAAACAAAGTGGGAAACTTTTGGGCCCAACTGCTCTAAGATTGTGCTGTGGTTCAAAGAGGTGGCAGATCCTGGTAAGTCAGATGATAGGATCAGTGAGTATGAGTTGTAATTAATTTTCAGTTAGACTGAATATGGCAGATGAGTAGTTTATGTTGACAAGGTATGTGAAAGGTTGTAACTAAAAATACTGACTGCAGTGTAATGGGTTTTCAGAAGTATCCAAGACAGACCTAAAGTAAAGGTGATGTGGGTTTTTTTCTCTGTTGCTGCAAAACTGAACGTAACACTGAAGCAGTATGCATGACATTTTGATACATCCAAATTCAAAGACCTTTCTATTTTGTTTAGAATAGCTGAAACCAGGAGTTTAGAGGTACCAATAATTGATTTCTGGAGTAGCTCTGTGAGGTGTTGACTTCGTAATGTCATTTATCACTTCTTTCTTAAATATTTGTTTACTCTGTATGTGTATTAAGAAAATGTGTTTCATAATGCAGACGTGTTGGGTTCCTTGGTTGCTGGATAACAACCTGCTATGTATTGTTTCATTGATTATATATGTTGTGACAGTTGTTGTTCTTAAAATCTGTAAAGAAGCAAGGCTTCAGAGGAGTTGAAGAGAAAAAGAGCCCAGAATTGTGTTCAGTGGCAGGGGATGTCAGGATCTACTGAATGTCTTAACACTGGCAGTTGTGTAGTACACATAAAGCAGCTTTCAAAAGGTGTAACCTGGGCTTCAGAAATTCTAAACAATTGCTGGAGCTGAACTGAGAGCAATCTGATGCGTTTTCAGGGTTCATTAAAGAAATTAAGTGAGGAAGGAATGTGTAGTTAATGGGCTGGTGTGTACCTTGTGCAGGATGTACTGTTTTAAATAGCCTTCATGGGAAGAGTGTTTTGGCAGGCTGAGGCTTTTGTTTTCATACTGTAAGTCTGTCAACGGTTTAAGGGCGTAGTTCTTCTTCTCTTTCAGACAGGTACTCGGAACTAAAGCATTTGCTGTTTAACTCCCAGTACACTGCATGATGTGATGTGGAATACTGATAACCAAAAATCATAAAGCCATGACAAAGTCCCTTGTGCTTTGAGGAAGTCCTGCCTTTCATTGCTAACTTTTTTCCTAACTTAATTTTATTCTGTAGGGGCTACTTGATGGGTTAATACCTCTCGTGATGTGTGAAAAGCCCAAGGTGTGTTTACTCCTCTTCCTGAAGTGTTTAAGCAGCAGCAGCAGCAAGAAACAAATTCCATAGTCACTACCAACAGGAGACAAACCTGAACACGAGAAGCATCTGAAGAGAGTGCCCTCTGCAACCACTCTTTCACTACCAATGGCTGATTTGTCATTTTAAAACAGCATTGGATCATTTCTGTTGTAGAGCTTTTGAAAGGAGAAAGTTACTTAGTTGTGTTGTTTTCCTTCTTTAATTTCCAATGAAGCAGAGAACCTGTCTTCAGCTCTGCCTTGAAATGAGTATTGCCCATTGGTTTTCCAGTTCTGTGTTGCAAGGTCTGTCCCCTCTTCCCTGTGTGGGAGAATTGTGTGAATTAGACAAGAAACACCCGAAACATGTTTTTCCAACTTAAAATCTGACAATAAATAACTTTGGATGCTTTACGGTCCAAATGCAACGTGTCTGAAATGATTTCAAAGGCACCTTTTGCCTTATTATTAATGGCTTTGTATGAGCAATTCCAGACGTTCCCTGGGAGAGGCAAACTGTATGAATGTGCTTTTGTTTTTAAAAGAGTGTGTGAAAGAAGCCAAATAAAACTTATTTTCTATGAAGTTATTTGAATTTGATCTATTCTCTGAAACTTTTTCTCGAGTATGCATCACATATTCTGGTTTGATGTGCTCTACTGTACCATGAATGCATAATTCTGCTTTATTTTTCATAGTTGGGTAGTTGGTTTCTTTATCAAGGGCAAGAGACCTCATCTTTTCTGTGCACTTGTCCTGTATGTAAATGCTATGATGTTATCACTAATCAACTTAGTTTACTTTTGTAGCTGCTGCTTTTTTTGTTTGAGAGTGAAGGCTCCAACTTGTTTTGTCTTAATTTAAAAGACTGAATGTTACCATCATGCTTCAGTACAATGTGTTTGGGGGTAGGAAGGATCCCTCTAAACTGACATAAATGTTTTTTCTGTGAGCCATGTGTGTTTGAGGCACTATTTTTATCTGTATAGTATATGTCACTGAGATGTTTTTGTTCCTTTAGTTGTATGTATATCTGTGCATGTACTTAACCTAATTTCAGAGCTAGCTGTTAGTCATTTACCCTCAGCACATTCCCTCATTCTCACAAACATTGTTTCCATCCCCTCATTCTTACATGCAATATGACTTCTGTGTTTGCTCATCTTGTGTGTTTTATTAAGATTTAGGATAGCTGAAGCTGTTCTATGCGGTTAATAGCTACAAAGTTCTGTTCCTTTCAAAGTGGTTATCTTGTGGCCTCACATTTTGGTGTGACATTTCAAATCTCTCCTCTTGAAACTAAGCATGTCATGTAAGTAAGTAACAGTACATGATACATCTGGGGGAAGTCAAACAAGACAGATACATCAATGACTACAGTTGTTCTGATCTCTCTCTCTCTCTCACTTGGTACTTTTCCCATTGCTGTTCAACTTTAGCTTCTGGATTTGCTGCCAAGGCTAAATAAGCATACTCTTAAACAGTGATTTTAATTATGGAGTTGAATGCCTATGGTCTGTGGATTACAAATTGGATTTCTAAGTGCACAGTTTTGGGAAAATAAGACAACGACCGTGTCTCCAAAAAACAAGGTTAAATCATCTTTGTTTCTTTGGTCACAGGCTTTGAACCTAGATGTGCTCAGATCCTATGCTCACTTTAAGGTAGAGAGAGAACCAGGAAACAGAATGCAGAGCAGAAGTAAGGTAGACCACCCAGGATTCAGGTGTGTGGTAGATAGGTGCATTTCAGTATGTGTGGCTGAAGGTTGGTTTATTTGAGATGTGGGCTGGGGGCTTCATGGTCACGTACAGAAAAATTTCTGCAGGACACTTTTACATCAACTGCAAGGAACACATATTGCTGTACATTGTGGGAGTTGTATTATCAGAGAAAGAAAGGCTGGTATTTTGTGTAAATGCCTGCTTTTACCTTCTTTACAGGTAACAGCACGTGGCCTGTAGGGTTTTAGTGTAGATAAAAAAAAAAGAGACAGAAATAAAACTATCAGTGATAATTCCATTCTGTGTTTGGTGCTCTCAACTGGTGTGAATGGAATTTGGTAGTGGTGTGAGAAATTAAAGTTGAAACACTGTGATAAAGGTAAAGCAGGGCATACAGGAGGACATCTTTTCTTGATTAAAAACAGCTGTTTGGCCTATTTCCAAGTAACAGAAAAGAGTCAGACTGAAGTCTAGAAGTCTTAATTTTCTGACTTGCAGGAGAAAATACTGAATCTGTGGCTGCTCTGTAGGCTTCTGTATAGTCTTAGAGCAGCGATGCCTCATTGGTATAGTTACGGTTTGATAACCTTTGTAGCTTTTGAAAGTTTGCATGCACATAAGTGAACTCTGAATAAAATAACTGATTTAAATAACAACAAAAAAAATTGATTTAGGTAAAAAAAAAAAAAGGCCAGGTGTTCTGGTTTCCTTTTTTTCCCCCCCAATACAATTTCTGGACTTCTGCAAATTATGGAACAGTAGCATGTTTGGAAGGTCTGTACCACTGAAAATGGTTTTTGGCAGGTGTATGGGATCTGTTAGGTCAGGGCCTGAACCAGTGATTGAGCACCTGGTGAAGGGGTGTAGCCAGCCCCGGGAGCACAGGTGGAAGCAATTCACTTGTGTGACCTACGGTCCACCCCTCCCTAACCTCATTTAACGACTGGCAGCCGCAAGAGAAGTATCTCTAGTTGGAGATCACCTCCTTTGGAGCGTTGGGTGAGCTCTGAACCTCAGAAAGGGGTGAGTAATTCCTTCTTTGTTATTTAATTGCGACTGCTACCTTTCTTGGGTGATCTGGAACTGGTTTAAAGTGGTTATATCTGTTGTCTCCTGTCCTTACAGCAGGAGTGTGATGTTTCAGCCATTTCGAGGGGATGCTGATAAATACCCTTGCTGGTAAAGAATAATTATGGCATTTTGTTAAGCCTGAGCATGAAATTGAAAAAAAATGTATAATTGTTAATTAAAATGTATAATACTTTTTACAGGTAAGTTTATTTTTTGGTGTGTAGATGTCCACACTGATATCTGAAATAAAACAAAGATCCTTCTTAGACTAAGGCAGAGTATTTTGAACTTACACTGTTTTGATTCTGAATCTGTTGTGCTTAATGGAGTTTTGCGTAGGAGTCTGAAACTGCCTCAGCTTCTTTTGAAGCCGGATGCCTGTTCTGGTTACCGGCTTTACATGCATCAATATATTTTCTTAATGTATTAATTAAGAAGCACTAAGTACCAGTAACTGAAGCAGTCATAAATTGCTGCTGCTGCTCCCAACAGAGGGAGTAAATTTAGTTATGGGGAAGGATGGCAAATGTCACTTATTTTTCTGATGTGCTTGGAAGTGCTGTATACAAAAGAAAGTTTCTTTCCTGCAACGTCACAATGGCTTTGAAATAAATGATGTTACACTTCTGTGAATATGATGATGACTGTGTTTTGCCTTCAATGCTAGTTTTCCCTGAGGAGTTGCAGTGTTAGCTCTGACTTAGCATTGGGATTTCTAGTTCCTGCTTTTCAATTGTGTGGTTGTTTTGGAATATTTTTCTTGCAGACCGTGGTTAAAGGGCTTTGAAACAATTGCAGAAAATGAATGAATTGAAATGACTGGAAGAACCTCAGAAGAACACGATTTTGTAACAATTTACAGTGACCCTGAGGCATTTCAGCTGTGCTAATTACTGCGGAATTGAAGTTAGGATTTCAGTGGCAGGAAAATATGCAGTTAATGCATCTTAAAGGGAGGTGTTTGTGGGAAGTGGCTGATGGAAGTAGGAGAGTTTCCAGGTGATTTGATTTCTCTGTTGAGTACTAATGATGCTTTTTGTTTGACGTGGATATCTATCAGCTAAGAACTGAACTAAGACCATGAGCTTTTCTTATTTTTTTTTTTAGAACAACAGCTGTGGCACTATAATGGAAGGCAGACATGCCCAGACTTGCACCATGTTTTAACTGGTGATATGGAACTGAGGTGCTGCATTCTGATGCCTTGAATCTATTAAGTGACTTGCTAAGCTGCTGTTTATCAATTCAATTACTAATGTCTTTTGGGTACAAGGATGAAGTTTCACTTACATCACATAACTACCATATCGGTTCTATAAACATCAAAGCTCTTATGCTGTTATACCTGTGGAATGCAAGAAATACTGTTTAACTGTAAGTAAATCAGATGAATGTGGTATCATCTGCTGACTTATGAATGCAGAAGACTGGCGTTAGGAATTTCCTTTTTCTATCAGTTTTCAATGCAAAGCTCAATGCTGAGGTGGGAACAGGATACCTTTATTGGTGGTGGTAATTGTATGTGCTCAGTGGCTAACAGGGATGTTCTAGTGTAAAACTTCAAGGGTAAATGCTTTCTGTGTTCCTTAGTAAACAGACTGAAACAGTTTTGGAACTTGTAACTTCCTGACAGATCCTGGATGACAGATAATATATTCTTCATATTCAACCAGCTAGTACCTCATCTGTCTTGAAATGCAGATGGAGGGCGAGAGGGATGTGGAATAATAAACCCAGAAATACAACTTCAGTCTAAGAGAAAGCTTTAGGAGGTGAGGATAGTATGTTGAGCAACTGGAAGGAAGTGGTAAAAGATAATTAGCCAACTTGAATTTTTTGAGAATAAGCCATGGATGAGAGGTATGGGCCCTTAGGTAGAAGAAAAGCAGATGTTTTCTAGGCTGTAGCTTTTGAAGCTGTCTTGCATGTTAGAGAAACTTGGTCTATCTGAAACAACTGTAAGCTGGATGCAGAAGTACTTTGAAAACCATTTCATAGAGATTGTTTACTAATTAGTTCATATTCTTTTATCAGAGTGGATTTCTTTTTTTTTAGGACTGTCCCTTGGTTAGATTTACCCCTTACCCTCTGACCTGGAGAGAATGGGCAGTACTTACTACAGTAGCATATATCAGAACATTGAGGAGACTGCTGAAGGTCAGAATAAGGATGTAGCGTAGTGATCCCAACAAATCAAATAGTGCCCTAAATGAATAAGCTGGCTTATTCACTCTTGTTCCAAGCCCAAAATAGGTTGGGTTGCAGTTGGACTTGATCTCCGAGGTCTTTTCCAACCTGAGCAATTCCGTGATTCTATGAAATAGTAAAGCTAAATAAGCAATATAGCTGGCAAAACATGGTGTTCTTTTGAGTAAGTCATCCTGGACCACGGGTTGAATAGGAGCATTTGCTTTTTGTGCAGCCATACGGTATGATAGTGAGATGCATACAGAAGTTTTAATTATAAAGTACATGAGGCATAAAATTAAGTGTGAAAGGGAAAGGAGCAATTTGTCCTGTGTGTCAGTAGTAGATAGAGCATAAATAGAGCGAGAAGGAATTGGGTTACTCCTGGCAGTATATTTTAGGGGTAAAATAGTTGACTACCTGACTAGATTGTCTATAGTGGTGATGGGATTTCTGCTGTTTGGAGCTTTAAGAGCAAGGCTGGTCAAGTGCCTGTCAAAATCTGCTGATAAAGCTAACATAACGTTGGTATGAATGATTTTTTTGGAGCGTCTTCCACCAGCTGCCCACTGTCATCATTTCAGAGGTGAGAATGAAACTTCTGACCTTCCAAACAGTGGCAGTCTCTATCTTTAAAAACAGTTACAGGAAGGTCTCTGTAAATGACTACATCTGTCCTTCAGCCGTATCCCTGCGGTGTATTCATAAAACAGGATCCTATTGGTCTCGTTTCGATCTGGGGAAGAAAGAAAGTAGTTAATCTGACTCGTACATGGCAGGAGAAAGTATTTTCGTTAACTTCTACTGCCAAAGCGGAACATGGGTTAGTTGTTGATGTAAGGAGAATAAAAATGCATAGACGTCTTATTTTAAGGCCTTTTCAGTTCCTAGTTGATGTACATATTAGTCTGTCCCTCAATTGCGCTGCTGTCAGAATAGCTGCCGTGCTGGAACAGAGCAGTTGGTGGGTGGAGGGAGTCTGTGGTATTTCTAGGAAGCATTTTGCTGATGCAGCTTTCTCTGTGCATCTGTCTGCTGTGAGGTGGAGCAGCAGTAAAACACTAATGAACTTGTAAATCGCTCTGGATGTTCCACGTTCTTACGTTGAAGAACTTGGCTTCACTGATCTGTGAAATTTCACTTCTTCCATGTTTTACCCCAGTGTGTCTGTGTCTGCTACCGTTAGCCATTACACTAGCTCAGAACTACTGCATTTCACCTCCTTTTGCTGGCCTGAGGCTTTTTCTTTTTCCCCTGGGGGTTTATACTGTTGTCTTTCAGCAGCTGCCATCTCTCGTTTTCCTTTTCTTTGCTGTCATTGTAGACTTCCAACTTTCAGGGCACCACTGCTGTTTTTGATTGCTCTTTCTAACTGCGATGTTATTTCTGTCCTTAAAGGATATCATTTATCAGTCTTCTCAGCAATTCCATTTCCTCGTTCCTCCTGGTCTGGTACTTTCTCTTTTATCACGCTCAAATCCATCACTTGGCTGTCCATCAGCTGTGTGCTACCCCCTATTCCTTCCTCCCTGACTACAGGTCCTTTAATTTTCCCCTCTGACCACTGTCTGAGCTACCTCACCCAGCAGTGACTCCACACTTCATTAGCCCCCGCTATCCATGACAGAGCTCAACCTCCTGCTTTCTCTCATCCTTTCAGCCTCGATCATCCTCCGATCGTTCCTTTAACAGTTCCAGTTCTCTCTTAGCTGTCTCATATCTTTGTCTTTATTGTTCTACACCCCACACCATCTGTTGTGCTGCTGCTTGTGTGACTCATCCTGAAAACAATACAAATCCTTTTGCATCCCCAAGCACTTTGCTAGGGAGCCAACAAAGGCACTCTTGTATCCAAAATCGACATCACCAGCAGTCAAACCAAGACCCTCGTGGAATTCAGGTACATAATTTTTGCTTAAATCAATAGAAGGGAGGTGCCAGATACGTCTGAGAATCCTGCCAAAGTTTCATTGCAACTCTAAGAAAAGGAGGCAGTTGTTTCCTGTAGCTGGATTTAAAAACACCTCTGCAGGGATAGCCTGAAAGTTCTTTGGTTTCTTAGCAAATAACCTTATTTTTTTTTCCCTGCACATGCAATTACCGAAATGTTTTATGAGCATAGACAACATATGGGCTGTATACAGTGGAATAAACTAAGAAAAGCCTGTCACAAATACCAAGATTGATACACGCGGTAGACTAGGCAATAAATATGGAAGTTCATAAAAACAGAAATGGAATGTGCTGTCAGGCTTTATTTTTAAAGGTACACAAGGCACCCAGTGCTTAAAACCACTGCTACTTAAGAAAGTGATTAACAAACTAGATCTAAATCATTCATACAGTGATCATAACCTGAGCAGGAATAACCTTACCTGTGTTAAAAGGTTCTTTTCTCACTAAAGTTTTAAAAGGCAGTAAAAAGCCTTAGTCTTTTTCTTGTCTCATCTAGCACCTGGTTAAACCCAGGTATGCTACACTGAAGTCAGTGGAGACAGATCAGTGCAAGGAGGCAAACTGGGCATGGAATACTTCACGTATGTTTAAGAGTAGCATTTAACTGCAGTTTCCTTGTTGAATTTTAACTGATAAGCCTCCTTTTGCTAATTTGGACGGTCAGTATAAAGAATTTCCTTTGTGCAGTGGCATTTGAAAAGCAAAAATGTAAAGCATCATTCAGTAGTATTTCTGAAGCGAGATAAATTATTTCTACCATTAGTAGTTCCAGCATCTTTATTAGCTTAATCCTAATCAGTCTTGATCTTTCGATTTTCACCTGCAGTTTCATTTATCTGCTAAGCCTTTGGTTCACCACTGGATGGCAGTCTCTGCAATGCAATTCGCCCTGGGAAGAAAAGTCTGGTTGTGTAAGTGCGGTACTGGAAGTGCATAGTGCTTTGTACATGAGTGATGAGTAGTATTAGAATCACCTTTTCTTGCTGCCGAAGCAAGAATGTGTGATAAGACTTGTCTGGAGAAGTGTCTCACTTGAATTTATTTTACAATTGAAACTTCAGGGCTTGAAAGCATACCAGACAGTAACAACTTGCACTTCTATGGCACCATCCACACAAAGATTTAAGAGTTACTGTCACACACTGACTTCTTAATTAACTTATATATCTATGTATATACATACACGAATTCAGCACATATGCTGGAAAAACAAAACAACATAGTATAAAGTTGAGCAAATTACTCAAAGTTATAGCATTACCTCGGTTGAAAATAAAGCCTCAGCCGTGTGATCCCACATCCACTATATGTCTAGAGGGCAAGGAATTGGCTAAAAGGAACTATTTAAATGGTTAAAATACAGTGAGAGTGAAGATAAACCCATGTGGCCATCAGACACGATTTCAGTACATTGTAAGTCAGAACACAGCAGAGGCAGAGAAAGCTGTGCGGACTTCACCAAGGTTTCTGTGCACGTGGCTGTATGGTGCGTTGACTCCCACAAGCTTTCAGAGAAGTTCATGCTAAAACCTGGCATCTGTCCTGAAGCATAGCGTGAGAAAACATTGGTACGGTCCCTGCAAAGCACTGTAATCCATGAGTACACTTCAGCTATGGGGGTTTTCACACTACCATGTTTATGATATTGAGGTTCTCCTGTTTCATTTGAAAAGAAATCTACGTGACAGCTTATTACACATCTTCTAGGTGTCTCTCCAGCAGTAAAAGGGAGGTAGAATGAAAATACAGGAAGAATATGTGCTGCGGCACCGGTGGACTGGTTTGTACTTGTGATTGTGCTTACTGGTTTGCAGCAAGTTCTGCTTCTGGAGATGGAGCCCTTCACTGCAAGATCGCTTCTGGTATCTGCTTCACCCTCCTTTACATCTCCTGTTATTGAAACTGTTACTCCTAGCAGCTCTCCTCAATCAGTGCACTGGGCTAATCTTTCCTAATAAGTTTTCAAACATGCCCTGTCGGATTTCCACTCCCGTTAGCGCTTTGCTCTTAGTCCATCACATCTGCTGACATATCAGCAATAGTACAATACGAGAGCGATAAAAGATTAAGCACGCCCTCCTTAAAGACAGTTTCTGATCCTGCAGAACCTCTGCAATGGGAGGACTGGAATCTGGCTCTGATTCTCAGCTCTGACCAGCGGTGCCTCTGTCTCCTCGTGTTACCCATGAGTTTGTAGCTGCGTGCTGTGCCTTGCTCAGCTATGGTTCATAACGGTCCTTGGGGCAGGAAGCCTTTGTTGCAGCTTCACCTCTTCCACGTAAAGGACTTCTCAGCACTTCAATTACACGCACAACAGATTCCACTTTCATTACATTTTATCATGAGAAACCCTACCGCTAAATTCCTGATCGACTCTACTGCTTATCTCGGTCAGATTGAGGTTTCAGATTACTTTCTAAAGCCATCTTTGAAAGTCTTCCACAGTTTCCTATGTTCGGTCTTCCTTTTTTTCTTCCCCCCCTCCACTCTCCTCCCTTTCTTTCTGCTTGCTGGGAAGTGCCAGCGTCCTCATTAGAGCAGCCTGTTTTGCATTTCCAAGGCCTCCATTCAAACCCTTGGCTGGTGACTTCCTCCATGTTTCTGAGCTTTTCTCTGCCCGGGAACATACTGCTACACACCCTCTGCTCCGGCCCAATCCTTTCCCATGCTGACGCAACGTGTTTTTCGGGCTGCCACATGTCCCGAGATAACCTTTGCCAGTGTCTGTGCTCAGTCACGTTCTGTTACTCAGTACGAGAGGGAGTTTTCTCCCTAACTGTACGGCGTTGGTCAGGCAGACTGCTGTGATAACGCCCTGACCAGGGGTGAATAATCTGGGAGACAAAGCATCTTTTTTTCTTATTGTGCTTTCTGCTGATGCCACGTATGAAGGCAAATTCTGCACAGAGAAAGGCAAATATCCGTGTGACAATAAAGTTACAGTAGCTGCAGTGCAGCAGACCGTGTGTGCTTGTCCTTTGTGGGCAGCAAGACAACTGCCTGGGATTCCTGTCCCATCAGAAACGTTGACAAGGAAAAATTACACAGATTTAGTACTCAACTACAAGGGCAGGTAGGCTGTTCAGTTATTGTCGATGAAGCTTTGATTTCCTAGGTTGAGAAATAAAGATCCCTCAATAAGAAATGTCCCACAGACTTAGAAAAACCTGTCGTTCATCAAGGGTTAATTTAGAATACAGTCAGATTGAAGCTGCAGAGCTTTCTTTCTATCTGAGTTGCAGGCGTGCTCATGATGTGAATGTACCTGAGAGCTTCACTCCTAACGAGTGCACTGTAGGTTCACGTAACACATCTGCTTTAGCAGAAGAGGGAAAGAGCTGTAAAAAATCTCCAAACTAGCTGCCCTCCATGTAATCTGTGACTCTAGTGGCCTTTGATTCTCACTTCAAACTTAGATGTTCTTGTTAATTGTAGAGTGTACAATTATGCAATTACCATACGTTTTTATTTAGTAAGAGTTTGTTCAGTGGTAAGGCTTGTAGGAGTGAACCTGCATTGGATTTTGTTGTATTGTCTGTACAAACACAGTGGTGTTATTACTAGGCTAGAAGAGCTCACAGTGTGATGGGAAGGGAGGGAAGAGGAGGCTGGTGGGAGAGCTCTTTGTCCAGAAGGTACTTTGCCCTCCAACCTGAACTTTCAGACAGACTTGCCTACATGGTGGAACTGAAGCTTCCTGGTCCCTGCCAGAAGGGTCTTTCTCAGATACATTTTAGGAAGTTGCTGACACTGTACTTGATGTGTTTTCTTATCACTTTGATAAACGCCTGCCAAATTTAATTCCTAACTACTATGGCATTTTGAGGGAGAACCTCTCACAGAATGGCCTAGGGTGGAAGAGACCTCAAGGGTCACCAAGCTTCAACCACCCTGCTACAGGCAGGGCCACCAACTTACACCTTTAATACTAGACTAGGCTGCCTAGGGCCCCATCCAACCTGGGCTTGAACACCTCCAGGGACAGAGCTCCACAGCTCTCTGGGCAGCCTTTTCCAGCACTCTCATAGTAAAGAACTTCCCTCAACATCCAACCTAAATCTTTCCTCTTTCAGCTTAAAATCATTTTGTCTTGTCCTGCCATTATCTACTGTATAGTTAACAAATACACAGTTATAAAGAGTATTGTAGTTAGGATGGTATTTTACAGGTTTATAGTTAGAAAGATTATCATGGGGGAAAGAGACAGTATAAAAGAAAAGTTTGCCTGTATCCTCAGCTGACAGTAGAAAACCCCACAAAGGAGGGATCTCTAGAAAGAGACCCTTCCTCAGTGGCAGTCAGCCCTTAAATAGGGTCTAGGAGAGGTGAAGCCAGGCTCCACCCCTTCCTTCACCTGAGCTCCTGTGGCTAACCCAGTCCTTGCCTCAGGTGATCAATCAGTGGTTCAGGCCGTGACTCGACAGTTCCCATACGTCTACCCTTGTAAAGAATTGACTCGCTTCCTGCTTATAGACTCCCTTTACGTACTGGAAGGCTGTAGTGAGGTCACCCCACAGCCTTCTCTTCTCAAGGCTGAACAAGCCCAGCTCCCTCAGCCTATCTTCGTAGGGGAGGTGCTCCAGACCTTTGATTATCTTAGTGGCCTTCCTCTGGACCCTCTCCAACAACTCCTTGTCCTTCTTATACTGGGGGCCTCAGACCTGCACGCAGTACTTCAGATGGGGCCTCGTGAGGGCAGAGTAGAGAGGGGCAATCCCCTCCCTGTCCCTGCTGGCCATCTGTCTTCTGATGGAGCCCGGGATACCATTGGCCTTCCGAGCTGCAAGAGCAACAGCTGCTTTGAAAATGATGTTCCTGAAGTGCCTCCTTACATGCTGGGATGTTGTGATGGAAGCTTCCTCCTCTCTCAGCAGGTACTGCTTTGTGCTGAGAGCGTTTGGGTGAGGAGCATGGGTGCGGGAGCAGCTTTGCCTGCAGGTGTGAGTGGGCTTAGTGCTCGCGTGTGCTTGGGGAGAACTTGTTGCTTTTGCTTTTGAGAGCTTCCCTCTGAGGGAGCGAGAGGCGCTTCTGCGGGGTGATGCAGAAAACGGGGCTGCTGTCAGCCGCAGCTTCTGTCCATGTAACTGGCACATTTTGTTCCTATTAATTGTGTTAATTAAAGAGAGGGTAGTTGAAATTCCTTTCCCCCTTCTTATTCTCTTTCATTTCTCTGCGTAGCTGAACGTGCTGATAGTGGCATCTATGCTCTTTTGTGTGACTGTCCTCATTGTCGTAGTTCACAGCTCCCTAACACTGTCCTATGGAGAAGGAGCTAAGCTGCCACCTGGTGCATGCTGTGCATACAGTGAGTGTCCCCTGGGCTCCTCACTGTCCTTGATGTAGCCAGACAAATCTCAGTGTGACGAGGAATGGCCATTCCTTTTGTTGCAACACAGAGAACGCGATCATGTTAACTTCAGTAATTTCTCTGTGCCATATTATCTAAAAAATGCATTATTTTCAAATGATGAAAGCATACATTAGATTCCATTATTATACAACTATATAATATAAGATACATATTATATAAGATACATTATAATCTGAGAAAATAACATCCACTGGACTAGGCTCTGCTTTTTCCTTTATTGAACTTTCTGAGGCTCTTCCAGCTTGGCTTCAAGTTCCTTTTAGATAGCAGCTTCACTCTCCAGCTGTTCAAACCTTCTCTGGGTGTAAATAATTTTATACTCTACAGCCTGTTTTAAGAGTACGAGGGGCATTTGGGAAATAAGAAAACAGTAGCATGAAGCATCCAAGGTGACTGAAGTTGAGTATACAGTCAGAACAGAAAAGGAAGTATTGTCTTCTGTATGCTATTTCTGTAGTAAAATGAGCATATGGTGGCTGAAGTTACGGCTCTTAGGCAAAAGCTGCATTTACATATGACTGCAGAGGAGGCTACTGCAGAAGCTACTAGCAGGGTAAGGAATACGTACTTAGAACTTGTAGAACAGCAGCAGCAAGATGCTTGCAAACTGCATGCACTTCTTCCTGGGTATTTCTTCTCCTAGAGGTTTATGACTTATTATCTACTGTGCATCACTAGCACTACACCCTCCCCAACTACAGTGCAATAGGAAACATTCTTAAATACCACTACTTCCCTTCTTTTTATTGTCTGATGTTAAGGATGCTTGGAAGGTAGCGATTTCAAGAAGTTTACTTTTAGAGGATGAAAGGCAATTTTCTCTATACAAGCCCTTATGACTTGTGTTACGGTCATATATAATACTTTTAGCTGCTTACTAGAAAGCTATCTTTGTACATAGTCATGAATTTATCAATGCTGTCTTTTTAGAAAGATCAGTTTTTCTTACACTTGAATTTAAAGGTAGCTGATAAATATCTTACTTTCATCCACAAGTACTGTAAAGTTTAATAGTAATCAATGAAAAGCTAAGTTATATGCGATAGTTACAGCAGAGAACCTTCACTTCTTTCAGAGTTATTCATACTACCTGTTTACAAAGGCATCTACAGATGAATAAATTTTGCATATAATTCTTATGAGAAGGTAGGGTGTTTCAGAAGCATTTCTATTTTGTATTTCTCTGTTACTCTGACTTAGTGGGGCTTTGGGTATTTGGTTTAAAAAATAAAAGCAGTAGAGTAGGAAGCTTCCTCTGATTTTTAAAGTACTACTTCAGGTTCTACCATCTGGAACACCATAGCCAGGCGCTTCCGTGTTCAACTAGGATTCAAGCAGATAACTCATGCATATTTGTTCATCTGAAGTCTAACTTACCAAGTCTATTCACAGCAGCTGTAGCAGAGGTTTAAGCCCTCATACTCTCATAGGGAGACCCTATGAGAAAATAATAGAATTTAAGAAGTTTTGGAATCTTGGGTTACATGAGGAAATAATAATTGCTTACAAACAAGAGTTACAGCCATTGACTGCTAGCACAATGCAGCAGTTTTGGTAACAGCATGGCTTAGATCTAAAAATACAACTACATTTGAGTTGTTAAGTCCAGATCAACAGTAGCTTTTCTTAACTGTTTACCTGTGTGAATTTAAGGAAAGTAACATATGTGGTTCCAGCCAACTGTGGGGATTCTTGCAGTAGAATTCCCAGAACACTAAACTTTTCCTGTGTAAATGGCTTAAGTACTTATTTTCTTGTTCTGTTTTCCTAATGATCAAAATCGAGTTAGGCTGTGCATCTTGTTGCAAGATATCCATAGCAAGCACAGGATCTATTTCTGCATGCATGCAGCAGGGATGTTTCCCATTCAGCTGCACAGCCAAAGACTTCTGAAAAGCAGTCTCCCTTTGCCCTCCTGGAACTATGGAAGTTTATACATGTGGTGACCTCTCACATCCACAGACTAAAGCATCTTTCAAGAAGGTGCTACTTGTGCTCAGAAAGCACCCAAACTCAGTTCCTTCTAGCCCTGTCTCATCCCTTCTACCAGGGATGCTACCAGGAACAATAGTGACTGCTTCAGGAGCCTCCACCAGCACTCAGGTATCAGGGTCCCCCCCCAGCCCCCAAAGCTGGCAGATGGCAGACACAAATGGCAGAACCCACCTCCCCACCCCCCAAAAAATAATCTCTTTGAGATAGTCCCCAGCACCCAAAACAAACAAGACTCACCTGTTGTTGTCTCCCCCCCCACCCCAAACAGCCAATCCAACCCAACCCACTACAGTATTTGCTCCTTTTTGGCAACACAAGCTGACTACACTTACATTTCACCTACACTAAACAGTGGACACAAAAACAGCTTTAACAACCCCCCAAAAACATTGGCATACTAATACTTACAGTCCATCATGAACTCTGCTACTGAGTTACAACACCTTACTCTACAACTTCTCAACAAAAGGCTTTCACAAAACTAAACCTTGACTTTACTTCTCTTAAGACAACAAGAACACTGAGAAAACAGACCAAAACCATAGCAATTGCATGACAGCCTGCTCCAACAACATGCACTGCAGAACACATGGAGCAGGAACACCCAAACATGACAAAGACTACAATGCCAGCACCCCATCCTGCCTAACAGATTCACATTTATACATCATGAAACAAAAAGATACATACAAAAAAGTCCATAATAACAGCTCCATCCAGAAATCACTGCACAGGCAAACCTCCCTCACCGATATCAGCCCTCAACTGCCAGTCACAGAAGCAGCCTCTCCATGCACTTGAGGCACCAATCAAACCCAAAAACATCTACAAGAAATTTGTTTGTGTCACCCACCACCACACTGGGAGGCAGCACCATGCTGAATCTAACAAAAGCAAGAGAAACCCAACAGTGGTCCTGCACCAGCCCCAGGACAGCAGGGTAGGAGCTTGGTAGCCTCCTACCAGAGGCGGGGAGCCCTGGTGCTTGCCCTCGGCTCTTTGTCTTTGAAAACTGCATGTCAGCCTCTGTGTCATAGGGAGGACTTGGATTCTTTTTCACTGGGAGAAAACCATTTCAGTTTCTTCTTTTAAAACTTACTTAGCTGGAATAAATCCAGGCTATCAAGGATGGTTCTTATTTAGAAGAACTCCAGTAGAATAGTCCTGATAAAATGGAGACAGTTTATCACAGACACACACACACATACGTATTAAACAGAAAAACACGCTTGGATTTGCCAGTACCATTCACTGTCTCCTGGTATCATTATTCAACTGCCAACAGAACCTTTGCAAACATCTCTTATTTGTATGCACACAGCTTGATGTTCTTCCATGAGGTTTGTATTTTGAGCACTGCAGTCTCGATTTTTGGGTTGAAGTCATTCAAATGAAGTAGAAAGCTGAGAACTGAAATGGCTGCTGCAGCCATCCCCTCTTGTCCCTGGCTGTAGCGGTGGTGCTGCAGAGAACAGAGGGACTCTACACCACTTATGGATTAGGCAGGAAAATTGTTGGAGAGTTATTTTAGTTGGTTTGCAGATGTGTGCTGCCAGTGGGCCATAAAGTATCTATAAAACAACACGTGGGGTGTGTGGAAGTTCGTGGCGTTGTGAATGTCCTTTTCCATACTATTCTAAGCTGTTAAGTAATGTGACTGTTAATACTGACCACCGACCTGGCTTGCTTCAGTCTGAAAATTAGCAGGTAAAATGATGTGACAGTTCTTCCTAGCCCCTTGGTTGCTTCTGCTCTCTCAGCTCTTGAAAATGATAGTTGGTTCTTTGGTCCTCAGGCAAGAGGTTCTTTGGATTTACATCGCTTTTTTTCATTTAATTAGGAAAAAAGAGTGAAACAGTCGCTGACGTGTCCAATCTTAAGATATGAAGGGACAGTCCAGAGTAATCAGTAGTGACCTTCAGACAGCATAGATGGCGCTACCTGGCACAGCTGCATCATGTAACTCCCTTCCTCAAAACAAGCCTCAAGAGAACAGCAGACCCCAGTCTCACTCCAGGTTCACTTGCTGAGTGACTGATCTGGTCTTGCTAGACAGCAGAAGCCTGCGTAGCCTGTTAGCCTGTGCCTAACAAAAGGCATCATTAGCTGATTTTCATTTCAGATCCAAAGCAAACAAAGCAAGAGCTGAAAACAAGCAAAAATATATCAAGCAGACAAAAAGACTGCAGTGGGAAATGGAAGACAACTAGGAACAGTGATAATACCGTTGTCTCGTGCTTTTGTTACATGAGCAATTTGGGGATGCACTGCACAGTTCAGAAATATTTCACATTGCTGGGTATATGTCACAGTCACTACTTCACAAATATGTGGATCCTTTCCCACGGAAGCTTTTTTGATTTTCATTGCAACAATTCTAGATCAAATTGTTTCCATTTCAATGGTTCAAAGAAAATCGCGCTATCCAGAAACAATATTAACTTCCATGGTTGCTCTGACGGGGATTACTGAAGCGCAGTCATTCTGTCATTTATCAGTAGGCAATCTTAATCTCTGTAGTCATCTGAATTGGTCTCATTCTATGTTAACTCAGCCTGACATAGACTATTTACAAAACTAAGTATGAAGCTGAGTAATCTGGGACAGTGGTTAAAACGGACACTTAGATGCTGGAATTAAACAGCAAATACCTTTCTTTGGTTAAGTTTATCTGGTATAAAACTGATATAACTAACTTATTTTGAATGTTTCCCTATGGTTTTGTGCATTGTGTCGGCAGTCACCGAATCTGAGGCTGTGGTATAAAAATAAACTCTCCTCATTGAACGTTCACAGCTCCAGTGAAGTTCAGTCCCGGGACCTGCAAGGTGTTGTCCAGGAGGGATCCTACCCGGAACAGCTGAAATAAAATCTTTTCATTTTCCTGCAATGCCAAAGCCATATGTTGCAGAAAGAAACTACACAGTGTCAGAATATACATTTTTGCCTGCCCATTCCCCTTGCCCTAGCAGGCTGGCACATCTGCCAGACCAGACCCTTGGGGATAAGGCATGCAGCAGAGCAACTGTTAACTAATGTTAACATATTCTTTTGTCAAAGTTGACACTTAACATGAAGAGCCAGTTTTCATCCCTGAACTTTTTTCAAGACAGCAGTCATATCCCCCTCAGCCCTTTTTCTGCTGGACTTAACAGGACAGATGAAGCTTATTTTCATTAGAGAAACTTCTCATCCCTTTTCCTTTCACATCCTCTCATTCAGATTCTTTTGCTTTGACCACAAATAGTGAGAAATAGAGTGGTCCAGATGACACATCCTCATTGCGTCAATGAAAATAAATGATAGTGTTTATTTACAGCATCTACAGGGAAATCCTCCTATCCTGCAGGCCTTTTCATGGCTGCATCCAACTGATTAATGCACCCACTTCTCTTTCCTGTCTTCAGTTCACCCGACTGAAATGGCCTCGGGAGACGCCAACAGCTTTGCTGTGTTTGTTTGGATCGTGGTCACCAGACAGGGCTGGCTGTGCTCCAGCTCCCTTTCTAGAGAGATGGACTTGGCCAAATGGCCAAAAAATTTCCATTATAGGCTCCTGTTTTCATTTGGTTTGCATGCACCAAACTCAAATGTGTTCAGTATTGCATTTTCCATACTTGCAGACTGCTCAAAGTCATGTTTTTTTTCCCTCCATCTCAGAAAATGGGAATCATTTGTTTCTGAGGGCATGCCTGTGGAAAAGTAGTTGTTAACATTAAATTCTTCCATCCATTTCTTTGAGGAGCTTTACCACTTGCTTACAGTGGAAAGAAACCTAAAACTTTGCAAGTAGAAACTCTCAGGAGGCATCTTTTGCTGTCCCCATGAAAATATACCTAAACATAGGCTCACATGAATTTCTGAAAGTTCCACTTGTTTGCATCCACAAGCATGTGTCTCAGGCTGCTCTATGGAGACTGGGCTTGCACCTTGGGTGGAGAGAAAAGTCTGGGACCTGTTGCCCTGAGGATGACTTACTGCCGGTAATGGCAGAAGTGACAGCCTGTCTCCTTCCTCCTCACATTGTCCACGTCTTTGCTCACTCAGTCCAGCACAAGGTCCTGAGGTTGATGGGGGTCTTCTAGTGCTTTGCTTTAAGGAGGTGAATACACCTGACTCTTACAAGGAAAATAGTTGCATGATACCTATGCCCAAATAAGGAGTAAAAATGTTTCAGTGTGTAAGTTCTGTGTGCCCTGAAGATATTTTCTCTCAGGATGTTATAGCTTGATGTATTGGCACCAGGACTGACCACAAGCAGATAGATTCATAGAATCATAGAATGGCTTGCGTTGGAAGGGACCTCAAGGATCATCAAGCTCCAACTTCACTGCTACATTCAGGGCCACCAACCTCCATAGGGAAGGTGCTCCAGCCCTCTGTGGCCCTCCCCTGAACTCTCTCCAACAGCTCCCTGTCTTTCTTGTACTGGGGGCCCCAGACCTGGATGCAATACTTCAGATGGGGCCTCACAAGGTCAGAGTAGAGAGGGACAATTACCTCCCTGTCCCTGCTGGCTACCCCTCTTCTGATGGGGCCCAGGATACCATTTGCTTTTCAAGCTGCAAGAGCACACTGCTGGCTCATGTTAAGTTTTTCATCCACCATCTCCTTTGTTGATTTTCTCCTGGAGCCTCATTACTCTGCATTTTCTTAAATACATGGCCCTCAAGAGGCCTGTGGAACAGTTATCCGGTGGGAATTGCTTCTGAGTGGGCTATTGATATTTAAGCCTGTGAAAGTTGAACATTTTGGGCCCTGAGAACACAGACTTCTTTTAAAGGCTGACAGTCCAAAGAAATGTAATTATGCTACATTTATTTCATGACTGTAATGATGTATGATTTCTGAATTTTCTTACTAGTGCAGAATTTCTTTGCTAATGAAAGGGAGGACATGGGAAATGTGCTATCTTAGACCAAGATCTTTCATATGATTACAATTCCCCTGAAGTAAAACTCGTGAGTTATCACTAGCGTAGCAGAGACTGATTTATTTTCAATAGCTTCTGTATATAGCACTGGTCTTTGTGACTGTTAATGCTATAGGTACAAAGGGTTAATTTAGTCCTAAAAGGATTATAGATCTGCAAGAGGGCCTAATTAATGAAATATTTAATGAGCCAGTGCAGACCTTAAAACACACGTTTTTCTCCTAAGCCCAAGAAAGTATCACCACTTCCAGAATAGGAGAAAAGCAGAACTTTAGCTTTATGAACAAAACATTTTGCTGACTGGCTGAATCAGTCTTATCTCCTGTAACTAACACAGAAGACTGGAGAACAAGAAAACTCCAGGGGAAAGGCAGGAGGAGACAAAGATATTTACCTTCTGCTCTTTAAAAAAAATGTTCTTTTCAGTAAGGAGAATCAATAATTAGAAGTGATACTTGGAGAGAAGTCTATCCTGTATTGGTGTGGAAGATGCAAAAGACTCTTTAGCAGCTGAGAACAGCAATGTTTTCAGCTTTCTCTCTCAGTTCTCTTTGGCCGTGGAACAGCAATGACAGGTATGTCTTGCAGGAAGCAGGAAGGTAGGGTTCTGGCCAAAGTGTTGGAAGATTGTGATGTAAGGTCTTGTGGATCCTGGAAGGGGAAAAGCAAGGACACTATTGCTGAAGTCTGGAGAGTCTTTGTGGGCCAGATGAAGTGTTCATCTGGTCAGAGCAGTAGGATCCAAAACTTAGGTCTGTGTACCAAAAGAAGGTGATTGTCCACAGAATGACCTCTGCCAGTGTTGTAAATTCTGTGTGTGTGCTTCACTTTGTTCTCATTGTTACTTCCTTGCCTTGTTTTGAGCTTTGAAAGCAAAGTTATATCCTTATACTAATTCCCCAATAAAAAATAAATAAAAATGCCAATAAAAATAGGCAGAGCATGTCAGTGAAATCCTGACCAAATGTGAGTTTTTCTCCCAGCGATATTCATCTTGGGACTTATCTGAGAAATGCATTCTTTCCTTCTTTTAGTTTATATATATATATAAACTTATGCATATTTGTATGTGTATATATGTATATAAAAGTAATTGAGCTCAGGAAACTCTTACTGCTCCTAAGGGACTCTGAGGCAGTGATCGTGAGGGAAACTGACAAGCATGCAGATGAGCTGGGAGCTCAGGCAGAGCAGGTGGGGTGAGGAAATGTAGAATTAGACATAGAGGGATAAATGGGAGGGGGAGTGGAAGGAAAGACAGTCATACCCTGGGATTTGTAGGTGGTGACAAGAAAACTATATTTGCTGTGACTGTAGCTAGTGAGCTAGTGGGACATCTGTCATCTCTACTTTTCAGATCTATGGAACATACCGGTAGGGCTTCAAAGTCGTATTCCCTTTTCAAAACGAAATCATCAAATAGCTGTTTCAGGGAGGATTGTTGTCTACCTTAATCCCATGCACGATCTTTGCCTTTTGCCCTTGGTTTGTTAATTCACTCAGCTGTTTTGTGCACATTTATCAGACATGTAAAAGCCAGGCCAGCGTTTCTCATCCTTATCAAGGATGATACTTTGAGCTCTAAAGAAGTGTACGTGGGCAAAAGGCTTGAGATTTGTACATTGTATTAGTTACTGTTTTCTAAAGCATTTAAATCAGTGGTGCTTTATAACCCTGTTGTGAACAGGGAAATATAGCCTTTAACTGATGGAGACATTTACTTGCAATGAAATGCGTTATGAAACCATTAGCATGTTTCTTTATCACAGCACGCTGTTGGGAAATGCATTAACAGTTAACCCCCAGTTAAGCAGCAGGTCAGGCAGACAAACCAAAGATTCAATGTAAAGGTCTGTTACCTCCTGCAACAACCTTAGGTATGGCCGCTCAGCTGGAGTGCTAGCATAAATCAGCAAGGTCTTGTCAACGTGCTTTCCCTGCTGCGATTTGGGAAAGACAGCATATTGTGGTCTCAGGAGATACAAGACTGGTCAGCAGTTGCTCTCGTGAATACTATCAAAGCCAAAGCCAATGAATCTTTCTTGTGAATAAGTACAAACTCCCTGCCTGTGCATCCACATTAAAATAACTACGCAATTTGCAGTGAAATATGACTATGGCACGTAGGGAAAATAGTGGTTGCATTTCAAGTGTTCGTGGAAAGGACGTAGATTTATGATAGTTCCTTAATGAAAGGCTGAATAAAAAAAGAGGCCTAATGTTTACAAGTAAATAATGTTGCTTGGGAAATGTATTAGCCACTCATTAAAATACTGGAGAGAAAAAAAAGCCTGTTTTGCATCTTAGCAGATCGTGTCTAAGAGCATGCAAGGTTTGTGTTGCATTGAATGATCTGTGTTTTGGAGATGAAGGGGAAGCAATGTGTAGAGATCTAAAATAAAGAAAAAAGCTTAGCGCTGTAGTAAGAAATGCCTGCAAATGTTCAGCTTTTACCAAATCCTTTTATTCCATGAACTAAGCTACTAAACACTAGCAGTCAGTGCTTTGATTCCAGTTAGATCTAGCAGTCGGCACACAGGCAAAACTCCTGCTTTACTTGGAGACTATTTGTGCAGTAACAGCAAAGTCATTTAAAAGTTTTCCCATTTGCCAGGCATTTCCTTCTCTGGACATCTTCTTAGGATGAGTGGACTGTGTATGGTGGCGTAGTTGGGTAAGGAATTGCTTTTCCTTGTTAAATGTACTAAAATTAATTATACAGGTGGGTCAATTCTTTTGCCTCTATGTGGAAAAGTACCAAACAGATTCCTAAGTATTTTGCCTAAATGAAGGCAGGAGGAAGGGGTCCATGATGAAACTTCTACCCTTCAGGCACAAATTCAATCCCTGTGTCACTTGTCTCCACAGTCACTTGAAGGCTTAAATGTTAAGTCCCTTAATGGCATCCAGAGCTATTTCAGAAAGACCAAGCTCCATTGCAGCCCAGCAGGGACCTGAGTTTGAATTGCTGCTGTTCAAATTGAGGTAATCTGCGATCCTTTCCTGCTTCTGCTGGGAAGTTCACAAGGCATGTCATGAAAGGTTATCAGTGTAACTGAACCGGGAGCCATTGCAGGATGAAACCAGTCAATTTCAAGTAGAAGGACAAAAGGTCAGAGAACTGCAAACCCAATACTGCCACCAGCATCTTGAGTTACAAGGTTACGGTACAGGGGAAAGAGGGGGATGAGGCGTAGCCTAGTAAACACTCAGTCAACTCTCAAAAATAGAAAGTGACATGAATCCTAATGGCAGAAATATGAAGCTACTGTACAGTACATGTTCACCTGCCATTATCACTTACATACGCTGGGAGGGAGGTCAACTGGCTCCAAACTCCTCTCTGAAGCTGAGAGATATTTTTAAACAAAGCTAATGCATTGAATTCAAATTAATTTGGCAGCAGGAGAGACTCTGGAACTTGTAAGAGCATTTTAGAAAAACTTTGCTTTGGATAACAGCATTCTGTGGTCATTTGGGTTAGATGAGTGTTGTTCCAGCAGTTTACGTTCATGTGAAACTTAGTATGGAAATTAAAGCTTTCCATCCGATCCCATTTGAACATCTTTTTGGTTAAACTATTGCACATTTCCCTTTCATCTGCAGTATGCCAGAAACCAAATCTTCAAGCAACTGTTTTCAGTCCCCATTCTTTGCTTTTAAGAAAACCCATAGTTCATCCCTAGTGAAAACCCCTTGATACCTTTGATTCTTGTTTTTCTCATCTAGTACTGCATCAACAACAATGGCTGGAGGCTGTTGTCTGGTACAATTGTAGATTGTGGGTGTGAGATTTACACTGCTATTACAAGTTGTCTTGAAAACAAATAATGCAGGCATAAATAGTAACACAGCAATAAGAACATCAGCTAGAAAGTCTCAGTTTACATTTGACAAGAGAAGAGAAGTCAAATGAAGGAGCTTGGCCGAAGGTATTAACAGTTAAGCTGTGCAAGCCAGAGCCTGAGTTGTCTCCAGCTATGCTTCTGAGTAAGCACAGTGTGCTGGTTTAGTTGGAGTGCCAGAACCTCTTCTGCCTTTCAGTGCATGTCAACATTGAAACAAGCTGTAAAAAAACAGGCTCTGTTTTACAAATACCTCCAAGGCTTTCAAAACTTAGGAAATCTTCTGAAATCTCTAACCAGACGCAACTTTGTTGAAACCTCTGCTTGCAGAGTGAAAAGGTCAGTCTCTGTATTTAAGTTTTACTCTCTTACGCACACTGGACTTGCAAAATCTACTGAAAAACGTTGAAGCTGATAGTTCAAACAAGTGTGTTTGTTGGACAGAACAATTTTTGGGACAAAATCTAATTGCCAAACATAGCCAGTGTAGTCACAACAGAATAAAGCAAGTAGAGGGGTGAGGATCTCATTCAGAGACTCCCATACAGAACAGAATTTCTATACTTGCTCTTTCTGACCATGTCTCAATCTTACATGCCTCCAATTGCAAGTTTTTGGAACTCTTGTGATCAGAAACTACTGGTGGTTTTTTTTTTTGTTGTTTTGTTTTGTTTTTTTTTTTCCCAAATAAATAGCCATATATGAAATATGTTGTTATGTATATGTATTAAGGCAGTTAGCCTGAAGACACAGTTGAGAAAAGGATTACAGTTAATGTTGGTTACAGTAAATACAGCTTTGAGCAGATAGGTAGAATAATAGAATCACAGAATTGCTCAGGTTGGAAAAGACCTTAAGCATCATTGAGTCCAACTACAACCTAACCATACCACCCTAACTCTAACAATAAAGATGTTGGTGTTGTTTGGAAGCTGGAGTTGGAAAGATGAGTTGAACGCCAGCAGTGGGAAACTGTACCTCAGGACTCCACATAACAAAGACTGCATTGAGGTACTTGTTTGGGAAGAACAGGGGAAGAGATCAGAGTGAAAGATTGCAGCAGGGTGATTTTTCTGGAGTCTGAAAAAAATGGGGACAATTTAACAGTGAGATGAGCAGTCAGTACAGAACATGTCCTGATAGAACCCTATCTATATTTACCTATATATTTATATCTCTGCTCTACGATATGCCGAATTTTTCCACACTGCTTACCAATTTCCTCAGTCAACAGAGACAAAACATACATTTAGAATGTGTATTGGTTTGTTTTTGCCTTTTTTCTATCATGATTGAATAACTGCCTGACAGTGTTAATAGTAACTAACTACAAATGATTACTTATGGGTGTTGTTGTATGTCCTACCAGGTTTCTCAAGGTTCAGTAGAAAATTAAACATCAAACAAACAGCAGAAAAGATTGCAATAGCTAAATGCAACAAACTAACTAAATGTTAGTTTATGGGGATTCACAGAGTAATGCTCTTACCTCTGAGGGGTGTTTCTGCTAACCTCTGATCGCTTTCTTCTATGATTAGCCCAAATTATACATAATCTGGGAAAGGAGCCAGTTTTGGGGGATTATAGATTCCATTAAATTCATGTAAATGGATCAACTGGGTCAAAAGCTTATTTTTCTTGAACAGCACAGGCACATCACAGATGTTTTGCAGTCCCAAGGTGGTGGTTCAAGACAATCCGAAAAAGAGAGGGGAAGAACAAAGCAAGTCACTCATTATAGACCATTTTTTTTGTACTTGTTACTAACTGTGTAATATGCTTGAAAAAAAAAACCCACAAACAAACAGATTTCTTTATAAATTTAGGGAATCCAAGTAATGTATAGTGATTCTTGCACATCCTTGTTTGTTTTCCTTATACCTAGGGTGTTTGCATTGTAAAAATAAAGAGCTAACCTACTTATCCAGAGCTTAGAAAATACCCTCCGTATCTTTCAGCCACACATCCCACCTGGTCACACAGTCACTACTAATTCTACACTTCTATAGCCACTAATTCTATAAGCCAACTAGGATGTTATATCACTTCCTATGGAAGCTTTTGATGAAGGTGGCTCAAGTAACACAGTAAACAGTTTGTCCTAACCAATTGTCACCCACACCCGTGCCCCAGCATTGTTCATGTATGTGTTACCACCCAGAGCACAGTTCCTGCATGCAATTCTGCCTGTTAGGAGCAGTCTTTTACTCAAACTGCCTACCTCTGTGAAGGAATGTTTGGGAAAAAAAGCTGTAGGCCAGCATCAGGTAACAAGCAGGCACAAGTTAGCCTGGCAAACACATGTGACTCTTTGGGTGGTTTTGGTAATTTGTTGGTTGGGTGATGCCAGGTGAGTGGTGTCTGCAGGGGGAGGGGAGTATGGTCATTTGGGACAGAGCTGGGAGGTGGTAATGCACTGTGATACAAAAGACACCTCCCGCAGCCTCTGCACGGATTTGGCAAGAGGTGCGTGGGGTTTAGGAAGCAAGGCTTAGCCTAGTGCTCCAGCCACATTAAACATTTTAGAGGAATATTTTTCCTCTGCCAAGTTGCTAACAGGTCTGTGCAATACCAGTTCTAAGTTTAACAGATGAAGCAATTCATTTTGGAACAGTTTTTCACCCAGAAGTCTGTTTTAAACATTCAAGTTTTAGATGTATTCCTTGAAAGTGTGTTTTGACAGATAATGTTACTTTGGCCACAGCCACGATGCAGAACAATGTCTTTTGAAGGATGTTTTCTGAAGTAACATCACTGAAAGGCACGGAATATACCCTGAAAGTAGAAGACAAATAAATATTTGAATATGTTACTGATTTTTTAGAACAGCTTCTGAGTACTGTATATCTTAATTTTTAATCGCTGATGCTCGGCAAGGAATGGACCCAAGTGGATTTTACAAGATGTTCGTACATAATACAAGTAATACTTACAAACTAACTTTACACTAAAGCCTTCTCCAGCAAAAGAACGTTACAGTATAGCTGGCATTTGCATTTCTTATTCTCTTTTAATTAACAAAAAACAACTAAGAATTGATGCACAAAGCAATTATCTCCTTCAGTGCCATTGTGAATTCTCCTTCAACTTCTCACCTTTGGAAACGTGACCGGTTACAGTGAAGGCAATGAGATTCTGTTGTGGGCATGTTGAGGGCTCTGAAGACTGCTTGCTAGAGCTGTGTTGCCCAAAAGCTTTGTGGATGTCTCGATGGCAGATCAGGAAAGCATTTGGTGCACTGCTTAACAGTCGGTGCCACCTTTTTCTCTCTTTAGTGTACAAACGTAGCGTTGAGAAACTGTATTCCGCTGTGCTTGTGGAGCTCTAGCGGTAGGAAACAGAAGAAGAGCCCACAAGAAAAGCAGAGGTGAAGCTTAAGCGGTAGAGACTGAGAACGTATGGAGGGGAAGAGGTGACAAGTGTGAGGCTTTCACTCTCTGTTTGGAGAAAGTACACTCGAGTACCCAGCAACAAAGCTACCATACTCCTCTCTCAATTGGTGCTGCCAAGAGAGGGGAGCTGTGGTGGGTGAGTAGGGCCTTCTGAAAACAGAAGTCTGAGAGGATGTGGGATGCAAAAGAGAATTCCTTTTTCGAGGCAATGATAAACATAATTTCTTAGACATGCTTGCAATTGCTTGCATTAACTAGACATTAATACCAGGAATGAAGTGGGACAGCATGATGCTTGTTTACAAGTCAAGTTGCCAACATTTTTGGGCCAGCTTGTTTAATTTGTGTTGATTCTTGCTTTTTATGGTATATTAGTTCAAGACAGTATATGCGTGCTGGTGGAAACTATTGGGTTGTGAGTTTGTACTTCAGGCTATTTATGCATTTGAGGGTAAAAGCACTCTGTAAATTCACACTTCGTGTTCCATGGAATAGTTTAAATGCATGAGACTATGGATACAGGCACATGAATAAAGACACCGATCCAAGGCTGCTGTTACTCGGCGTAGCTTTGCTGAAGCCGGTAGTGCCTCTCTAATTTACACCAGCTGGAGATATGATCCATTCTGGCAAATTTGTTACAGCCGATGAGCACACAGAAGCCTGGTTTATTCTTTCACGTGGAAAACATTGTGTAGCTCTGATATTTTCATGCATGTTTACGGACAGACACACCCACTCTTCTCTCTGTCTTTTCTCTCTGCTGGTTGCTCCAAGCCATTGAAATGCTCAAATTCCTGAGGAAATATGCTTCCGTGCCCTTTTAAAAAAGAACAGCATGTGGAAGCAAGGAAGCCATGCAGGATAGGTGTTAAGACATTTTCTCTGCAGTAGTTAAAAGCAAGGTAGATAGTCTTTCTTAACCTGAAAAGCCTCCTTTCATTCCAGCTGATCCTCATACACCTTACAAATGTGTGGAAGACCAGTCTGGCCTCCTGTCCTTATTTGCTGTCCTCCAGCTTGAGCTTTATTATGCTCTGGCTAAATACCAGCACTGTCACGTAAAATGAAAGATAGGACATATAGTTACTTGAAATGTATTGCAGTGGCTCTATAGCCCTTCCATGGAGAGATTCAAGTGTTCGTTTGCTAGTTAAATATTGCAACAGTTGCTACACACTGAGCTCTTATGTAACTTAAAATGCATTGTCCTTTGCCAGCCATTGTATGCTTATTTCCGCCTGCTACTGAAGCCACATGTATTCTTGCTAGAGACACCGTCTGCTTCTTTTTCTTATTTTCTTTTCAGTGGCATTTTTGGGTTTTGTCTGCAGCATTACTCTTCATCAGCTGAATCTCAGGGTTGCCTAAGTCCTGGTATGGTGGTTTGCAGTTACAGTCTTGCCAGAGCAGTGGGTGCCTCTGCTGGGCGTCTGTACAGTGCTGGTATCTAACTCATCACCATCCAGCACCAGATACCGAGTCTGTTCACTTGTGGAACATCCTGGAGCCACCGTTTGGCACAGAAGAACTGATTTCACTTGACTGAATTTCTACCAAATGTGTGCGAGTGTACAGAGTTTATAAACTCCGTGCTATCTGCAGCAGGACAGTTTCTGCTTAATCTGGTGTAAGCTCTGTAAAAATGAAGTTCCCCTTTTTCTCCACTCTGTCACCTCCTAAAAATTTGACAATCTTGAACCTGCAGGGTGAATCTGTACTGAGTCAGCTCTGTGTAGCTTGTGGCCACAGTGTTTTTGATCTGGTAGTAGCCAGCCTAAATCTGTCTCATCAGATCCTGGCCTCAGGTAAGTGCTTTGTGGTCAGGAGCACAGTATGGAAAACTGGGCTTCCTGCCTGTCGAGCTGAAGGCAGAATGCAGACACCAGTGTTGTTCAGAGCACCTGATTTTAGGACAGTCAGAAACATGGCCAAGGAAAAGAAATGTAGGGAACCCTCAATGGTATGGAGTCATCTGTTGCCACTGCTTTTTAAAATACATATATTTGTGTGTAATTGTTTTGCTGGGCATTCTAAAAAGCTAGAATGGCCCCAGGTACGTGTGAATATTTCCTTTTTGCCTTTATGAGCCCCCTTGGAAGAGTTTGATGCTTTGTTTCTCTGAGGGCATGTAAACAGCCGTGGTACTGGAGAAAAGGATGTCAGTTATCTCTCTTGAGGGCAAAATGCTTCATAATCTGCCTAAAGAGCCACTGACTGCTAGTGGCATCATTGCACTGTTTGGAGGCTCTGACAGAGTGCAGTGACCAAAATCTCGTCCATAGACCATAAAGATCTCTGGATATAATGTTAGCAACTGCTATGGTCATTCATTATGCAGCTATAGTGCCAAAGGTGAACCTCTCCATTCCCCTCGCAGAGTTATTGAGAAAGAGTTGGATTGTGCAAACAACAGATCGTGAGTGCTGGGGTCCTGAGACGCTGAACCTAAAAGTACAACCAGAAGCCTTCCATGTCCAGAGATCATTACTTCCAATATTTGCTGTAGAATTCAAGGATACTGGTAGGAATTATTCAATAAAAGAGTTCTCCAGAAAACTGCATTTTCCTACTCCGTCTGTTCTTACTGAGGAGCTGAATTAAATGAATGCCAAAAAGTCTACTGAAAAGGAAAGGGGAGAGCAGTGAAAGACAAATATTGAATTCAAGTACTTCTTAAAAAAGAACTCGGCTCTGGTTTGTGTCTCATCTCAAATTCTGTCTTTCAGAGTGGATTAATCAAAAGTGGAACGAGGCAGACTGATTCCAGAGCAGGTTTTCACACACAAGTTATTCAGCAGTAGCTATTGCAGTGCATGGCTACTCTGTCCTGGTCAGAATTAACTTTGGAGTACAGACAAGCATTTTCATTAGTCACGAGAGAATAGCAAAAGCATTTAATAAAGGCAGTGAGCTAAAAAAAATCTAGAATGGCATTCTTAGTTCGTTTTGGTTTTGCTTTTCATAAACATTTGTGAGCTGGCAATGAAAAACTGTTTTCCAAGCAATAGGGAACGTTGTCAGTTCTCCTATGGCAGTGTTTTCCCAAGTATTTAAACAAGCACTGTTGAAGTGCCTGATCTGAAGATCATTAAAGAATCAACAGTTTGGGGAGTGCTTGAAACTTAAATAACGTCTTATGAGCAGTACTCATAGCATTACAAGTGTGATTTATTCCTGAGAAGCTTACTGAGTCAAACAAATGTTCATGGCTTCCACAAGGGAATTACAAAGTTGCTGCCAAGGACCTAAGCTTGCACATCCTCATTTGCCTGGAATATATTCCTCACTGACTTCATTGCTGCAGGCTCTTCCTTTGGTGTGTATTAGTGCAGGTCTTTAAAGCTAAAGGAAAATGGAGTTACCTGTGCATTTTGTATCAGGTTTCACATCAGTGCCCAGTTTGTCATTGACATTTCAATGGGAATTGCTCTTCCTTATTCCAAGGATGAATTTGGCAGCTTCTCCTTTAGTTAATCCTTTTAACTTAAAACATCAGCAGTACTATTTGGCCCTGCATGCAAGATTTCTGGGCAACAACTCAAAACTTACTAAGCGATAATCTTTGTTGATTAATCATTCACTGCAAGCAGGTTACATAAATGGACTGATAACAGAGTCATGGGACTCTTTTTTTCCACGAGCATTTTAAAAATGACTTCAGAAAGTTTTTGAAAGCTAAGCAGTGCAAAATTAATTTTTCTGCTGCTGTGAGAAGCAAAAACTGTTTTTGAACTAGTGGAGTTAGATCTCCCTGAGTCTCTGGGGTGTCTCTTACCCTTTAAGATCGATTGTAGTTTGGTAACTCCTTGGGCACTGAAGGAATGATGCATGGCACTGCTATGTGCACTGCTGGCTGGCAGAGATTCCTGCTGTTTGTTCTGGTGTTGTGTACTTAGAAGGTGCTTAAGGTTTGTGTGGTTCTTCCTCTTCCTTGTTTTAGTTTCCTGTTTGCCTCTTGCCTCAGACAATCTGGCCAGCCCGCGTCACCACTTCTCCCTGTGAGCGATCTGCTCATCAGACCTCTGGTTCACTTGCCACAAACCTTTTTGTGATTGAGCGGCCTGCTGAAAGCCCTGTTCAGCAGGGTCTGGAACCGCGTTTGTTCTGTGAAGACACATTGCATGTGAAGCAGTATTCATTTAGAGGAGGCAAAAAATAGAGTGATGGAAAATGCAGGTGCGCCACGCTGTGAAAACAACACTGTATTTGGGCAAGCCATTGGGTTGCTTATTGTGTAAGTATAAAGCACTTTTAATTCAATAGAGGCTGGTCTGGCAAAACAGGAAAGAGAAAGTAGCCTTTCTTGAAGTAGTTTACCATTCAGCAAGCATATGGGGGTAGTTACCTGACATGCCAGAAGTGCTGCTTTGACTTCCAACCCCCCAGCAATTCATTTGGGGATCTGGTTAAAACAAGGCAAGAGGACATTCTGTGAAGAGACCCACAGAAAGGGAGAGGGGAATTAGTTGCACCCATTTCTCTCCAGGCACTTTTTGGGGGATGTAAAAAGGGAAGCAAGCAGAGAGGTGGGTTTGTTTTTTTTTCCTTCTAGGCATTTTTTTGCTTTTCCTTGTCCTCGATACCTGTGGAAACACCTTTTTCCATAACAGCAGTAAGCTCGTGTACTCTTAAATGCTTCATCAGCAGTTGTTAGCCTCTGTTGAGGCCCCATATTTTCTTCATAAAATGTCTTTTGTTCTATTTCTCAAAAGTACATAAAACAATGATTCCATTGCACACTAAATGCAGTTACTGAATATGTTGCCTCACAAATGTTTTGCAATGTGTATGTACACGTTTCTATGTGTTTGTGTGTACATAAAAAGATACATCTCTACATGCCTCTGTGGTTTCATACACATACTATTTGCACATTTGTGTCAGAATAAACTTTCTTACACCTGTCTTAGCCAACGTTGGAAGTTGTTTCTTCACTGGAATCTCGCCACCTGTAGCAGTGTCCTCATTTGGCTGTGAGTTAAGAAAGAGGCATTAAAAGCTATGATTATTTTTGCATAGATACCTAAGCTGAAAGGGAATCTGGTCCTGCCTCATGTACTCTTGTAGGACTTGTCTGTACTATAATGCTGATCTTCAAAGGTGAATGTGCAAAGTGTATCCTGTTCTTAGAACCTAGTTTCTTTATGGTTTGCTTCATGCTATTTAGTGCAATCAGTCTATAACTTGGTACTGTACATAGTAGGGCTTTATTTACTTGACAAAACCACATTCAAGTAGGGAAGAAAATGAAGTAGCTGGAAATAAATAAATTGAACTAATCATGCCTTGTGACTTGCAGTCCTACAGAACTGGGGATTATGCCTCATGAGGTTATTAACCTTTACAAACCATAAGAAAAATTATTATTGCTGTCTTAGTAGGTCAGAGTGAACAGAGATGTGAAGATGCTAAGTCACTTGCTGAGCTGTGTAATGAGTCCACAGCTAATCTGAAGCCAGGAATATTTGTCCAGGCTTTCTGCACTGTCAGTCATAAAAGACTTTGCAATGTTTAGTGAGCCATGGAGACAAACTTTTGTATTCTTCCCCTTCTGCTTCCCTTTCTTCTTCTTTTTTTTTTTCTTTATTCCATATTGTTTCGATGCATGTTATGTTATGTTGGTATATGATATGTTAATATCTGTGCAATGTTTATCCTGACATATGAGAATAGCAGTGAGCAGAGGTGAGAGACAGCAGGTTGTTTTTCCTAGTACAGATTGGTCTTCAGCTGTGCAGCCCAGTGAAATCTTTACTTTTGAAGTGTAGTATCTAGGATCTTCATTTTCACCCAGATGTGTTTCCTTATGAAATATCAACCTGAAAGGTCCTTCTGTGTAGACCTCTCTCATGACCTTTGTAAGATACCCTTTGTCTCTGCAAACTGAAGCCTACAGTAACAACGTGACAAAGTCCAGCCCTGCCATGAGTAAGTGGCAAATGCAAAAATACAGTCTTTTTTCATTCTGGATCTGATGCCTTTTTCTGCTGACCCATAGGGACCATTGTTTCAGGTGGGAAAACATAAATGTTTATAGGTAGGAGAGACAGGGAAATCCTGTCACAGCCATTTGGCCTTGCTTTCCCTTGTATAAGCCTTCTGCCAGAGCTTGGTTGGCAACAACACAGGCCAGGTTCAGACTAAAGAGGGGTACTAACAAAACTCCTGCTCAAGTCATCGCTTGGAAGATTAAGTGAACCTTTGTACTGCTATGAGAAATCTGCTTGCTTGCAAGCATTAGTCAGTTGTATTTCTAAATTGTTACATTAAATAGAGGAAAAAACAACGTAGATCAAAATGCTTATATACAATATGTTTATATGCATATGTACAGTACTTAACCGTGTTGTGTAATGAATACTGTTCCATGGAAATCCCAGTCCCATGGGGCTTTGCTAGTACGTGACTGAGTGCAGCTTCTTTAAGTCTCTGCTTTTCCAGCTCTTAGCTCAGAGTACCTGCAACACTTAGCATTCAGAAGATACCTAAACATCTTGTGCCTCATTCTGCAAGGGACATTTGAACAGCTTTGTTTTCTTGTAGAAATACTTTTATGAAGAGTGTTTTCAAATTCTGCATTTAGGCTCTAGTTTTTGCACGTTGGTGCTGAAAGCTGTGTTTTTTAGATGAGGGTGCCCCGTTTTACTGCCTTAAAATTGAAGTGGCTCCTTTAAATAATATCCTTTAAAAAAGAAAAAAAAGAACAAACAACAAATGCATTGGATGTTGTAACCTGGCGTGTAAAATAATTGTCTAAGGCTTGTCTGATTGTTCCCTTCGTTCATCCCCATTTTTTTTCACCAGATATCATCAGAGTTTGCTTTTTCTGAGTGTGTATATATGGACTTTTGCCCTCTTGAATATGCTGTTACTAGCATCTGTCAAGCTTACAGCACTGAAGATTGTAAATGTACTTTGTGATAAGACTTTATTGTATGTCTGGAAAACCATATGCCTACAAAGCACAGACAAAATATGATACTGTGTGATATGGAAAAGATAAGTATGAAGAGATTCTGAATGAATCTAGCTATTTGCAGACTGACTGGGCTTTTGTCTCCTCTTCTTCCTCCTTCAGATTTTAACCACCCAAACTGGTCAGATCGCTGTGATTTGGATTTCTTATTGAAACACTTGGCTTTTTCTGTCTTGCTCTGTGAACAGTACAAACCTGATTTTCTACATTAATTCTTCTACTTGACATATTACAACCTTTAATGGAGGTAGGGACGAGGTATTTTCCCCAGGCATGAGTATGCAGCATGCTCTGTTTCTCTGGCAGGTCAGTGATGTTATGTTGACATAGCAACTTTTGATCCTGTTTCTTCTCCCCAGAACAGTGCCTTCTAAGGCACAGCTTTCCAATTCCTCACAGGTTCAATCCTGCTTGCTTTTATGCAGGGGAATTAATTGGCAGTTTGTTCACACTCTGATGGTGTCCTTTCATCAGTATTTGCAGTAAGCACTGTCCCTTCTTTTTCCCATGTTCCAGTCTGTCTGCATTAAGAGTCTTAAAAGTGCAATGTAAAAGCAATCGGAATAGTGGTAAAATGACATAGAATTAACTGATTCATCTTCTGGTATAATTATCAGCTGCAGTGAAGATAAAAGTAGCTCTGGCTCCCCACTTGGGGTAGAGTCCAGCCCTTCCCTCTCTCCACTGCCTCTTCTTCCTGCTGCTTGTCTTGCACGGGCTTGGGCTTCCTTCAGGAGTCTGCTCATCAGTAGGCAACTAATGGCAAAAAAAAAAGTGTGGCTGTATTTTTTTCTTTTCTGCAGGGTTAGTGAATTGAACTGGCTTTTGGGGGGGTGTCTGATAAACATAAGGGCTTGGGAAGTTGAATCACCTGGCCAAAACCAGGATCTGCACAGTCAGGACAGGAGAGGAAGAAAGAGGGAAACAAAAGGCTGCAGAGGGGAAAAGCCCTTACCTATTACATGAAGAAAATACATTTGTTCAGTTCAACTGACTGGAACAACTCCTCATGTTTGACCTTAATTATTTCTGCCTACTCTCTTTCATCTTTTAGTCAGTCTCTTCTATTGAATAAACCCTTCACAACAGGGATTGTGAATAATCTTACTGGAGGACTCTGAAATATCTCAAGAACATTAACAAAAGTGTAGTAAGAGTAAATCTAGTAAGTCCAACTCAGCTCCTGCTAACTGCTGAATTGGTTCCTCCATATAAATGGAAGTGCTTTATTTTGAGTGTACTAGGTAAGTGCTCTCCTTCAGGTTTAGCTCTTCTAGATAGCTTTCACAATTAGCCATAATTAGCAGAACATCTAGGTAGAGAGCTTCTTGGCTTGTGAAGCAGAATCTGGCTGCAAAACAACAAGCTGGAACAGGTGTTTTTCCATGTATTTTTAGCCTGCATAGAAACAAGATGGAGGTATTGCAGAGGTAGAGGCACATGCCCCTTGCGTTTAGGAAGATACAATCTTTACGTCCCTAATTGGATCTTCTAGTTCCTTCTCATCTTCCAGGAGTTAAATATTAACGATGTGTTATAACAGTCTGTGCCATAACATAGCCCGGTGGGCTGTGTTGCTTTGAGCGTCAACCGTCCCAATATCCTCCCTTGTATTTCCTTGCTGAAAATTGTTTGCTGTTCATTTTGCAGTATCACTTATGTGTGATGTGTAATATAAGCAGTCCTCACGCCATACTAGGAGTGAGTTAAACTGTGCCCTTAGACAGATTTCATGGTAGGAAATACTTGGGGCACCTAGGAAAAGAAGTGACTTCCAAAGGGGCACCCTTTGGTAGGTGCATTGTGTTCAGGTGATTTAATTTGCTGACAATGAACAACAGATGATTGGCCTCGAAGTAGCATGTACGGAAGGCACTTCCCTTCCCCAAGCTCTAGGCTTCAAAGCCTCAGCCTCTGTGGCAGTCTTGATTTTAAGCAAAATGTCCATGGAAATTTGTCCTTAATATGTTGGTATTTGTTTCTATATACTAGTCTTTCAGTGGTATATCTGGTCTGATAAATCCCACCACCTCTCCAGATGAGTTTGGCTTAGGTCTCTGTAGCATCATTCTGGAAAAGACCCATGCCTTGCCTCTTGATGCAAGGTTAGTAGGATCCAGTTCAATTTGCAGCACAGTCACACAAGTATTGAGTTGTGGCAGCAGAGGTAACATCTGAATTCTCTACAGTATAGAGCCTTGGGGAAACACATCCATGCCAGTTCTACTGTGGCATGGACAGACGCCTAGGCTTTTTTCTTCATCAAATAGATGTTAAAGAAGAATGGAGTGGAAACAAAAAACCCTTGTGGAGGACTTCATAATTACAAATAACAGATTTATTTTTATGGAATTATTTGAGAATTGTGAAATAGAAAATAAGCAAGCTTGAGAATGCCAGAAGTTATTACACTGGAAACATCAATGTTAGTATAGCAAATTGTGGAAAATACAAAATTAAAGTGCTCAATTTTCAGTCATATCAGTAGATTCATTAGCAGCAGTTACAAACCAGCAGAACTCAGGGTATGAAAACTTCAAAGGAAATAGATGTTGTCTTTTTCCTGAAATACAAACCACTTGGAAGCCCTTAGAGTCTTCCATAGTGTAGAGTTGGGTGTGTATTAAAAAAGAAAAGCAGGGCTTGTGCGCTATTGAAATCTAACACCAACAAGGATGCAAGTCAGTCCAAATTATCTGCAGCAAAGGCAGGCATGCATATTTTATGCAGAGGTCATCTCATTTTAGTAGTCTATCAAATGTTAGCAGTCATTTCTGTATCAGGATCCAGTGCAACTGGTATGCAGCTCTTCACCTCTGATGAAAAAGAACTAACAGAATTGCTACAAAAGGATCAGGCAGTAATTCCCATGACTTTCAAAACAACTAAAATCCATGGGAATGCAAGCTGAGCCGTCCCTGGGAACCTCATTTTAAACTTCTACTTGCATATTTCGTGGACTGAGAGAGTTCAATATATAAACTTTGAAAAAGAAAGAACAGTCTTACTCTATATAAATAATTATCTATAAAAGTTGCTTTATCCCTAGAAAATTATGATCTGTTTTCATTTTCTTTGAAGACAAAGTGAGAATGGCTTGCATAAATGTTACATCTTTACACACACAGTGGTAGACACTTGGTAGAGCATCACTGACATTAGCAAAGCTACCCCAATGTACATCAGCTGGGAATACGATCCATAGGACCTAAGTTATACAGGAAGATAATAACAGTTTCTCTCAAGCATTGTTTTGTGAATTCAGCCATTAAAACATGGAAAGTGATTAACATCTCAATATTACATATTGAAATTTAAAATATTGTAAAAATAGCATGCTAAGCTTATCATGTTAAACTTAATGAAATTGGCAATTTGCTTGTATGGTGGTTAAGCAACTCAGATTCAGTGTAATGGGAGTAAATCCACCAATTTAACAGATTTTATTTACCTGTGTCAAGCCTGCAATCAGCAACAAGTATTCGAGTGTCACTTGCCCCTTCTGTCACACATAGCTTTCAGACCACATGGTACAATTCTTCTGTATCTGAAAATGTATTTTAAACTCCTAATGAAGCTAGTTGGTATTAGCACGAGGCTTCAACAGATCCTAGTACTTGCGCTATTGCACTCTTCATCTCAAAAACAAATAGAAAATAAATTCAATCTGAACAAGAAAACTCTCTCTCTTCATGTCCTTATTGTTTTACTTGGCACTGAGTGTTTTTCAGGATAAAAACCATTCTCTTGTCTGCAGGCAGCTCCATTCAGATGGCTGGTGCTTTCATTTGCAGACTCTGGTTGAGGACTTCCTTCATTAGCCTGAAACACAAATGAAATATCAATGAAGGTTCATGCTAAGCTTTCAAAAGGCAATCATTGAGCTTGATTCCCATTAAGAAACTCTGCATGACTCTTCTGTTTTAGTATCATAACTTCTTGCCTTTGGAAGAGATTGATCTGAATGTACAAATGTTTGTAATAGACAGTTTGTACTCCAATTCCAGATTCATCTATTATCTAGTCAGCCAGTAATCCATAGGATCTCTGCCTTAATTACTCCTCCCTAGACAGCTGAGCTATTGCATCCTTGCCATTTGCAGCATCAATGGAAAACTCGCCAAGGGACACCTCAGTGAGCTTTCCTATAGCACAGTGGATGACATGCATTTTTAAGGGTGTGAGAAATTATATATGATTTGTCCAAAGCCAGTGCTGCAACTTAAGAAGTCTTAATTTGGATGCATGGCAGCCATTCATACTCAAAGACCTAGAGTGGAAACTAAGTCCTTGGAACACTGTAAAAATTGGAACTCTTCCAGGTTGAAGGCTGGCTTAGAAAGCCAAATATCCATTGGCAGCACTCAGTACCTAGAACGAGTAAAATTCTTGACTGCTTAGAGCTCATGGTTGTGTGCAGTCCAAAGTCTGATTGGTCTTAGTTATGTACATGTAAGGCAGACAAAGCAATGGGCTTGTCTATAAAATGTTTCTTGTTGTAGGTCTGTGTTATCAGCTCTTTTTAGCTCTGTGCCAGTAACACAATCCTCTTAGGTTTCTTGTAATAGATTACGTTCTGAGCTCAGTTTCAGTGCACAGAGCCACCCACACCACCAAAAATGAGGCTGTACTTTACCAAAGCCATTTGTTCCATCAAACATCTACCTGAATAAAATTTCCATAAAAATTCAAAACATACTTTTATTTTACACTGTATGTTTGCAGATACATCGTTTCCTGTCTTCATTCCAGTTGCCTCTTCCATTTCTAAGAAAAAAATAATTTACCAAGAGTAAGTAAGCACACAGTCATTTTAACAGCTGGCTGGAGTAAAAGAGTACCCAGTCAACTATTCCTTTGTGCATTTATCCCACAGGAGAGTAACTGAAGAATAAAGAATACTTCCTAAAACTTTCCCAAGGAAATGTGCTTAATGCATTAAGGTCGTGTCGCTTGTGAGTGTTTAGAGGGTGAACTTAGCAGCTTAGCCATAACGTAGGGGTTCAGACAGACCTTTCAGAGCTGCCTGCCTGCCTTTGTCCAGCAAATTTGTGTTAGTCTAGCTCTGGTTGTTCTAATCTCAGGAGACGAGAGCGTTCAATGTAAAATGGGCTTGGAAAGCCCTTATGCTAATAGGTATGTTATTAATAATAAATAACCTGATGTTACTTTCCCCTGGATTGCTCCCCAGGTGGAAGATAAATAGAGCCTGAAGACTTTCAGGCTAAATTTGAGTGAGACAAGCAATTGTGCTTAAGAAAGTCAATTTACAGAAGAAAAAAAAAAAGGCAATTAAAAACCCAAACAGAGCATTATGGAAAGTTTTACCAGTGTTTCAGCAGTGTCTTTCAGGCCTCTAGTGAATTACTTTATTTGCTCTTTACCATTCTTTTTGTGCAATCAAAATAAATTATGAAATAAAAGAAAGCAAGTCTGTGAGAGCAAGAATCAAGAGCAGGATTTAGTCTAAAAAGTTTGGATGAAGTACGTATGGGGCTTTTTAAAATTTATTTAGAATAAATGACATTAAGAACAGCAGCTTGGACAAGGACCACAAAAAGTAATCAATTACTTTTCTTGGCATGTAATGGCTTGCGTTATGGCACTGTGCTGGTGTTCCTAATGTGTCATTTGGAAATGATCAGAGTATTATTTTGGGCATTAAAGCATACATACCTGTGAGAAGTACATCAATTTTCTCCACTACATGTTTTGCATCTTCCATAGTGAAACACATTGGTGGTTTAAATTTTAGTATATTTCTGTAGGGTCCATCTGCACTAAGAAGGATTTTCTGCTCTTTCAGCCTATGGAAAGAGGGAGCATCTGTTAATAAGCAGTTCAACAACTACATGGTGTCCTGTCCTTTAGGCCAAATTCAATTTTGAAAGCTTTTCTAATAGCATGCTATCACAAGCTACATGAATTTGAACTGAAATTAATGAGTAACTGCTAGGGAATATTAGGAGGGTTTGATCACTGCATGCAGTCTTTAGAAAATATTTACTTGTAAATGAGGTGAAGGGCTTCAGCTGTGGCTGGTGTTCTCTTTTGTTGATCCTTCACCAAATCCACACCAACAAACAATCCCACGCCTCTGGAGAAGAGAATAAAATATGGAAAGATAAAATCCTGTGTTTGTACTGATAAAGTGGGCTAATAGCTGATTCTGAATAAATTCAGCTGGCTCGTTAAGGCTACATTCTTTCTCTTGTCCTGCAAACCTCAAAATAGAGTGCTGTGGAAGATAGGTAGCAAAAACCAAGAATAAAATCAAGAAGAAAAAGTCCAAACTGAAGGTGGTTATCACGGTACTAATGTGAGGGGAGGGGAACCCCCACCAACATCTCCAAAGGAAATGATCTGAAGATCTGAGTGAGGTTTCTGTCATCCCAGGAGTGTGCTGATGACTGGGCTATTGTGTGACGATGGACTTTTCTTCTGCCTACTTCCAGAGTCTTACTAGGCTACATTTATTCACTAGCTGAACAGCCGAACGGAAACATTTATTGGAAAATATGTTCTTTACAGTATTGATGTTGGGTAGTCCAATTTCAAAAAGAGTGGCATATAAATCATGGCATATTGTATCTGTGTTCACCTCGCCACAGACTTGCAAATTTTCCCATCACCTTTTCTCTCTAAAACATTTAACAGCCATGAAACACCTACCTGATATCTCCCACTAAGGGATGCTTCTTCTTTTGTTCAACCAGCAGTTCTAGGAGGTAGCTTCCTACACGCATAGCGTTTCCCTGGAGATCTTCTTTTTCAATTACATCCAGTACAGCCAAGCCAATAGCGCAAGACACAGGATTGCCTCCAAACTGATAGTAAAAACAATGGGAAAACAGAACCCATCAGAAATGTTCAACTGTGTCTACTCATGTAGCTTTTGCTTGCCCTCTCTTATGTGACATGTAGTGAGAAAAGCTTAAAGAGGTTGAGATTTTGTGCTGTGCAAGCTGTGAAGAGCATTTCCCCATGGGCAGTGTAGCAAAGCCCAAGGAAAGGAGCTCCTCATTCCATCGCTTCAGGTTTCAGTAATTTGAAGATTTCACAGCTCAAGCATTCAGGCTGCTCTCGTGGTTTGCCGATTACATATGCAGACAAAATGCTCCTGTGAAGGGCAGTGGGTTATGGATCTGGTGTTTCCTGAACTGTACCATATAAACTCCATTGAAAGCAGGGGGAACTCATGGCAGCTGGAAAGAAGTCACAGGAGCAGAAAAGAGGATTCTAACTAAGAAGAAAAATGCTCCTTTGTGGCATACACGCCACTCAATTTTTTCCTGGTAGAGGGTCAGTTTTGTTAGGTGACAGCTGCACAGCAAATTCTGCCAAGGTCTAACCCACCTGCACAGCATTCATAGCTGATCCTGTCCTGGATAATGAAGTGTTACATGGTCAGCATTTCAGAGGAAACAAGGGAGAAAGGGGAATTAGGGTATAATTTATCTGTATGCATAGGAGCTGGGCTCCCTGACTTGCCAGAGAGCGAGTGCTGGTCCATTTGTTTTTAAATACTAGACTGGCTAACTCCAGCAATTAGCAATGTGATGTAATGAAGGATGCAGTTGTTAGCAGAATGACTTGAACAACTTGTAACTGCTAAATGTAAACTAACAAACAAAAAGGACAAACCTTCACGTACAAACTTACTGTATTGAAATACTCCAGTCCAGAGGCACCAAACTTTTCAGCAATTTCCCTTGTTGTAACCACACAAGACATAGGGTGGCCATTGCCAATGGGCTTTCCCATGGTGACGATGTCAGGCACAAAATCTTCACCTTGCAGCTGGAAAGCCCAGAAATGCTTCCCAACTCTGCCGAAGCCAACCTGGACCTCATCAGCTATGAATACACCTCCCGCTGCATGCACATACCTGAAAATAAGTAGAATGGTTGGTATGACTGACTTTGCAGACTGATTTTGAGTAGGCAGTTTAGGACAAGGAAGTTTTCAGTACAGGAAGTACAGTACTATGAAACCAAGTTAGGAAAAAAAAGAAGAAAGAATATGACTGCTGAAACACAGCTCGATGCTGGACTTCAGTGCTGGTGCTCTAGCAACCGTGCTCAGAAGCTGTATAGCCAGGCAAATCCCCTGGCATACATCCCATTTGTCTGTGTAAGAATAGCCTGGTTCTTCCTCTTCTCATTCCAAAGATTGCTTCCAGGACTCTGCTTTCAGGAATAGTCTGACTTCTGGATTCTGAGTGACTTGAGTTTTTCCATTGTTGTATTACTTGAGCACTAGAAGTAGTACTACAAATACTTCAGGATCTACTTATGCTTCATTGACCTGGCTCTTACTCAGGCCCTAGTAAACCTACAGATCGCTTATTGAATTTCTGAGATATCCACAGCTACTTTTTTTTATAGCTTGATTTGGATGACTTCATTTCAAGCTGATTGTTTTGCCTTTAGTGCAACAGTACAGAATTGGAATGTGCAACAGTGACTGGAAACTTGCCAAGCAGAGCTATAGCTATTTGAATTGATAAAATATTTAGTTGACTAATTGTTAACAAAAAAATTAGCTAATACTTTGATGCAAAACAGGAGCACTGTAATTGTACTTCATGGCTACCTCTCTGATGGTTTAACTTCATCTTACATCAAACTTACAGCCTGAACATTAAAGATAGACAATTATGTAGCTAAAAGAATTAGTCAGCTGCTGTCTCATAGAAAATAGAAGTGGGATCTTACTCTTTAGAACAAGAACAAGAGAGTGAGATAGTTGAATTGATTAGATTAGCCCGTAGTGAAAAACATATATTTGTGGTTAATTTTCCATGTATGCCCTTCTGAAGTGATGTACATACTCTGCCACTTTCTGGAAATAGCCCACAGGTGGAATTACTTGGCCTCCACAGCTCTGCATGGATTCGGCTATGAAAGCAGCAATCTAAAAAAAAACAAACTCAGGTAAGAGCTATGTTCATCTGTTCAGCCTTTGAACAAACGTTTAACAATATAGAAATAAATGTTTGGGTGTGTGCCCTAATTTAATCACACACTGGCTTGGACAGTTGAGGGCTCTTGAGAAGCTATGGCTAGAGAGCTTACTCATTTTTCAATACGGGGTGCCCAAATTGCAGTAGCCAGGGTCAGCTTTGCAATATGATGAGAGTACAAGGGCCTCCATTAACCCCTGATCTTACTGCCATTGAAGTTGGAGACACTCACTGGTGTCAGTGGACAGGCTCCTGGAAGCTCAGTAATTTAATTTACAATTTACAGGAGGAAACACAACGTTTGCAGTTTTCTCCAAGAGGTGAATAAAAATTTGCTTAATGCCACAACATTACAGTGATGGGTACATGTGGTGATCAGCTTAACTGTTCAATCTCAAACACCAGAAAGAGTTGGGTAGAAGCTGAGCTGGAAGATGACCTGAGGCTATGCTTTGGGCACCCCTGCCTAATGTAAATAACTAAACAAGTGAAACATCAGCATGAGGCACTTGACAAAAGAGGAGAAAAAATCTACAGATGAAATAATTCCAGTTGCTAGGAATGAAAAAGAAAGTTATTTCAAGTCAGGAAGGGCAAAAGCAGCGGGTCAGATACACTGGAACAACAAAATTTGTTTCATGTCAACATGTCTATGCAGCAGAGATACAATATTACCCCAAAGTCTCAGCATAAGTCTGCTATTTAAGGGGTTGCATCCCCACAGCACTTTTGAACCCCTCCCTGATCATCAAGAGGTCTCTTTGGGTTGGTGCAGTCTTCCTGGAAACAAGGCCGAGCAGAAACGTGTAAAGAACCGTACACTATATTTGAAGAGGCATGCTACGGCCAAAGAGTACGAAGCTTCCCATAGCATGTGAGGCTTAGCCTTTAGCACAACTTGTCCTGCCACAGGTTATGTCACCAAAACCTAAGAAATATGCAAAAGAAAGGAAACAAAGGAAGAAAAAAAACAAAAACTATCCGTTAGTAGAGAATAAAAAAGTTGATGAAGAAATTAAAAGAAGAGTGATACAAGTCCATTGGACTAGAAGGGAACATACTGTTCCAATCTCCACTGAATGTGGGGCTTTGAATCAAGCATACATGTCCCAGAACGCTAGTGCAATTGTACAAAATATTAATACACATTGTAGGCAGCCTGCTTTAAGATATCTTTTTTTTTTTTTTTTTTTTAATCAAGATCAAGTGATTAAAATACTGATTTTTAAAATGACTCCAAAGTTATCTCAAGCTATTGCAATCAAAAATGTAATATCAAGGTTTTATCTACCATATTTTCTCCATCCTTGACACTTTTACAAATCCTTGCTAGAATTTTTTGGTGTTGTTTCTCAGTTGACCTTCAAGCCTAGCTGTGCATTAACGTATTTACAATCTACTGGTGCAGTGCATAAAATAGGGAATTAAAATACTTTGGTTGTATCTGCTCTTTTACAACTGTATTATTGATCCTTTCATTGGTGCCTAGAAAAATTATGATAAGAGCGTCTGGTTGAAAAATGGCACATTTTGAACACAGAGGAAACTAAGCAGAGGAATATGTCTTTAGTTTCCTGTTTCATGCCCCCATTTTACACTTAGCAGATGAAACTTCAGCATTTCTAGAGCACAAGATACACACCTTGCGTCCATTCTTCTGTGTTTCCTCAATAATCTTTTTCACCTCTTCAGCATAAGCGCTTGCTGGGTCTGGGTGGTCTTCCCTATATTTCCCTCTATAGATATCTGGAGAAGGAGCCTGAAAAGACCAAGAATTTTTTTTAAAGCCCATCCTTCTGTGAAACATTTACTTCCTGTTTCTTTTCTCTTGCTCTGCGTTTCTGGAGCAGGATATAGTTTTGTCTTTCCACACAGATACATCATAAGAGTTAGCACAGTCTCAGTTTCTGAATGGAATTGCAAAAAATATGTGTACAGGAGCCTAAACACAAACGCAGTCCTGTGATGTATTCACTACAACTGAAGGCAACTGTTGAAAGCCATTTATCTCATCCACCTTTTCAATACCATCCCTCCTCTCGCCTAAGACATAATACCGAGTCTTCATCTCTCATCTTATTTTAGATTATTGCAGGATGTTCCGTTTCTGCAACTGCAGAAGTGGGTTTTCCAATCTGTCACCTGATTTTCAGCATTCTCATCATGGGAAGAATCTGAGTGAACTTCAAGCCTCTACAATGTTGGAAGAAGTTCCATAAATAAAGAAATGGAACCAATATAAAAAGGAGGACACTAATCTGACAGTGTGGTTAACACCAAGAAGTCTGGGTAGGAAACACCTCTTTGTAGCTTGATGTACTTCTCTGAGAGTGAATTTTGGTTTGATAAAACATACAAGATTAGGCTGGAAATCAAGCAGTATCCTGGTCAGTTGAGTACCCCTTAGCTCTCTACCCAGATCTGTGTGCGCATGCATGCTTTGCCTTTCTGGTTTTTGGAAGCAGACTCAAAATTCCTGCATATCTTTAGCCAAATTAACCCAACAGATATTGGCTACCTTCTTCGAACTGTGTATCTGTACAGTTCACTGGCTCAGGATACTTGTCTTACTGGGAAGGAATTCAGCTTCACAGCTGAGTACTCTCTTTGAAATACAAAAGCAAGCTATTTTGCTGTATTAAAGCCACTGACACTCGAGTGTATGTCTGCTGGCATCAGCAAAGCAGAATGAAAGTATGTTTACACCAGAAGTGAGTAATTGAATATGCTGCATAATAGGCATAACAACATAAAGCAAGCAAAACCAAAAAAGCACACTTACCACATGCACAAACTCCTTCTTGCTGTCCTTTCCCAGCTGATTAAATTTATAGGGACTGATGTCAATCAGAGATGTAACATGGCCATGGTAAGCACTGCATGAGTGTTAAACGTTGAAGTCATTTTTCTCCAAATTTATAGAAGAGCTAAATTTACAACTATACCCACAAATAAACCAGACTAAGAGACCGTATCTGCAACACAGTAGCAATGTTTGTGATGGGATCTTGGTTTAATTCACCCAATCTTTCTCTCACGGCAGTATGAAACTGCTGTTGGCTTCAATTAACTTGCAAGAGTGGAACCAGGATTGAGGACTTTTTCTTGCATTAAATCAGGTGCAAGCGTAAGGACAGAGAAAGATGCTGTCTCCTGGGTTGCAACACTGGCTGTCCTCATCAGTTATGAGCAATAACTCACCTCCAGCCTGGAGACCCCACTCTGGCCAACCCAAGTTTCTGAGGTAGGCCCCAGTAACATTTCAAAGGCTCTTAAGAGTTTGTACTGCAGCAGAAGATTTGTATTTTATACAGCATCAGCACATCACTACCTGCCCCAAAGCTCTACAGTCTTGACTGTTTGGCTGAAGCCAGTCTCAGGATAAGGAGAAATACTGAAAGCCTCATAATTATGCTAAAAATGGTTACTACTGAGGTCAGCTTGACTTAGAAATTAGGAAGCACAGACTTCTGAACATAAGGCATTTAGTAGCTTCATTCAGGGAATAAACAGTTCCATTCAGCCGTGAGCTTGATGCGAAGAAAACCTCAACCACGAAGACTTGTCACAATCTAATTGCAGAAGACATGGTGTACAAAAGGGTGTATATCAACACTTGTCAGCCATCAAAATCTGCCACTGGAGACAAAGAAAGGACAGAAAACCCACCCTGTGCCCTGGGCCCACAGATGTAGCCAAGCTCTGTAGAGCTTTGGAGAGTCGGGGCAAAGAAATACCTTATTGTGTTCAGGAAGACAAGACTTTGCAGTCAAACAGAATGACTGAGCCAGCTCCATCATCAGCTTCTCCTTACTGAAGCTACTGTCAGTGGCTCCAAATTGTGGCCATGTAAGTCAAGGAGGGCTGGCAGTGACCTGACTACAGCTGGGTCAAACAAGCTTTGTGCTGTTCAGATAAAGTGCTCTTGCAGTTGCTCTGTCTGGATTTTCTGATCAGAGGCTGAGGAAAAGTTAGAGTCCTACAGCGGCGCAACCAACTCTACACATCCATCTGGGGTAGGGAAACCCAGAGAGATGGTCAACCACCTTTTCCATGACTGACAGCCTTTACAGTTCCTCCTGATTTTGTGGCTGCTCAATCTTGTGTGCTTACTCCTGTGTTCAGTGGAGAAGAGCTGAGCAGTGAAGCAGCAGAGCATCAGCACCATTGCAGAGCTCCAGGATCTTTCTTCTTAACCATGAGGTATTTATTTATTTAGAATCATTGAATCCTAGAACCATTTAGGTTGGAAAAGACTTTCATGATTATCATAAAGAAACATTACCAGCAGAGTGTGGCAGAAAGCCCTTTTCCAGAGTATCCCATGGGCTAGACCACTCATTGGTGTTTCAGACTAACACCCAAGCCTCTGGACTGAATTGCTTTGGGATGCTCTGTGTGAAATCCCTGTAAGAGGTGCCTGACAATCTCTGCTTCTTACAAATCATCAGAACTTGTGTTTATTCAACTGTGAAAAATGGAAACTTATTTCCTGACCTCTTCTCCTATGAAAGCCTTTCTTTCAGCAGACAGTACAAGCAGCAGTGGGTTGCTGCAAAGCTGCTTCTGAAGTAATTGTAGGAGTTGATGGCTGCGTTCATATAGTCTGTTCTGCGTACTTACTTTTCAAGGGTGATCACATCTTGGTGTCCGTGGTACTGCCGGGCCAGTCGTAAAGCCAGATCATTTGCTTCAGACCTGCATAGTAGCAGAGACATCCACAAAACAGTGAGAAACAGCTCCCAGTTAAAATTTGTTCTAACACAGAAGAGTAGGCCTGAGACACAGCAGGCTCTGTTACTATACAGAACACAATGCTAAGGTTGAGACTGTAAATGCCATTTAAGACAGTGAATCAAAAACAGCCCTTCGTACAAACAACAAAGAGATGCTTTATTTCACTCCCCCAGTTTGCTTGTACGCATTTTACTCCTCTTGATGCAGACGAGACCACTTTGCAGATCAGTCAGCAGCTGGAAGAGCAGCACAACTGCAAGCCTTTGAAAAGCTACAGAGCATACCATCTTTGCGTGCACCTCCACAATGGTTCCATCCTTCCCAGCACCATCCAGAAGCAGAGGACACTGATCTGCTCCTGCTGAGAGACCCAGGCTTCGGGCCTGATCTACAGCAGCCCCAGTTCCTATTGACTGTTGGGCACAGTCAGTGATGACAGATTAGACAGACCTGATCTGAAGGATCTGAAGGAGCTACTTGCTTCCAAGGTCATATGTCCATTTAAACATAGCATTCACTAATTTGCTGTCTAGATTTGCATTCCTTGTTGTCCACCCCCCACCTTTATTTTTGTCTAATGTTCTGCAGTTCCATCCTTCGGCTCTCTTGCACTGAGCCGTCATATTAAGTCCTTCGATCATTCACCACTGGGAGTAATTGCGTCACTTATTACTAAGTCCCACCCTTAGAAGTTTAAGATTTGGACCAAGCTGTTCTGAACGTTTATCTTAAACATGAAGAAAATAGCTTTAACAAAAAATAAAGAAATGAGTAGACCTACCCAGAGTTAACAAAATAGCAAACAGAGAGTTTCTCTGGCAGGGTAGCAGTAAGACGCTGAGCGTACTGAACAAGGTTGTCATGCAGGAACCGGGAATTTGTATTGAGCAGTTCCATCTGTTTTGTTGCAGCCTTTGTCACGTAGGGATGACTGTGGCCAACTAAAGAAGAAAACAGTGAATGCTAGCAAACAGTCACTGAGCCACAAAAGGAGACTGAGAGGAGCCCTGTGATCCTAGCACTGTCGCTTGGAACAAGTGCATTAGGATTCCTATTAGAGGTGAAGCAACAGAAGCACTCTTACAAGATAAACTGCTTACCGTGTGCAACATTGTTGATACAGTCTAAGTATTTTTCTCCAGTCTCATCAAACATATACTGGCCCTGAGCACGGACTATCTTCAGAGGGTCCTTGGCAAAGAAAACTTTGCAGGAAGGCCTAAAAAAAAAAAAAAAGTGTGTAAAATAACACCATTTTAGTTCTCTGAGGAGTTCCCCCTCCCAGAGAAGTGGTGGGGGGTTTTCTGCTGCAGCTCTGGAAACAGCTGCTTCCCTCCTCTGCAGAGTGTCTGGAAGCAGAAGGTGGTGGTGAAGAACTGCCCCATGCCCACCTCCCTGTGTCTGGGACCAGGAGCAGCTCTTGCCAGGGGCGTTTGAAGCCATGGCTCTGTCTGGCAGTGTCCCCATGAGCACAGTGGCTGCAAGTCGATCCAGGTGCCTGTAGGTCCTGCTGCATTTCTATTTACATGGCTCATGGATGTGGCCAGCGAACTCACTGGGAATAAAGCTAAGTTGTTAAGAATTGTTTTATGCTATAGCCAGAAGTTCCTTATGCAACAGCTAGTGGCTACAGAGGTCACATTCAGGAACAAAACACTAGCGCCTTGCAGGCTTTCTTTTCATAGGTGCTGAGAAGGCCCTAAAGTCTCTGTATCTCTGAAATCAACTGCTTTGAGTAAAACCTTTAAAAGCAGCTTTCTGTAAGCACCCAAATCACGCTGGCTTCCAGCAGAACTCAGGTTCCTCGTGACAGATCCAAAGGACTCTTTAAACTCTTTTTTATGCCCCCGTGGAGAACACGCCAGCCACGGAATTATGTTGAATGGCATTACCGAGCAGAGTTTATATGGCCTTGGATAAATCTGTTTCCAGGTAGCCCAGGCAGTGCTCCTCATGCATCCGTCTGTCAACTCTATTGCTACTGGGACCCTGTAGAGCCCAGAGGTAGCTACTAGAAAGCGAACCCTCTTGCTTTCTTTCTCACATCTTGTGCACCCATTGCATAGATCTTTTCTGCTATCTTCACCTATTCCTCTGCTACACTTTACAAGAAGCAAACTTCATCAGCATCAGTATTATGGGGCATTTCTGGGTGACACTGTTCTCTTCTGCTCAGTGCCAGCCCTTTCTGCAGGAGGCTTTTGGCGTTCACCCAACACAGCCAGTGTAACACTTGTGCAGGGAAGCACCCTCAGCAGCTGACCCCTACAGAGAAGTTGATGTGCATGCTTTATGAGGCCACACACTCTATGAATTTTTAGGGAGTTTTCTATACATCCGGCGTATTTAGGCTGCCATCAGCCAATAGCCAGGTTTGGTTCTAATAATCTCAGCTTCTTTTTTCACCTGCCTGCTGGAGTCAAAGTGCCACAGCACAGCCCCACTCCCTCCCGCCCCACCGCCCCTACCCGATGTGCTTCCTCCGCAGCGCCAGGGTCTCCGCCTTGCTGTAGCGCTCCTCCATCCCGCCCGGCATGGCACGGCGCGGCACGGGAAGCCCAGGGGCTCCCCGCCTCTTATCCCGGAGCCGGCTTCGCCAAACCCCTCCTCCTTCCCACCCTCTCTCCCTTCTTCCCTCCCTCCCTCCGTGCCCTCCCTCCATCCCTCCTTCCCCGCTCTGCTCCTCTCCCTGCAGTGCCAGGCGGTGTGAGCTGGCAGGCAGAGAACGGAAGGGAGACCGGGAGCCTCACTCCTGGAGCAGGCTGCTCTCCTCCCATCCTTCGTTCTTCTCTTCACAGCACACGCACGGGTGACCCTGAGTAATTGATTCACTCGAAATTGGGGCCGTAATTCAAGCACCTTCCCAGTTCTGCTCCATCTCCCACAGTGTTTATAACTGCGTTTTTGTACACAGCACAGGGCTATGGTCCTGGCACTCTGATGCACTGGTGCATCCTATTATAGCGCTGGCAGCACTTAACTATAGTCCCACGCTCCCCTGCTACCCGCAGCACTGATACAGACCTGCGTTGGTACAGTCTGGCATTCCTTCATGGATACCCTTGGGAACCTTCACTGGACATTGAAGACCATGGGAGAAAGAGGTGCCGACACCAAGAGGCATTGCTTTTCCACACAGCAAGCCAAACTGCTGGTGGAGCCGTTTGGCTTTACCTCCCCTCTGCCATGGTGTACCCAGAAACCACCCAGAGCTCCTTGAGCCACAAAACCTGCACCCACCTCCCTGCTGCCCCACTGCAGTGCTGCGCCAGTACGAGTGGTCAGAGCACGTCTAGAATTGCACACAGCTTTGTGTGCTGCTGCAGCTTGTCTTTTCTAGGTCGGTACAGTTAGTCATCCCAGTGTTTGGAGATGCACACACGTACCTCCTTATTTTTAGATACTTTTACATCTCTGCCAAGTAAGCCACCTTTCTCCCAGCTTCTCCAGTCGAGCAGCAGCATTTATATCCTACAGTCATTTTCTTCAGCCCGTGTTAATTTTGAAGCTCCTCAGCTTTCACAGCCCTCTTCGTCAGCAGCCTCACGTCACCAACCAGCAAAGCAGACGCAGCTCAGGTGGCAGAGGCCCTTGCAGCTACTCCTCCGCATCCCCAAAAGCCAGCAGCCGCCGGTCCTCAAAGCCCGCTCCCGCCAAGATACGGCACGGACTTAAGAAGTTCCAGTTGTGTACATTGGACGCTGTTTCTAACTGCGATCCCGTTGTCGGGGGGAAGTTCGGGCCTGCCCTCTGTCGGTGCTGGGACAGCGCGTCCCTCCGCCAGGGCTGCTGGCACTGCTGGCGCTGGGAAGCAGCTGCTGCTTGCGCCGTCCTGCCCCGTCTCGCCCTTTCAGAAACTCTGCACCGCAAAGAAATGTAAGGGCTATGCAAGATGCCGTTCTGCTCTTTTACAAGCATGCACCAGCGACCAGTCACTCTTCCATCAGGCCTTTGCGTTGCAGTTTTAGCAAAACGATGCTGTATTAACAATTGATAGGATACTAAACTTCATCAGAAAAGTTCAGAGTGGGATGGGAACTAGCTTGGTACGAGGCAGGTTGCGTCTGTTCCTTCAGAGCCACAGAAGGACATGCATCAGCAGAAATGCCCTTTCCTCTTGACCATTCTCTTGATGGTTTTTGTACGCTCTTCTGATACTACTAGGAGTCAGGCTGCCACGTCTCACGTGCAGAGCAGAGAAGGGTTTTTTCCCACAGTTAGCAGAAAGACCTGGTTTAGTAGCTTGTGGTACCAATGGGAATGGGAAGGCGGTTGGACTAGATGACCTTGCAGGTCATTTCCAACCTTGTGATTCTATGATTCTATGACCCTGCCTAAGACACAGGGCTGCCCAGCACCACACTACTCAGCTTTTCTGGTCCTTTCCAGTCCCTTCCACCTGCTGCCGTGATGCTGTGGAGTAACAGGTGTATCCTCCATGATACAGAGGATTATTACGACATTTTTTAAAGTATGTAGATGTACTGTTTTCTCCATCTTGTTGTGCTCACTTTCTGAAAATTTTGTCTTTTCATGTCTCCCCATATAGAGGATGAAAAGGAGGAAATGCTACCACAAGCAAGTCAAAGTGTTCAGTAAAATGCCTTCCTCTCCCTAAATACTGCTTCAGAGTTGGGGAACCTCTGAAAAACCACATGCTGCTGTTTCATCCTGAGAGGCAAACCCATTATAGCTGGTCAGTGGAAAATGACCCACACTGACGACATGTTTCTGCTCGGAAAGGTAAAGGCAGGCACGTGGTGCCCGTTGCCTCTTTGCAGGAACAGCCAGCATTACCTTCCAGAGCCATTTGCACGCATGCTGCTTCCTGTCTGTGGAGAAATCATGTCAGTGCTGAACATTCCAGTAGCGTTTGCAGTTCTGCATTTGTAAAGGGCAAATATATTCACACAACTTCATTAATATCATAATAAGAAGAGTTGATATATTTGTTTGCTTTTGTTGTTACGCCATATTTGTTTTTATGTATGTTACCTCAAGCAGAATCGGTTACATCGCAACACTCTGTGCCACAGACAGGAGAGCTCCTACAAGCACATGAAAAATCATTTCCAGGCAGTTGTTGTTCCAGGAGGGACCATCCAGACAAAAGGTGATGCCAGAAAGAGCTCATGATTGCTTGGAATACTCAGCCACGCTGTAATCCGTACGTACAAAAATGATAAGAGTATTTATTAGTACCGAACATTATGTCTTGGCATACGCACATCACAGACCTGCATCTTAATTGATGTGACAGGACCTGTGACCACTTTTGACTTCAGACACAAATTACAGCACATCGAGTACAGCTACACTGGCAGAACATGCTCTCCCGTTGCAGGTTTGTATGTGGTATTTTCCTGAAAAATACAGTCCACGTATATTGATATACATACAATATATATACACACACACATATGCATGTGAAACATCCAAGCTCTGACTTTAGAGCAAGCATTTAAAAGCAGCACATTTTTCTCCTGCAGGCAGGAAAAGGGAGAGAATGTCCTATGAGTGCTCAGACTGGGAACCAGCAGACCTCAATGGAAAAGCAGATGAGTTCATAACCCTGGGAAGACAGAAAGACTGCGTTTGTGGGAACATGACTTGAATGCTTTGGCATTCCCTTGTTTTGTTTTTCACATTTATTTGGGTGTGGCTGTTAGTACTTGCTGGAACATGAAGGTTTTGTCAGCTCCTTGTGTTGTCCTTTTATTATGTTAACATTTATTTTTGTGTGGTTATTAGAATTGAATCACCAGGTGAAGTTGGGTGAGGTAGGGACATACAAGGCCACTTCTGTTTCCCTCTTCTGATTGCCATGGACTCCTTTTTATAAATGGGTAAAGATCAGCAGGTTTAGTAGGTCTACAAAGCAGAGTTGGATGTGAGTAACAGCCTTTACATGTTAATTTAACTAAAAGTTCCATTAAAAATGAGCGGGAGAAGTGGCAGGGATTTCCTGTGTATCCATGTGGCGCTTCAGAATGTCACAGAATTATGAAGGAGGGATCTGGAAAGGAATGAATGCCAGAGAAAAGTCAACACCCCATCAGTACAGTAGGATGAAAAGCCTATAGTAGATGGGTTAACTGAGGTTTGACTTTAGAGGGAGCCTGATATTCAAAAGCAACAGGGAGGCAGTAACATCCCTGAATGGGAAATCTACTGAGAGGTAGCTTCAGCAGCAGTCAGAGCTTGTGGTTTGCTACCACACTGGAAATAAATCATATGCAGCAGACAGAGCTTGGTTAAAAACAGAGCAGTTATGGAACTGAGAGAGGAAATAAAGGCTGGAAATACCCAGAACGGTTGTCCTTCTGCTAACAAAGTGATGCTAGGCTAAACATGCGCTGCTGAAAGTAGGTCTATTATGGGATAAGTTCTTAAAGAGTAAGTATCTGAAAAAAACCCATCCAACACATCCCTGCAGTGCCAGGACAAGGCAGGCCCAGAGCTGCGCTGCAGTTTGAGGGCCCAACATCCAGCTCCAACTTGCTTTTTGATTGTTTCTTTACAGTACAGCTGCAGCAGAATCAAGAACCACTCTCCCTCCTTTACAGAAAAACAACAACAAGAAGTCAAACTGACAAGAGAAGCCAGTACAGAGAAAAAGCCAAGAGTGACTGCAGCAAAAGCAAGGACTACGTGCAGTCTCCAGAGAACATCTGCTCTCAGCCCTTCTGGGGATGCTGGGTAAGTTAAGTTTTGCACTGAGCACCTCCTCTGGGAAATGGAGGAGAGCTGTTTTTAGTACCCCTAAGAGCTAGATAAGATTAACATACATTTAGAGAGATTACCAAGAGTTAAGAGGAAATGTCAAAACCCCATGGTACTCATTCTCTCTTACAGTCTAGAATGAGTACATTTTTGAGGTGAAGGAAAGGAAAAAAAAAACGGGGAGTGTTTTGTTTGTCTGAAATATTTGGAGATTTAGAAGACCCAAACATTTAAATAATGCTTTGAAGAGGTTACAGCTGCTGCCCAATGTTTTGTTCTTCCAAAAATGTCCCTTGCTCAGAGACTCCAGCAAAAATGTGTCCTCTGAGGACAGGATGCTTTTGAAAATATACCATTTTGTAATAATGCTTATGCCTCAACTTTTCTGAGCAAAGCAGATTCATAGAAAATGGACCAGACCTTCATATCCTCGAATGGATACCATTGCTTGTGACACAGTCCCTTTGTGTATCTATTTCTCAGCAGTTCAGGTTTGGTTTTTGTCTTAAATGTTACTGAAAGGATCCACTGGTGATTTTCAGCTTTATTTCTTTGGACCCTACGATGCTTAAGCAGCAGTTTAAACTCTTAACCTCTGCAGCTTTTCCAGAGCGAGGAGATGCTCTATGGTTTGCAAAACAGGGCTCTTGCTTTTCCTCACTTAACTTTTGTGGACGTATGTAAACTTTGCAGTCAGTTTGGAAAAGGAGACCAAACAGACGTGATCTGAAAGTAATACACATATTCATAGAAGTATTAAGACTGGAAAAAAGCTCTAAGATCCTTTAGTCCAACCACTGACCCATCTTTGCTGTGCCCGCTAACCGTGTCCCTCGGTGCCACAAGTACATTAAGAATGGGAGAGCAAGGTGAGTGGTCCTTTTATTGTGCACTGTAGAAAAATGCAACATGTTGCCAAGGCCCTGATTTTTGTGCTAATGTGAATACTGACTTACACAACCCTCACTGGATGTCAAACTGCAAATTAGCACAACACAACACAAACTTTTTCCACTGTGGACAAACCGAAGCGTATTTTTTGCAGCAACACAAAGAACTTTGTTACTATGCAAATCAGCACCAATAATTGAATTGATATTTTAATAATTACACACTTTTTACATTATGAAAATAAATCATAAATAGTGTAAAAATAATTCTGAAGATCAACTTCTCACAAGCAAGAAACAAAATCCAAAGTACAAAACTAAGGAAAACAAAACAGCATACAACTGAAAAACAACAAGGAGAAATTTTAATAATAAAAACAAAAGCATGCTGTTTGATCAGGTTCAATTAAGTCAGGACCAGAGGCCACGATAAAGTGGTAATAAATGACAAATTAAAAACCTTGCAATTCTTTACGCAACTCATCAAAAGAGGTCTTGTGACATATTTACAGGGCTAAGACACTCCAAATATTTATAGGATTGATAATGTGGTACTGACCTATGTATCCCCCCGCCCTCCCCCCCCACCCAAAGCAGTGTAATCCTTGCCAAATTACTTTTCATTGTATTTTATCTCCTCTACTGCATTTATGAGACCACTTGCAATACAAAAATAACTGCACATATAGATGAACTTAAAAAAGTAAAAAATACAAATAAAAATATATAATATTTTCCAAAGGAAAAAGTCAGATACATACATCTTTGTAACATTTTTAAAGTTGTGTGATATTTTCCCAAACATGTACAATAATATAAGAATATCCACATATATGTTAACAATATGTAAAACATCCTTCCACCAGCCCAGCTCTTCATAATACTTCTGAGAAGTGTGCAAGTACCAATGGTATCTGGGAAATTCATATGATTTCCTTTTTAAATAGAAACAAGTAAAACACAAACGGTCCCAGGTTAAGTTAAGGCCCCCTGTTTTCCAAAGAAAATTCCATTTCCAAGCAGCACTGATAATTGGATGCATCTTAAAAATAGAACAAAAGTAAAACAACACTCCAACTCTTTTTTTTTTCTTTTTTCTTTCTTTCTTTTTTTTTTTTTTAAATACAAACTCCACTGGTTTCGTGGAGTATCCTTCTCAAATTCCATTAGAAATGATGGTGGCAGGCACTTGTTTCCAACATCATTTAATGACTCCAACCACCATGTAAAATACTTCAATTACAGAGGATGCAAGAAAACCTTCATTTATACATTACAGCAACATTCAGATTCATAAAAGTAAGTTGCAGAAAGGGAAAAAAAGAACAAGTCAGGTGTTAGTCATGATTCTGGTCACTGAAATGGAATATTATTTTGCTATGACAGAAAATCAGACTATCTTTTGACCACTGTCGCTGTAGATATAAGTGATCTGTATCACTCTTCAGTGTGAAAATTTAGGTCTCACTTTAGGTAAAATACAGAGATTTGCATATGAAATTTAAGGTGGTTAAGTAGCAGAGAACAGGAAACTTGAAAGTCAACTACTGTGTGTCTTTTAGTATCTTGATCACATTCGAGAGTGGATCCTCAGCTTTTACTGACAGTAGTGAGCAAAGTGTTTTGCCTGATTTAGGCAGCCAGCGGTATTTAAAGTTGCAAATATTCCCCTTGTTACTACACAATACGGTCTTTGCAAGGGAAGGATGTGTTACTCTCCTTGCTCTGGTGCCAGGGAAAGCGAGGCACAGCCAAGTGAAGAACCTTGCATGGCTGAGCCCGGGCGTAAAATTCCAGCTGTGCAACAATCAGTGCAACTCTAAATGCTGGTTGGGTCCAGGGTCCTGACACAGCCCCCAGCCTTACACAACCTTCCCACAAGGACCATTGTTTCCATTGGCGTTGCATTATCTTTTCCATTGGCATGACTGGGTAACAAATGCCCACATGCATGCTTCTACAACTAACTCTTAATGGATCCAAAGTTATCTTGCCACACTGTACATGACTAACCCCTTTTTAAGCGGAATACTTTACACGTGTGCAGGTATACTGATTTGATTATTCTGCAACTCGTTCATAATACTTAAACGGTAGACAAGAAGAGTATCTAAGCAGCTAGATGAAGAGTGTCATTCTGCCTTGATACAGTACCAGAACGTGACATCAAAATCAGCAATAAATAAAAATATAGATCAAAAAGACATTGTATATTTGTTCCATGAGTTAAAATTTCATGCTTTATCTCAAAGGAAAAAAAAAATAAGTGTCCAAAACATCCCGAAAAAGGCTCCCCATACTAACCTTTGAATATGAAGACAAGGACCAATGTCAGACATATTTCATACAGTGCTTAAAAGACTTACTGCTTCTGTAGCAGGACTTCTGCACAATGTGGTTATACTACACTTGAGTAACAGATGCTTACAAAACTTCATATGAAACAAATACTGAAAACTCTGAAAAGAAAAAGGAACTAATCATACCTGAAAAGGTCAGGGATATAGAAACGGCATAGGCTAACACCACTACACATTTCTACAACGGAAAAGACTGGTAGAGGAACTACAGCTCCTGTCCCAAACTAAGCAAAGCAAATAATTATCTATTTGGAGGAATGCTACTAAAAGATACAACACACGAGGTGGTTCAAGCTGCAGCTTTGTCCTGAAAAGAAAAAAGATATACTAGCACCAAAAGCAATTGCTTTTCAAAAATAAACATGTTGCAAGTCTTCACAGGGTGCTTCTCTTGATGAAATATTAAACTCAGCTCCCCCCCTTTTTTTTTTTTTTTTGCACTGAACACAACTTTTCTAGATACTGCCAGGTTTCATTTCCAGTAAACCTTTCAAGATGCAAAAATTTTATGCAAATCATAGCATCAAATCTATGTAGTTTAACCTGTGAAATTATTTGCTATTCACCGTGGTCTTTTATATGGAATGAACTTCCCATGAAAATGAACAGTAGGCTTTAAAAAGTTAAATTAGATTATTTGAAAACAAAAACAAAATAACAACCAGAAAAACCACAACAGTATTCCTTATCCCTATGTTGCAGGAGTTAAAGAAAGAGATCATTTTGCAGGACAGAAAAGAAAGTGAGTAAAGGTGCTTAAGTGTTTCATCAGTGGGGTCTCACTGCCAATAAGTATGAGGAGAAATGGGTTTCTACTAATATTTAACAGTAGAGTCTATAAAGCTTCTTTCCTGAATGAAGAAACTGTGAACCAAAGTTCCGCTGGCTTTATTGAGGCATATAGAAATGGATGCTATCAGGACAGTTAAAAAATATAGATATACAAATCTAAAAAATATCAAAGTGCTAATGACAGCATGCAAATGCATAGCTCTTTCTGTTGCTATTTCTTAAAATAAGTACATTGTGTTTGTAGACACTCTCAATATGGCATTGCCAAATGATGTCTAGCCAAATAATAAACATCCCACTTTATTTTCCATTTGAATACTCAGAGGGACCTTTCAAATATAAATGAATCTGATCTTAATGCATGATTGCCAGTATTTGATATTTTATATAAACATGCAACTGCTTGTCTTCGCATTTGTAATATAGGTAGCTCAAAGCATGCCAAGTCAGGGCATAGGTGTAAGGAGCTGCTTCTTGTCAGGAGAGCAGCTTGCTCCTCAGCACTGCTCTTTTGAGACAACGCTTCTTAAGCAAGCAGAAGCAACCTGGTGACTCAATCAATCATGATTTATACATGATGCCCCTCTCTGTGGGAAGTCCCTTGCTCACATTAGTGCTGTAGCACTGTGTTAACATGAATCTATGACACGTGAAGGCTTTTATTATTGTTAATGTAATTACTCAAAGAGATTCATACTTGCATTTCTGAAAATTTAAGCAAAAAAAGTATTTTTCCTCATATATGTGAACATTAGTTTATATCTTAATGTAGGAAAGATGGGATTGAGCCGTAAATATATATATATTATATTATGTATAAACATACACACAAATAATGTTGGACTTTCGTTATCATTGGTAAGGTACTATTAGATAGAGGCCACTAAAATAATCTTTAAAAAAAAAAATCTGTGAAAGATTTCAACCTCCAAGAAAATCTCTTCTTGTCTCTGATACACCAAGGTGGCAATAAATTTTTAGCAGAGTGAAAGACAGCATTAGAGTGGCTATATATTGATCTGATATTGAAAAGCCATACGAAAAGTGCAACTACAGCAGGTCCCCATCTTCACAAGTATGAAATGACTGAGCAAGAAAAAATGTGTATTCCAAGAGGGCAAGATGCCCACACATGGATGGAGACTGCCTGCCTTCCTCGATTTTAGTTTTGGTCTACATATGAAAGACAACGCTCAGAAAAGTAACTAAAAAAGTTTGTGATCATCCTACTGTCTACTAGAAACTGAAGTGGTATAAAAAAGAACTTCCATCTGTCAAATATGGCACCATCTCTCAGACTAGTCTCTCCAACTACAGTGCACCATATGAAGACTCAAAACTGGAAAAGAAAAACCTTGAAGCAAAAACTATACAAATGTGGATGAATTAAGTATTTCTAGTATTAATAATAATAATTAAAAAAACAAAAACAAAAACAGAGAAGGAAAACTCTTCCAATGTACCTCTAGAAACTTCATCACCTGAACAGAAGGGGAGAAATAACCACAGCTGGAGCAGTGCAGTGTGATGACATGTGCAGCAGTCATCACAGACTTATTTCTCTCCAACGTTTTATGGGTGACAATGTCCACTAAGGTCATCACAACAGCAGAAAAAGAACAAGGTGAGTCAGTCAGCCTGTGAAACAAAAATAAACTCTTTTCTTTCTTACATTTAAAGGCTTTAAAGATCGTAAAGAAAATAAATTGGTTAATACTGAAACAAGATGAACGTGTGACTTGAAGTATTTCCTTCAATGCCAACACCACAAATGTTGAATAGATTATTGAAATGTATCCTTCATGGCAACTGTTACAGGAAAACTAACCATAGCTTCCAGAATTCTGCAGAGAAGTTCAGCTAGTTTTATGTCATTTAAATTGCATCACTTGAAAACCACACCATGGTACGCACAGATCTGGTCAGTTCTATTATCCTCCCAGGGAGGATCTTCCGATTCGTCCCTGTCTCAAGGATGCTTCTTCCTTCAGCAGTCCCCAGATACAACAAACGCAGCACAGACTGTGCCAATCCTTGAGTAAGGCTGAGAAGCTTCTGGTCTCAGGCGATCCCCGCAGCATCTCTGTAACCTTTCCAAACAACCCACAGAGAAGCCTGGCTTCTTCTTCAAACTTCCCTCCTCCTCGATTAAGCACTCGACAGGGCCTATCATGAATGTCTTCATGACTGTGAGCAGTGCAAGGCAAACCGATGCTGATTGACAGGCGGGACCCACAAGGCTGGAGGCCAACCACCTGCAGCCGGAACTGTGTTCCCCAAAAATTCAAGGCCTCTTTCTATCCTCCTCTGCTTTATCTCTTTTTAGCAATAAGCCATGGTGTGACTCCCTTGAGACGACAAAAGGAAACAATTCAGAAGCTGGAATCAAAGGTCACCGTGAGCAGCCATTTAGCATGTGACGTGATCACACAACAAGCAGGTTTGGCACACAAACTCATGCTTTTAGTCTGTAGAAGCAGATGTAGTGGCATGAATCAGTGAAGCATTTAAGATGGACATGGAAGCCAAGTCAGTAAACTCCAATGGCAGCTGGTACAGTACACTTCATAGCATTTAGCTCTTATTTGGTCACAATTTCTTGTAAACTAGTTCATGGCACTCATTGTCCATGCAGGTCCACAAGCCAAAATATAAGAATTTACAGAAGTAATCAGATTTATGTTATTGATTGCTGCATAGATATCTCTAGAGAGAGAATCTTGCAGGTTTGTCCTGCAGTTATATATCATCTAACTGCAGATGTAAGTGAAAAAAAGATGTACACATGGACTATTGCAAACAAGTAGAAGCAGCTACATGTAAACATCTCTCAGACTTGTAAAATCAAATTTTCCATTTGAAACTATAAATACAAAAAGTGGAGCACTATATACACAACTTCATGCTCGTAAGGTTAGATTCATCACTGCAGAGACAAAAAGAGACACAGATTGATCAGGTTAGTAAACCAGTATTTCTGATTTCTATTTCAAATACATAGACATGGCAGAATTTTAAGAGTAGCACCAGAGATTCTTCAGTGATAAATGCAGCCAGGATTTCACTTTGACCTTGTTTTTTATTTTTTCCCATGTATTGTTCCATCTACATCTTCACTCAGAATACTCTCTTTTTAAAACTAGCACTGTCTAAGTTAAAGCTGCACTAAAAAAATGCTGCCACCAACATTAGTGTAAAAGTAATATTACTAATTACACAATTATCATTAATATGAAACATAACAAACAGGAGAATATATTCATGGCAGGATGCACTGTTCTTCTAAGATTTCCCTGAAAAACAGTACTGTAATAGAGCAAAGTAAATGTTTGATAAAAATACCCTAATGCATAAGCTTTTATAAAGAATTGGAAGCAGCAGTCGTGCTGAAACTAAAGGGTGTGCGACTCTTCATACAGAAACGTTTCAGACTTCCCAGAAATCTAATAGCAGCTGTTTCTAAAATACTGCCTCAATGAGATACTACTTCTCTATACATTGCAACCTCATTGCATCAACTACTGTTGTGGAGAGGCCTTATTTTGCATCGCTACATATGTTGAGATGTCTAAGAGACTCTGAAGTATTGCTCAGTGTGACTGTGTGCCAAGGACATGCTGCCCTGGGGAGAACAGTTCTACCCATCCTACCTTTTGCCAACAGCCAGGCATTGGTAATCCATCAGGACCCTGTTTCCATGGGAGGGGAAAAATAAAAAGAGTGCAGTTAGGTTTGATAGCACAGTTTTTCTGCCTATATCTGTTAGAACAGTTGGAGCAGCTTTGTATTTTTATCAAACAGGTAGCTACCGCTTCCTAATTTCATCTCTACTGTTCTCAAGGCAAAGAAAAAGCCACAAGAGGGGTGGTTTATCCTGTAAATACATCCATGCCTCTCTGACATAAAGATGCTTTTTTCTAAATAATTTTTTTTACCATTTATCTAATTGCAAGAACACTTCAATCACTTTTCTATTGCTGTCAGAGCAACTTATTATTTTAAATATGATCTGTCATTCACAACAATCTACAGCTGAATGTACAAGATCAATGAGCAAAAACCATTATCACTTTTATCTGGAGGGTATTGCTTTTTCTGGGCCCCTACTACAAAGTTATTTCAGCGATGAGATAGCAAGGACTCAAATTCAGCAATGATCTGTTCTGTTCACTTTCAGTCTTAGCTTTTGAATGTAGCAGCAAAATCTTGAAGTCTGAACAGTCCTGAATGACACAGCAGAGGAGAACGCTAGCGTTGGTGCTAGTGAATGTCATGCCATTTCTTTTCTGTCACCACCCTACTTTCACACATTTCTATGCACCCACCAAGATCAGACCAATTTTTGACCTTGATAACACAGGTTTTCATAGAACTAATTCCAGCTCAAATAGCTATATAGAGCTTACCCATCGAAGAGTTATATATACAGAATTAGGAGCAAATATCACATTAATAAACGATACACGAACAGCAAAAAGTTCAGGTCTTGACATTTTTTTAGAATAAAGAATTATAATGCTTCCTACGTGGATCTGCACACAAAGATAATGATTAATGAGAATTTTTGAATGTGCATCCATGTAATCTGATGGGAATGGCTTGCTGCCTAAAGCAAGAAATTATGCTGCTTGCTTAGCAGCTTATTATGGTAAGGACCTATAAATGAAATATATTTTCATTCATCACCAACTGTTAGTGAGCCTCCAGATATAAATGATAATAAAGAGACAGAAACAATTTTAAATTACAAAGGCATGCTTGATTATCCCCAACAAAATATATGAGATATGGTTACCATTAAGTGGAAGCAAACAAAATGGAGCATGGACTAATCTTAGAGGCTATGTATTTAAGATTAAAATTCATTGACCTTAAATTAGAAGAGGTATAGTTGAAAGAAAATTTACTTGATTTAACATTCATCTTAGAGAACCGTGCTTAACCAACAAACAGTATCAGAACATGCAAATCAAATTTCACCATGAACAATTAAAAAAAATTCTTCCCTGCTTCTTTAGAAAATGTGTATGTAGGACTGCTTGTCTGTTTGTTTAATTTTTAAATGGAAAATAATTTAAACTTACTTTGCCATTAAATCAGTGTTGCCAGATTGGTACAAGGGAGAGGGTCAACGAGTAGAATTTTAGTATAGGTGGGAACTTGAATTCATGCTAACATAGAGTGGGAAGTGTTGTGTGTATTGCAGGAAGGTAAGTTTCAAGGGTAAGACCATTAAATTGGAGACATTAAATAACAAAGACAGTGAGGGTTTGGGCAGCAGACCGTTATCTTCTTACAAACTTCAGGTAAACTTTTCCTTTCCAAATCTAGTTAAATACTATTTGATGAACAGACCAGACACCAAAGTTACTGCTTGTGTAAGGTCTGAGAGGTCAGGCTCCAGCTTTGCTTACTGGAAACCTATGACCTGGTTTCCAGAAATAATATTTTTTCTGATTCTTTATATAAAACTCATTTTGGCCAAATCCTGAAAACATGCACCCTCAACAACACGGATTTGAAAGGAAGTCCAGGGTGCGGAGTAGCTCTTGGGTGGGCTAGGGTTTTAAAACTGAGCCAGTGCAGACAGAAGTCATCAGACTTGATTAGAAGTGGTGATTGTGCTGGGGTTCTACAAAGACTTGGGTTCAGGGTCAGTAAGGCAGTAGGCATTTTGGGAGGAAAATAACAAACAATTCTCAGGGAAAATGTAGGAAGGATGCAAACTTATAAATTGCCATGTGATGTGGGAGCAAACTGCTGAGAGTTAGGTCTGAGGCATCAGGAGGATAGTGTGCTCTTTCTTTATGGTTACGATCACCAAAGCAGCTGGTTTATTCATGCACATGCATGCGTTATGTGAGTAATGTAAAGTCAGCTCAGAAATACATTACTTTACATTGAGAACGGCTGACTACAAACAAAGGAGCCACATGCAGGGTTGGTAGGAAAGAGAAATACTGTACCAATTGGCAAGGGGCATCCAGCCCATCCAGGCCAGGCTGGCCTGGCTCCCCTTTTTCCCCCTTAATTCCACGGAATCCCTGTTTGTAAAGATTAACTTGCAACGTTACTGTCAAGGAAATGCCTTCGGTATTGACTTAGTTGGAGCAAACAAATAACAACAGAAAGGCAAGAGGAGCAAGCTCACAGCAGTGGTGCAGTTTTAACCTATGGGGTCAGGGACTCTGGCCCACACTGAATTTCATTCTTTTCCAACATTCAGCAGAAAATAATGAAAAAAAACAACCAAACCTTGCTTGAAGGCCTTAACTCTGATGCTTTAAACCAAATTCGGAGGTTGAAAAACCAACTCTGTTCCCTAATTTGTGAATTTTGAGATAATGCTGCATTAACAAGTGCAACAGGTGACACACTAGGTGGTGCTTGTTCCTCTCCCCTCATTTCTTATTCCATCAATCTACAGCAGGATGATCAGTCATCCAATACACAAGCGAGACGTACCAATGGGCAAGGTGCATCTAATCCAGGAGCACCCTGTTCTCCTTTCTCCCCTTTAGGCCCCTTTTTGCCTTTCTTTCCCTTTTCCCCCTGTGGATACAATGGTTTGGACAAAACATGTTTCATTCTTTTGGAAAAAAAATAAAGATAGATTGGTTGAAAAGTTTGAGTTTTTCTTTTTAAGCCAATGGAGAGCTGAAAGGACACTTACCACTGTGTTCTGGTTTGGTTGGTGCATTATGTGGAAAAATAAATTATATGATCACAAGCAAGAACTGCAATCAGTTGGTATTAGTTTGCGTTGTTGACATTTCCTGTCAATATCATGAATGCTTTGAATCCTAGAACAGGGCTTGAAATCACTGATCTTTTCAGATAGAGGTGAATCTGCAAATCCCCCCACTCCGCAGTCCAAAATGAGAGGTTTCCTATTTGCTCTAAATGACGGTTCTGAAGTGCACATAGATTCGTCAGCTTCTTCAGAGATTTGTCATGGGTCAAAAGTAGCTTTGCAAGAGTGGAGGACACTGTCATAGTTTCTCTGAAACTTCAGAAGGGATGGTATGGTCAGTCTCTGGCAGAATTCTGTCAAGGGCTACGATGTCACATAGAGGGTAAACTCGGCCTGGTGCATCCTTTGCTGAATTGACCTCCTGCACTCTGGTAAGAGTTTGGGACAAATCCCATTGTTAGCTATATCCACGGAAACCCGCTGCCATCATCAAGGGTGCGCTCCTGTCACTCTAAATACAATGGGATCCTTTATTTCAAACCCTGTTAGAGGAATCAAAGCACCCAAACTGCTTGATGGAAAGGTTCCGTGGCACTTTCAAAGAGTTCATAATGTCTTGAGACCACAAACTAGTTAAAAGGGATCATTAGAGTGCCTTTATTTAAACAGCCTAATATTTAAATAATCTTTATTTAACTTCTATTTAAATGTTCTTTCAACAGCAGAGAGCATTTCATCTACTCATTTTACTGTATAAGTCCTTTGATTTTGAACTAAATTTTCTTTTTAAATGTAAAACTTCCAGTGCTTTAATTACTCATGGAATGAGTTGATCCCTTCAATACAGCTACCTGCATAAATGACCTCACCTTCAAGCAGTATAAGATGTTTGGAGAGTTCATTTTCTAATTGATTTCACACCAGTTGATCACAATGGTAAATGAGTTTCAGGCTTGCTCTCAAATTCATCAAAATCAAAAAAGGTTCAGTTAAAAAAAGAAAAAAAAAGAAACAAACAAATTGGGCTGCGACTGTAAAAAATGGGATAGGAAGGATGAGTGAATCAGGAATATCACAAAGGAACAGGAAAAAATAGTCATAGGAAAATTAGTATGACATTGGAGAACCAGCAAGCGAGGTTGTGGCTATTGGGAGGATTTAATTTGTGAGGAAAAGGGTAAAAAAGACAGGGGAATTATGGGGGATGAAGATAGAAGGAGAAGGAAGGAATGCCCCTTTGGAAAGACAGATGGGTTTTGGTGAAGCATAGTAAACAGACATCTAACTAGTACCACACCAGCATAGAAAGTCTTAATTCATTCACAGACAGAAAAAGCATTTTTTTTTTTTTACACAAATAAAAAAATAATTCACTGTAACTTGTTTAAATAGAAAGGAAAGCACATTATTCATTCAGCATCGTAGCATACTTGACACATTCAAATGAAAAAATATCTTTTCTGTGAACAAAACACATTGCAGTTGTGACGTGATAGGCAAAGTTCCTTGTTTATCTTTTCTGTGTGCCAAAAAGTTTCAGGATGATACTTAGAAAAAAAAAAAAAACCAAACATTACCCTTCTGTACCAAATTGTAAGGCTGTGATATATAAAAAGCACAAGTTGGCTGGGTTTTCATGTTAAACCTAGAAGTGTGGCATTATAGCACAGAATCTTAACAGCTTCAGGGTCAAATCTCACTTTGTTTGTGCTCACTGCAAGACAGATATGTTTACTGTGAGTAGATGTAAGCACAGAGCATAGACATACTTCAAAAATGATTATAAGAACAGATAGTACAGTTTGATTTCTAACTCCTTTATGTCTTTAGGACCTCTGTTTCATTAACTTGCTGTGTTATAAGTCAGCAGGTGACTAGTTATACTTGAAGCTTTGCAAGGCAAACCTGTGATCCTATTTGAACCAACACAGTACTCATACGTGCATAGAGTAGTCTGAGTTCCTGAGGACTTGACCAGTTTTCCCACGGACTGTGCTCTCCTCAAGTACATAATGTTCTTACCAAGACCTATAGAGCTCCATCAGAAATATGGAGCATGAAAAGTCATGCAGATGAATAAGAAAAAAAAATTGTTTCTTTCCTGTCCTTCCTCACTGCCTATAGAAACACCAGTTTGTGGCACTTCTGTAAAACAGCTATGGCTGGCATGCTGGCACAGTCTCCAGTCACAGAATTGTTGGGGTTGAAAAAGACTTCTGGAGATCATAGAGTCCAACCAACCCCGTGTTAAAGCAGTTTTCCTACAGCAGGTCACACAGGAAAGCATCTAGATGGGTCTTGAATATCTCCAGAAAAGGAGACTCCAGAACATGTCTGGGCAGCCTGTCAGCCTGTGCTCTGTCACTCTTACCATAAGGAAGTTCTTCCTTGTGTCCATATGGAACTTCTTACGTTCCACTTTGTGCCCGTTGCCTCTTAGCCTGTTGCTGGGCCGCACTGAAAAGAGTCCTGCCCCATCCACTTGATATCTTTAGATATTAATAAGCATTGATAAGATCCCCTTTCAGTCTTCTCCAGGCTGAAAAATCCCAGGTCTCAGCCTTTTCTCATAAGGGAGATGGTCCAGGCCCCTCATCATCTTTGCAGCCCCACATGCAGAGCTGTGGCAGTACAGGAGGCACAGGGAATAGGACGATGTCTTCCCAGCCATCCTGGTGATACCTCAGCACTCTTCTGACAACCCTTATATCAAGAGACAACTGCACTTTTGGGATTAGGGCTCCCTTCCTGCCCTACGCACATAACATCTTTTCTTAAATCCTCTTCCTTTTTGGCAGTAGAAAAGTTGAATGTGGAATTTGAACCACCATTCTCTTTTTGGTAGCTCTCTAAAACCTCTTTACTGAAGCAGAACGTAGTACATAAGAAATGATTTTTAATAAATAATAGACTTCTATTCATAAAGCTTGAAAATATAGAACCAATTGTACAAATATTTTTGTGCTAAGCGCTCCTGGACTGTAATTTTATAGAAGTAATGGGAGCTAGATTTTTTTTTTTTTTTTTACAGCCAAGTTAAGCAGGCACTATAATGCAAACACTGACATAGTTTAACTGTTGAGCTGTTGACAGGCTAAAACAAAAAACACTGGCCTAGGATTTATACTCAAAACTGAGGTAATGGGCTACTCGCCTATCAAGGCATGTCAATGAAAACCAAGCATCACTCTCAACAGTGTCATGATAATAATTTTTACATTTCAATTTGAAGTTATCTAACTAGAAATTAGCTAGTCTCAACTTGTTTGAAGAGAGACTTTTTTTACACACTTCTGGTCCTACATTGCATTTTACCGAACAAATTTTCACACCACTCTGGACAGTGAAAATGACATCGGGCCTCTTCTGTTACCCACACTGTCTGTTCGGTTTACCAGAAATGTAGTGTAAGATTTAATATCAGTCCACAAGCATCACTGAGTACTTCTCTTAACTGTAAATAAGCCACTGCCAATAGTAAAGATTAGCACAGTTCCCCTCCTTTGCCACTTGGTATGGGACAGGCAGCGCGTGCAGGCACAGTGCACTGGGGTCAGCAGTTACACTGAAATACTGCTGAGGCTCTGAGTCTCCTGTATGAAATTACTACCAAAATTACTCACTTCAGTGATGTCTGCATTAAAAGTTTCAGGCTGACAAGGACTTTCAACAAGTGTAGGATGAATGGAGAAAGTGAGCCTAAGAACAAGCTGTGCTTTGGCACTCATTGGTAGCACTCGTTCTGTGCATAAATTTTCATGATCTTTCTAACACGGGATTTTGTTTAGTGTGCATCTGTGAGCTGCCTTTTGGCACACAGGGAAAACAAAGATCAGGTTTAATGGGATGATTTATGGAATAAAGACAGCAGAGCTGACTGGGCCAAGGAACCAAGCAACAGTTAATAACACTGCGGTCACCTTTTCTCCCTTTTCTCCTATTTCACCCTTTTCTCCTCGAGGACCAGGGAAACCCTATAAAAAGAAGGGACAAAGGTAGGTCGACTTCTATTCACATGCAGGTTAAGCTTTGAAATACTCTTGGTAAATGTGTAAAAAAAGTGACCTTGCTACATGCTTTGTATGCACACGTGCTTTGTGCACTGACATGCATCCACACGAGAGCACGTGAAACAAGTCCATGGTGTTTGGCAGCGTCATTTTGCCAATAAGGGAAAGGAATCAGATCACTCAAAACAGTTCATGCTTTGTCACCTATGTGTGAGTTTATGGAGAAGACTCCTCCAAGTTAGGGCAAGAGGCAAAAGCTTTCAGCAAGTCTTTTTTAGTACGCCAGAAAAAGGGTCTATAATTTTAAATGCATCACTTGGAAGTTATGGAATAATTGTCTTTATTTAGTGATAAATTTACTTGATCAAATGTTAGCAACTCCTTGCTCTGCTCCAAGTCAGCCACAGGTTTGACTGTGGCAGTATTTTGACTTCTAAAGGAGCAGCTACTCTTATTCCTAAGCATTACTTCTGGAGAGATCTGCAGGCAAGGGCTACACATTGCACAGCCTTGGTTCCCTTTATCATAGGGAAACAGCAAATGCAGTATTTAGTGCACTCTTTGTAGGTACTGCATGCACACTAAATGGAAACAAACGTGTTTATCAGTAAGCTATTTCTTGCAAGACGCTTACCTACCATTGTGAGGCATTGTTCATTCATATTACTTACATCAAGGCCAGGCTCGCCATCTTTGCCCTGCCAAAGAACCACATAAGCTCTGTTAGTGTCCCTAAGCTTGGCTACCCAAGGCCAACTCCATGCCCGGCACTGCACTTGCTCCCTGCAGCAGCGGCGTGGCTCAGAGCACACACACACAGCACTGCCGTTAGGGAAGGACGCGGCGGTCAGTGTTTAACATTTCCAGAAACTGATAACTTGACTGTAAAATGCTGCTGTGGGTTGTAGGCAGGTTCCAGGAGTGGGAGAAAAATAGATTACAAGGGGAAACTGAAAATGCCTGTTTTTTTTAATTAACTCACAAAAAATGACCCTCAAGTAAGCATGTGCTGCAAGCTAATCCAGCATTCCACAGAGCCTGAAACTGTCTCTTCTCATTGACTCCCGACCCAATTAAATGCATCTAATTAAACCTCAAGCCTGTATTCAACCAAAATTAATGGCCCAAACAGATTACGCTGGAGACGGTATGGAGGTGCTGCAATCTCTCAGAGAGGCTGGTTCTGCCTGGAGCAGCACAGTGGCACAGCATTCCTTGTGTCAGTGTACTGGTGAGACACACACGTGCACACCTGACCATCAGCAAAGTAAGCAACTCCTTTCAGTAGGGTTACCCTCATTCAGGCAAATGAAGTTCTCGCTCATATTTTAGGACTGGCCAATACCTTTTACACGTTGGGTTTAACACAGATCATCTCCACCCAGGAATGATCAACAACGAATTTCATCCTCAAAGTCCTTCTGAGCACAATGCACAGCATTAAAACTGATGTCTCTCTAGCGTCAAACAAAATACCATAACGAAGGAGCCTTGCAGCAAGGAAATATGAACACCTTATTGACTCCGATTCCAGAAATCAGAGCTTTCATCCTGAAGTCCTGCTGCTTTATCCCCTGACAGCCCAGACAGTAAGCTGCACAAACAGAAGCACCTGAATTCCAGATTTCCTCTCACTTGCAGCTTAATGGTGCGTCTGTTTCTTTACTTTCACATAACCATAGGCATGAGCAGGAACCTACCTCTGCGGCACCAGCAGTGACCTTGCATTGTCAGGGATTATTATCTAGATTTCCTTTTCCAACCAGTTGTATTGCTGGGTCAAAAGCAGTCATACAGCACTCAGGTTAATCAAGGAGTGTTGAAAAGCACAAGGAGTACAAACTACATGCAACTTACAGGCAAGCCATAGGGTCCTCTGGGTCCAGGGTCACCTACAGTTCCCTTTTCACCCTAAGAAAAGATTACAGAACAAACAAACAAGAACATTGTCTGGCTTAAACAATGTCTATGAAGTGCCTTCTTTACCTTAAAACTTATGAGCTCCTAAATCTCCAGAGCAAAAAATATCCAAGCTCTGTTATCTTTGTTAAATGATCCAGGGGTGGGGAGGAAACGTGTATTACGTTCCAGGCAAAGTGACTTTCTGTGCATATGATATTTGTTTTCAAACAACGTAGTGACTAAAAATACTTTTCAAACTGAATTTGCACTGATTTCAATATCAAGCCTGTAAGAGCTGCAACACTTTGCTCAGTAAAAGCTCCAGCACAGCAGCTGAGAAGTGTCAAGGTGACAGGCAAAAATAATATGTCAATCAAAGGTTGCATTTAAGCAGGCAATGCTATTCCCAGTGACATTGCTGGGATTATCCTATATACTGTACTGTATTGTTAACTGCTCTATTGGACTCTAGATTAACGATGTGAACACTCTGCTTCATTAAATCAAGACTCTACTGCTGTGCAGCAAAAACAAGTAAAGGGACTCCTTCAGAAGCCTGATCTCATTCCACTAAAATGAATAGAAGAAGCATCTAGAGGTATGCTATGAAAATCATTCTGCAATATAATACAGAGCAAATTTTTCCAAATGAAATGAAATTTCTAGATGACCGATTTTAGATTGCCAGTACCAATCATCTGTGCTCTCCAGTACATCATCAAGACTGACGATGGAGCAAAACTTGCTGGGCTGGTAAGCATTAACTCATGCAAGGGTGAGTGCACCCTTGGTATTAATTCATTATTTTATTTAGTATTAATATATCATTCTTCATTATTAAAAACACACGGCAATGATATATATATGCCTAATTAATAGAGTAGTGCACCTGCACAGCCAAGTCCCTTAGCCCAGCTCTAAAAGACCATGGCTAAGTCTAGACTGCATTGACAGGATAATACAAAACAGTAGGCACCAGGATAAACTGAGAGTCTGAACCTGCTGCTGAATAATCACAGAAATAAGGAGTTTGTCAGAGAAACTGACGTTTGATTGTTTTAGATACTTCACATATTTATGGAGATTGATGCTGTCTGTCTGCACTGCAGTGTAGAGAAGTTCAAATGTGTAATGCCCGAACTTTCTTTGTTCTGTAAATCTTCAGCCCATTCTGAGCAGTGCTGAGGCTGGATACTGTGGCAGAGCAACAGGAGTCACTGGGAAGCAACAGCTCATTTGCAAAGCAGTAAATCCCCTGCAGCTTTAAAACTTTCTGCTGAGAAGAAACTAATGTGCTGACCTATGTATATAGCAGCTACAAAACTGTTCGACAGATACTTGAAATATGTCAAGACTAGTTAAGTATCTTTCTTTTTTCCAATCTCAAACAGCAAAGATGACTGTACAAAGTCCCCACAAGACAGCCTAAACATATGGTAGACATAAAAATACTGAACGCTTAGCATATCAGTCTAGGGAAATAGTCGCATCTGTTATGTAAGAATATATTCAGAGAACTGTATCTCACAATTTTTGCCTCCAATCCAAAGCACATGCTGAGATGCGTTTGGAATATCAGATGAGGTCCTGAATGCTTATGGATTATATAAGATTGATGAATTGTCACAGGCATGCTGCCCTGAGCAATCACGAGGAAGTTTTCCCTTCGGGGAAACAGACATTTGCCAAGTTCAGAAATGGTTTTAAGAATTTTTCTTGAAAGAGAATTCACAGAATGGCCTGAGTTGTAAAAGACCACAATGATCATCTAATTTCAACCCCCCTGCCATGTGCAGGGTCGCCTTGAATGTTCAGGTCGTCCTTGAATGCTCCCAAGGATGGGGCATCCACAACCTCCTTGGGCAACCTGTTCCAGTGTGTTACCACCCTCTGTGTGAAAATCTTCCTCCTAATATCCAACCTAAGCCTCCCCGTCTCAGTTTAAAACCATTCCCCCTTGTCCTATCACTATCCACCCTCATAAGCAGCTGTTCCCCCTCCTGTTTATATGCTCCCTTCAAGTACTGGAAGGCCACAATGAGGTCTCCCCAGAGCCTTCCCTTCCCCAAGCTAAACAAGCCCAGCTCCTTCAACCTTTCCTCATAGGAGAGGTGCTCCAGCCCTCTGATCATCTCAGTGGTCCTCCTCTGGACTCATCAACACCCAGAGAACAAAACCTGCAGACTTGCTTTTTTACCTCCTATTTCAGTTTAGTCACCTGAATTGCAGATGAATATGAACTATGGATTACATAGATAAGACTGCATAATTGGTGTCTTATAATACTAATTGCCATTTTTCCTTCTAACAAGAGAAATACACAAACACAGCACTGAAACATTCACCACTATCATCCTTGAGTGACGTACTGGAACAGGCTCCCCAAGGAGGTTGTGGATGTCCCATCCCTGGAGGCATTCAAGGCCAGGCTGGATGTGGCTCTGAGCAACCTGGTCTAGTGGTTGGTAACCCTGCCCAGCAGATGGGTGAAACTAGATGATCATTGTAGTCCTTTTCAACCCAGGCCATTCTACGATTCTATAGTGATATGATTCTATGTTCACTTTCTATAACAGCTTGAAACGAAGAGAAAAAATTGCATGGCTAAGCAGTGAGTTAATAGCACAATTATTCTAATTTTTTTTTCCTATTTTCTAGTGACGTGCACTGTTTCCCTATTCTACTTTTACACCATCTAAATAAGCTCTTTTATAAAGGACTGTCTGATATTTTCTATTTTAATTAAATAGTTAAGTTTGAAACAAACTAACCAGTACTAATTTGTACAAGTCGATTCTATCTAAGAAGAGCAATTAATCATGGCTTCAAATGTTGCCTATGTGACAATGAAGCTGTGGTTTCCACATGCGACATCATTAGGCTTTTGTTTGATTATACTTCACTTCCTTAATTTTTAAGCAGTCATAAATGAATAGTGACCAGCATTTTACAAGTATTCTCTTAAAGTGAGATTACCTTTCCAAACTCAAAATAATGTGGCTTTAAGAAAGTGGCTGTTTTATGTTAGTGTTCCTTAGTGCCCTTGTAGGCTAACATTGTCCCAAGGTTTTTCTTATCATCAGGGAAACAGGTGATCCTGTCCAGTGGCAGAGTAGTGGCTTTGTGCACTATTATTAATTAGAAGGTGAAATCTGAAATCTGCAGGCAAAACATGTTTTCATCCTGCTTTCACATAAACAAGTTCAACAGCTGCAAGTGCAGGTTATGAGACTCTGCTAAAAATACATGATTTGTTATTTAGATAACAAGACATTTATCAACCTCAGGCACCTATCAGATGACCATTATATACACACATCCTCTTCCCAAACAACATTAAATTGTTAAATAAAGGATTACAGCAATAATCAGACTAGATGTCTGCTTGAAAAAAAAAATCCTTCTTGTGAACTTCCATTCATTTTGGCTACACAGAGAACAGTGGGTGCGCACATCTTCGTTTCAGTATTTTTTGCAAATCAGTCTCTGCACGCAAATGGAATTATTGAACTGATTTACATCTCAGCAGCTCCTGTCTCCTTTATAACTACTTCTTGTCAACAGCCACGGAAGGGCTAATTCTAGATCCAGCTGTATGACTTACCATGACCTTCGAGAACTGCATAAGGAAGAACAATTGTAGTGATTTTCCATACGTTAGAAGAATAGTTTGTATCATAGCACTTTGTTTTAGTGGAAATTTCAGGGGGTAGGAATATCCTTCACAACTGAAGTTCATGATCTATGAATACACTATCTCTATTTCTACATGTATCTCTCATCTACATTATTTTTGGAAATGCAGAATATGACATTTGACCACCTTTCCACAGAGTTGATAGGAAAAAAAAGTTGTTTTAGTTAAAAAAGATTTGAATCTCTCATCCCCAAAGAAAAAAAAAGGAAATACTCAAGCCCTAAGACTAACCATTAATGAGCTTGCTGCAAGCCACTGTTCCTATTTTGGAACCATGCTTCATGTCCTGTATTTATTCTTCAACAAACAGCTCTGTAGAAATGAATGCTCAAGTCATGCATACCTTTGTCCAACGTACTGCTGTTTGAGCTCACTGGACCTGAGCCATATGGCTGTGTCCCTAATGCAGCAAGCCTGAAGTCGTTTCAACACAGCTGTTTTGTTAAACTGAGAAATTCAAAGAGACATAATTCTGGGCTGGGATCTCCGTGGAGGTTTTAGTTAGTGTAAGGTATCACTTATGCTTTGTTGTTGTACAAGTTCACAGTAGGACTGTTAAAGATGACAGACTCATAGTTAAAGATTAAGAGCCCTACCCTATTCTCATTGGAGAAAACTTACTGTGAATATTTCAAATTAAATAGGAGGGTTCCTATTTTCTGTGCTTAAGAAAAAGAAGAAAGTTTTAGATTTATAGAAGTTAGTGTTTTTCAAGATAAAAAATGTAATGCAAATAATACTCATTTGCCTTTGCACATTTATAATTCCCAGATCACTCTATCAACTAATTTATTCTCTCAAACTATTTATACTAATCAGTGAAATTAAGCAAAATTATGTCCTGCGTAAGACTGTAAATATGGAACTCCTGTAAGGTCCTTACTGAATAGTAACTACAAAATACCAGTTCTGAAGTTAATGAGTTACCAAATGAAACATAAATGTGCATGTCACTTGAATGCATATACAGTTCTGGGTTGATCCTTACACAGATGAGATACCAATTGGTTTAGAAACATCTAGGCACACTATAGTATCCTTGTGACATCATGCTACTGCGGCCCTGCCTTCTTAAAGAAAAGCACATGGAGTGTATACTTACTCTGTCTCCTTTAGGGCCTGCAGGGCCGTGGGGACCAACTGGGCCATCTACACCCTGTGAAGGGAAGCCAAGAGGGTAAGAGAGAGGTCCAGCTCCTTCAAGTCTTTAGCTTTAGTAGCTGTCATCTAACCAAGAACTAATATGGAATCAGTCACCCCCAGATGAAAATGCAGATTTAGTTGTGCTGGGACCTGGGCAAACAAATCTGTTTGGCTTTCAAAACTCAACCTATATAAGCTGTCACATTTCAAAGTAGCCCATCTTTTTTTTCTAGTTGGATTAGACTTTCTTCATGGAAGTCATACAAAGATTTTAAAAAGCTACTGAAAGAAATTTGGCTAGAAGAAGTTGAAGGTTCAAATGCTGCTTAGTTTTAAACGTTGGGGTATTTTTGTTTGTTTCTTTTATTCAATCTGAAATGTCCACTTTATAGGTGGACACACTTCATTATGGTGATTCACGCTTCACTGACTTTATCGCACTCAGAAACAAGGGATCTAGTATGTATTTTAAATATAACAGTGCTTGCAGTAGAACCCTAGCATGCCTGCTTCGATTTCACTGATTCCATATTAGCACAAAACAAGCATGCTTTCCTATGTAAACCAAATCCCTAACCTTAGTCAGGAAAGCAGGACCCCAACCAGCACAGGCTGTGCAGCAGTTATCCAACCAAATATCAAGATTTCTAAGGCTCAGAGCCACCTCCTGCTGCGAATCACGTTCTCTTTCCCCCACACGCTGCCCTAGGAGGCTGCCTGAAGCCCCTGTGACAGAGCATGGAAGATGCCTGCAATGCGTGGCCTTCATTCCTCTGAGCCATGTGTGCTGGGACGCACACAGCCTGGGTAACACAGTGACATGGAAAGACAAGGGACTCACCCGGGGTCCTGGCTTTCCGTCTAAGCCAGATGCTCCCTGTGTGGTTAGGTGGAAGCATGGATGATGGGGTACGACACGGGTGACAAGAACGTGAGATTAGTAAGTGGTGCTGATGAAGAAACATAATTCAAATGTACAGTACGAATTGCGACAGGGTTCTGGGACGGGTATCACATTACTACAGCATGTTAGTTAAAAATTCACATGAAACATCAAGAGCCCAAATCGGTTCTGACATCAGTGTGGCACCACTGACCCACCCCTGCCTTCCCATCACAGCACATTTGCCTAGAATAAACCTGAAGCTACACAGGTACTCCAAACACCAGAAGTTGGGGTGTTTTTAGCCTCAAAACGCAAGCATTTACTTTCTCATTTACTGGCTTGCTTTCTAATTTGTAAATAAGGACAATACTGAATACCCTACTACAAAAAGCAAAACACAACAGCGTATGCTAAGAGAGATAAGAAGTATTTAAGCGCATTATGCAGCTAACAAAGCCTGGGTCCTGCCTACAATGGCCCCATTCATTCCCACGACGCACTGCCCGGGGAACAAACGCGATTCCTGTTTTCCCACTCCGCTCCCCGCTCCGCCCGGGGCTGCGGCACCGCCGGGTCGGCATCCTTGGGGACGGGAGGACCTCTGCTGGGTCACCTGCGAATAGCAGGGGAATGGGGCCGCTCGGCTGGGATTGGAGGAGCGTATATGTCTACCTGGGGCATAGGGAATAACCTGGGCCAATAATTAAAAAGGGAAAATAATCATAATAAAATGGGAGGGGGAGAGAAAAAAAAATAAAGTAGTGATATAGTAGCATGGAAGAGCCATTTTCTAGAAAAATAATTAAAAAGTAATAACCCCTAAGCCGATTTTTAACTTTGCTCAGTTAGACCTCTCCATTTGACAGAGGAAGAATAACTGAAGGCGTGGGGAGGAAGGGGAGATGCCCGTTTTAACACAAACATCATACAACACTGAACTAACAAAACGATGAATGTAATGGGGTTGATGACACCCTTACGACACTGAACGCTTTCAACTGACACGTAACAAGAAAACCTGACAGCACTGGGTGTTACAGAGCATGACTTGGACAAACAAAAACAGGCTGGTGCTTGGCTCTACCATGGCTTATTCTATATATGCTGCTGAGCAAACCAGTGTTGTTCATTGTAAGCAGAAAGAGAAGTTTGCAATTTGCACTGAAATTGAATAGATTTGGGATTTTTTACTTACTGGAAGACCAAGGGGCCCTCTGTCACCCTTTTGACCTTGTTCACCCTTCAATCCTTTAAGACCATTTAACCCTGGTTCACCCTAAATGTAAAAGTATAAATGCCAAATTTTTGGTGCTATAATGGGTGCTTAAGCTGGGATAGAAGAAGCCAGCCTCAGAAATGGCTGCAAATTCCAGTTTAAAGCAAGGGCTCACGTTCAGCCTTCTTATCCTACAGATAGAGACCTGGGCAAAAGTACTTGGGAGATACCTGATGCAGATTGACATCTGTGTGAAAATACTGGAAACTTCTGAGCAACAGATGCTCAATAATTATCACCTTATTCAGGTAGTTGGAATTAATCACACATTTCAGGGCTTTTGAAGATTTCCTCAAATCCCACAGTCCGCTCTCTACAGATGATTCAAATTGAAAGAGAACTTTCTGAAAATCAAGCTTCAAATTTAAAATCTCCTACAGTGGGATCTCCCTCTATGGAAGGAATCAATATTCTTCCCTACAGCAAACTGGAATTTGCACCAAAATCTCATTTAAAGATATTTTAAACCTTTAAGCATATATTAAGCTGAAGCAAATTGAAAGCAGCAGTATACATTATACAGCGTCAAGCTGTTTTGGAGGTTCATAGTTTCTGTGTTCATACAGAGAGGCTTAAACAACATAAGAAATGGCACTTGTCTTGTTGTGATTGTTATATTACGCATAGGTTATTACATTAAACGCTACTAAGAGGATAATGGTGGGCTTGCAATTTCCAATAAATCATTCTCACATCACAAAAATCTGCCCCAGCGTGAGGGCTATCCAGTCAAAAAGGGTATTGACTGAGCCTGCCTCTTTTGGGGAACAGAAATGTGTGTGTTTCTCATCCAGGCTGTTCCCCATGGCCTTGTTCCTAGGCTTCCCTTTGATGTATTATGCTACTTTATACCATATACATTTAAAATAAAATTCTGAATAAGATCTAGTCTGCTGCCTTAAGTAACTCCAGACATCTGTGGCCCCCTTGGCACCCTAAGTAGCCATTTCTTCATTCTTCTTCCATTTGATTCAATGTGACTTTCAGAGCAGTAGCACTGAAAATGCTGAAGTTTTGGAAACAGACCTGAGAAGTTTCACAAAAGCCTGGGTGTTAGGCCAAGAGCCTGAAGTAAGGCAGGTCTGGTGTGTAAAGGAAACAGACCTGACTTCAAAAAATGACTGATGACTCCAGATTCTTCTGCCAAGGTGACACAAATAGTCTTATAATACGTCAAGCCTGGGAAGATATTCTTGTAAGTTGAAATAAGCCACACCAAAAGCTAAATGAAAGAACTCCTCATCTTCTATTTCTTTTAGAAAGGTGTGTGTGATTAGGGAGCTGCGATGGTTAAAAGACTCATTCCTGATAGCAGCACCAGCTCCATGAATGTTGTTAAGAGTCCCTACAATGCATCTTCATGTACCGTGCTGTACAAGATGCGCCTCATCAAGGATTGTAGGTTGGAAAACATGAAAATACACAGATAGGCTTGTGGCAGGGAACTTGTGCAGTGCATGAAGGAACTGGTCAGCAGAGGACACACCACCAAAGAACATGAGAGGCCACTCATACTGGAAGAAGTAGGAGAGGCAAGAAAGCATGAAGGAAGAGGGGTTTGTCTGACTTCATCTCCTGAGCTTATGTCACTTCTACGTTCAGAAGTAATCCCAACTGCAATAGGGGTGGTAACTTGCTTGCCACCAGGAATCAAAATAATTTAGTACCACAGCACAGATATCAATACAAAAATTGGATTCAGCTCAGGAGAAATACTAACCAGATGCAATCACAGAAAATTTAAAATCTTTTATGCTATCTATCAGTATTACAACCTGCTTTAAGGTTTAAGAATATCAGAAACATTCATTGAATGAGACATCAGACAAAACATTCCTGCATGCATTAAAGAACAAAGAACGACACTTCACAGACATCAAGAACATGACTATTTGAGACAGCCATTAATTTACCTTTGGGCCAGGCAGGCCATGAGGTCCCTGAAAATAAAGATACCATGCTCAATTACAAAAATATGCCACAAGTTTTTAAACGAGCTTGCTGCTCTATATGGGTGCAAGTTACATCTGTTCTTTTATTCTTGCAAATGAAATGCAGCTGCCAATAAAGCAACTGTAAACACCTGATTTAGAGAATAAACCAGACCACTAACGTGTTTACACCAGCATAGGCAGGTGCAATTTGTTTCTCACTTCCAACATACTTAAAGGTCCTAAATTAGGCCCCCCTCTAATTGTCAGATGCTCTCACAGAATTCTATTAATCAGGCATTAAAATAAGTGGGTTCAAGCACTTCCCAGTCTGTTCTCTTCCTCCCAAGCTTACCATAGGGCCTGGAGGACCATGTGGCCCTGGAGGTCCAGGAGGTCCTATGATCTGTGGATAAAAAAAAACAATGAGGTTAAATCATGCACAGTAAAGAAATTCCCCACAAATACCAAAACTCAGATTGATCCTTCTTCTGCTGGCAAGCACTTATAAACGTAGCAATGCAACGGTACACCATGACAGCATATCTAGAAAAGGGTTTTAGGAATGGGAATTACTGTAACTTGAAAGACGGGGTGCCTGAAGAGTGGAATTGCCTGTGCCATATGGCAACATGCCCATCTCTGTTTCTTCCTCCTAGGCTCTAAGATACACTTTAGAACAGTATGGGGCAAAAAACCATGTCTAAAATAAGCAGTACTGAGAAGATGTGCTCAACCTTTTATATTTTATGGGATATGCACCTTAGCTGTCTCTGTACTATGTAATCTACAGGAGCAGAAGATGCTGAAGATGCCGTGCAATTTTTTCCCAGTAATGATGAATGGAAAAAAGATACTGAATCCAACTTTTTCAAGACTTCCCTTTTTCTCTTTTTATTCTGCTTAGCCCACTTGTACCAAGAATTCCCTGAAATCATTAACAGAGGTAATCAGGTTGCTCAGGCATGTAGCTCATGCTTATTTTGTACTGTTTTTCTGTATTCTTAATGAATCCATAGAAGACAGTTTCATGATGTTTGCAATTCAGTGTCACCTCTCTCCCAGGGTTTAACCCCAAAGGGTCACTTTTGTAGCCCACACGGTGGCAGCGAGGATGCTAATTCATGTCTCCAGACTGATACTCAGCCCCTCACCAACACAGACTGTTGGTGGTGACAGTAGTGAGAACAAAACAGGCTTTCAGACAAGGCGAAATTCCACCATCTGTGAAGCCTTCTGAAAATGGAAAGCCTTTTTTAAAGAGAAATCAAGCAGAGCAAGGTGAATGAGTTAGCAAATTGATTTGTGACAAATTAACAAATGTAACAAAAGACTCATACACTGAAGAGGCAGTGAGTGCTCAGTGTCCTGTGATGACAAACTTTCTTTAATTTCTCAGAGCTTTTGTACCAAATACCCAGTGCATGTCACCACTAACAAGGCGGGTAGCTTACTGTACTCTGATAACTTTACTCATCCTTAATAGAAGTTATTGAGTGTTCATGTTTCATTTTATTTTTTATGATTTTACAATGCTTAGAAAGTCAGGAAGATGTCTGGTCCCGAAAAGCTTTCATATGTGGATGATATTTACAGGTGGACAAGCACAGAGTAACACCACATTTGCATTTGTGTATTAATTCCATCAAAATTATGCAGAAAATTATACAGGGTTTACGTAGAAAATTAGGCACAAGTATACGCAAGATTGGAACTTCCTCCCCCAGTTATTTTGCATCAAGAAAGTCTTTATCTTGTGTCATACAAGGGGCACTGGGCAGAAACTGGATGATGAGAAGTAACAGAAGGAAGAACTTCTTTACTGTGAGACTGACAGAACGTTGCTACAGGTCACCCAGAGAGGTTGTAGAGTCTCCTCTGGAGATATTCAAGACCCACCTGGATGCCTACCTGTACATATTGTAGCAACCTGCTTTAGCAGGGGGTTGCACTCAATGATCTCTTGAGGTCCCTCTTCCAATCCCTATGATTCTGTGATTCCTGACATCACTGAAGCCAGTCTAGTCTGCTTCTCACTGAACTTCCATAGATCCCCAGAATATGAAGTGTTGAAATAGATTTGATTTTGGTTGTTTTTATCAGTTTCTTCTCTTATTATTATTTTGCACATTTCTGATTGTTTAAAGAGCGAGAACTCAGTAGGACTGTTGTTTATGATGAAGGAATAAAACTGGAAAGAACTAAATCTGCAGCATTTCTTAAGCAGCATTTAGCTGTTTAAGGTAAATATTTAAGTCCTTTTAATTTTCAAAAGGCCATGGACTGCAGCGAAACGATGAACAAAAACATTCTGAAAGTTTAAGCATAGAAATCATCAAGAATGTCTGGAAAGATAAGCTATGAATACAAACTTCTTCAGAATTAAAATCTAGAGAACTATAGCTGGACTACTACGTCCACTGCAAGAACGCACTGAGACTTACCGAAGGGCCTTGAGCGCCAGGCAAACCAGCATCTCCTTTTTCGCCTTTCATACCATTGGCTCCCTATAAAATCATTAAAAAACAGCACTTATTAAGAGTTTAGATCTCCTTAGCAATCCATCTAGGAATAATAATTTCTTTGCAAATAGTTATCATTTTATGGACATAATTATACAACGTATATAATGGAACTTATTACTATGTTTATTTTGGTGTCACTTCAATAATAGTTGTTAATAAGTATGAAGGCATTCTTTTATGTTATCAGCTACCAATTGTGGCCTGATATTTTTGAGAAGTCCTTAAGTTGGCACATTTCACTATGGATATATTTTGGGATTTTTTTCTATTTTTACTGAGAATTTCCACTTCTGCATATAGGAATAATACACTTCATGAAGACCTATGTATTTTCTCTCCCTCTCAATTTAAAATTCCTGACAATTCATCTGAGATTCCTGACAAGCGTTCAAAACAGCTCCTTTCTCCTGAACTTTACCAAGTCTACATTTGCCCACGTTATGTTATACACTAAAAGAGAGATGCAAATCTGATCAGTATGTCAACTAATCTCTGTCTTTCCTAAGCGATATTTTGGTTGACCATAAATTGAATGAAAAGTTCTGACAACATTTCACCTCCTCCTAGGATAGATGCAGAACAATCTCAGAATTGTTCTCCACTGTGCTTTTTGTCCAAACTTGCAATCTATCAGCACTGCTGGAAATTCCTGATAGAGGGAATTAAATATACTTATTTAAGCCAAAATTAATTCATACTCACTGGCAAGCCAGGTAGTCCAATTCCTCCCTTTTCTCCATGCATTCCAGGTTCACCCATATCTCCTTTTGATCCTTTAGGACCCTAAAATATGTATTTATTTAGCAAGTTGTTTGTAGGAACAGAATACTAGCTTTGATCCTAACAAGCAGAATAAGTCATGCTATGGATTGGCCTGCATTATTAACATGTAGAAACACAACCATAGGAACACAATAATGATCACACGGATAAGAAATCTAAGCTACAACTTGAGATCACAGAAATAATCCCCAGAAATGATGCACGGTTCCTCACACAATCTGCACGAGGTGGTTTACCTGTTCCCCATCAACTCCGGGAATTCCCGGGGATCCTGGTTCACCCTGCAAAAGATAAGATAGAAGTGGATTATTATCTCTTAATTAGTCCAGACATTCATGGAAAAAAGCAGTGCTGAATTTGTTAAACTGGTCAGTAATGTTTGAAATTAATACATAATTAACAACAACAAAACCAGAGAACAATGTTGTATACATTGTATATACACAGAATACTTGTATGCAACACTGAACAAACAGCCGAAGAGGATAGTTCATGAACTTTGAGTTGCATAAAGATCAGAACAAAAGTAAAAGAAAGAAAGAAAAAACAGAAGAAACCCCAGAAGGCTGGGGAAGAAAACCCATTCCAGTGGGAACTTTGTCCATTACTGGAATAAATACGGAATCATAGACCCTGATATATGTAGGGTTGACAGAGACCTCATGTTTTCTTTCCCTGACAAACATAAATCACCAGGGAAGGAGTTCACATTCACTGCATTGCCCTATGCACTGATCCCTGTATAGTATTCTCCAAGGGACCAAGATGGGGGTAGATTATGATATTGACAACAAACTCTTGTAAGGTTGAATTCTGCTTTATGTCATTAGTTTTGAACAGGAATGAACATCCAGATGATGGAAGACACTCTCTTCCCCACATCAACTCCTCTGTGTTTTACAACACACTCTTGGCTGCAGAAACCTTTGTGCTGAGTAGAACCTAACGTGGAAATTCTTGCATGCTTAACTGTGTGTTCCATTATCAGTTTCCATATAGAAGAAGAAATCTGATATTTTACAATTTCTCAAAACAATTATCATGCTAAATGGGATGAATATGATATCATGGATGAAGCCTGAAATTCAAATGCTTAGTACCGTTTTTGAAGAAACATGTATCCACTCTTGGAAAAGCTTAGGGTCACTGGCAGAAGATATGATATGTTCCATATTTAAGAAGTAGGAGAATTATCTCAGCTAATTTAAAACCAATATAAGTATTGCACTACATGCAACACTTTTTTTTTTTTTTTTTTTTAAAGTATAGGAAAATTTATTTAATTTTATGGAACAGCGCAGCATATGGTAATCATTGTCTCTGTGTGGGCTGCTCGCTAATAGCCCTGGTTCTGTGCACAACCTCAACAGGTGCGGTTAGCAGCCCTGGATTTGCAGCCAGGATGCTGACCACACGTGCATGTTATAATTTTTACAGAGATTAGAAAATATTGTGCTTCGTTGGGTGGGCACTACTATAACACAGAAGCTGTGTTGACGTGCACTTGCGCTGTGGCCAAGCTCAGACTGCTTCCCACCCAGCCAGAAGCGACGCACAGGACCAACCGTCTGCTGGTGCAGCTACTGTGCAAACACACAGAGCACTCTCTGCAGCAGAAGACCTAAGGAACAGTCTCAGTGTAGATCTCCGAGGAAGATGCTTCCACACTGGTTTGGTACCAGTTGATTTTGCCAGCTCTCAACTGTGCACCTGTGCGTGGCAAGAAATCAGTGTACTATTTCTGGGAAGCTACATTTCAAATTGCCAGAGTGCAAAGTTGGAAGCATGCTGTACTTGATACAATTTTGGGTACATATACTGTGCAGGAGAGCTCCAGGTACACATGTGCAGTGAGAAACTAGAAAATACCTCAACACCTAAAACATAGTGGGCAAAATAAGGAAGATCACCTTTGGACCTTGCAGCCCTTGGGGTCCTGGTGGTCCTGGTGGTCCCTAGAAAGAAACATACACATACATAATACTTTAAAAGAAATTCCTGCAGGACTTGTCATGTAAACACAGGTCAAATGTTAAGACAGGTACCCGAACAATGTGAGTTAGATGTCTGGCACAAAGTGAACCAAGACCAGCTATGAACAAGTTGTTCAACTATGACAACTCTCAGCAAACAGATAGGTACCAGTAAAAACAATGTTAAAACAGCAGTGCATTTCCTCTTTTATAAGAAAGTCCTGCTGCTCCCACTGATGAATGGCAAAGCTCCTCTTAGTGGCAGGGAGACCAAAGTTCACCTCAGCCACATCCTAATCTAAAGCACTCCAAGGTGAGCAGAAATCTCCTACTGATTGCAAAGAGGATTCTGCTAAAAGATGCTAAGTGTCTTTGGGGATGCTCAGTGCTTCAGGAAATTGTTAGGGAGCAAGTTGCAACTACTCCTTTTGCTTCTACCTAAGGTTGCAGATACTATTTCAGGAACAAAATATTGAACTGGATGTTGTACAGTAGGCATGGATTTGTTTGTTCTAATAAATAAAAAGAAAAAAATCAATCCCCTCCATTAATGAGAAGATAATGAGTGACAGAAATCTACAGAGAAGAACTCAAAACAAGAATAATAAAATGGTTTGCTTATAGCAAGTTTGTTGCTTTAAGAGAAGGCTGAACCAGCAATATTATAAGCATCTCCTAGCTGGTGTCAGTACTCTCAGAGATTGTGACGGTCCTGATGTGGTATCACGGGAATTGGCTGCAGTACAGGGCACTGGAACTGGCAGTCCTCGGCACATGCTGGGGATAGGTGCTGAAAAATTGGTATTTTTTTCTGAGATCTGATAAGGTGGGTCAAGAGAATTGCCTGTACTTGAGGCTTTGTACTTATCTTGACTTACAGTTAACTAAGCTGGGCCTTTTCCAGAAAGCTCCTACATGAAGATTCTTCCCAAACCAATTTAAAAGAGCCACCCTCTGCCCTGAAAATAAAGTGGATAACTGAAAATCATTTGGAGCTGAAAACCTACCTTTCCTATTTCTGGACTCCTGTGCAGATACATGCAGATGAGAATGCATGCCAAGAAGTCCAAAGCAGCTAATCTGCCCAAACACAGAAATACTGCATTCTTTATTTTCCAGGTCTCTTAAATTAATGGAAGTTTTGCCATTAATTCATCAGGAGCAGAACTGGCTCCACTACTGCAGGACTTTCGACAATGTACCCTCCAGTAAGGGAGCACTGTGCAAGTAAGTATATGGGATGGTGAGCTGGGTCAACACCCAAGGAAGGCATGTCCTGAACTGGCAGAAGGACGAACACGTTATGACATAAAAGAGACATTCTACAACACAGAGCAAATCATGCAATTGGAATTACCGTGACAGTGAGGGTGGCAATCCTCTGTTGGCAAAATGCATTAACAAGAGACAACATTACCAAAATTGAACAAGGATATAAATTATTCTGCTTGTAAAAATTAGTATCTCCACAAAACCTATACTGCATCTGGGGAGACACCATGTCTCCAAAAAATAAGAGTGAAAGCACTGTTATTCTTAACTGCCAGTGCCGCACAGTTTGGCTTCTAGGGCAATCAGGATTTTACATAGGTGAGGACTGTAGTTTCTTGTAAATTTCAAGTGATTAGTAAGTGATGATTAAACAGTAAAATCACAGTAAAAGTCTTCCAAAAGATTTTTAGGAACTAAATAAAATGGGATGAATTGGTCTCTTAGGATGATTAAAAGACTTGTCCCATGTTTTGGGATCTCTGCAAGTCTTGCACCAAGGTTTAACTAACAAATACAATTCCTACAGTAGAAGTATAACATGTTTTTTAATACAGAAACTAAGATACAAAAATAAAGTTAGGTTCTAAATCTGAAAATGCTGATCCACAAAAGCAGTGGTAAGTACTTTGAATTCTGCTTTAAATGTTTGGAAAGACAACAGGCTTCTTTTATCAATTACTATGAATTCTGTTATTATTTTATAGCTTGATCCACTACTGTATTTTTTGGACAAATAAGAATCTAAGAGCAAGTGAAAAAGTGTTTGAAAATAATTAAAATGCTTGTCCATGTTTTTAAAGAAAATAAACACCCTGAATCCTGATGCCTCTCCTTGCATTCCTATTAACTGTGAAGAACCTTCTGGCATATATGGAACGAGCAGCATTTAGCTTTTAACTCTTTTCCTATGTGCAAATGGATGGTTTGCAAATCCTGTTTATAAGTTCTAAAAGAATCTTCATTTACCATGAAAATTGGAGCCTGCTCGATACGAAGAACATAAAAAAGAAAAAAAGAAGAATGTTCTCTAACAGATGACTTTAATATAATCATATATGTTGCATTGTAACGTATTTATGGGAATTTATAAAGATTTTTAAAAGCTGAAAAATTCAGTTTAGATAGAGATGAAAACATAAAATAACCATTGCAAATGAATGCTGGCATGATCACACTGACAGGCTCATTTGCATCAGCACATTCAGATTTCAATATGTAAAGAGTCTGATCCTCTACAAAAGTTAAACTCCTGCAGCTACTGTCTTTTGCCTTAGGAAATTCCGAGGAGCAGGCCTGGAGAGCAATTTTGATAGAGATGCATTTTGTATTTGGTACTACAAGTTAAAGTCACATGCACTCAGCAGGGCTCTTGCTCAAACTGTGATGACAATTTTAAGATCCTTATTTCCAGTGCTGATGGACTCAGATGTCTCATTCTGCGCTGACACAGGAGATTGAGCAGTAGGCACAAGGCAGAGTAACTAAATTATCCTAAAGCTTCTGGGCTGCTTGATGATTTATTGCTAAATTCTAAGAAATGTAGACAGCCTAGATCTTGCTAACTCTTGTCAACTTCTTAAGTCAGCAGACCAAAGTCTGTGTAAGGTCACAGTTCTGTGCTGAGTGCTGAAAGTGCTCAATACCTCTATGGGAGAGCTGCAAATCTCAGATCCCCTAAGAATTTGGCACCAGGAGACTTAGGAATGGGTGCTTGCCATCTGAAAGGCCTGAGCTGGATTTGGCAAGGATATCACTGACTGATCCTATATAATCTTACTTACACCATCCTTGCACAGACGTTCCCATTGATATCAATTATTTGTTGCCCTGGATCAGAAGGTGATGACATTTGAAATAATTTACAAAAGGAAAAAGGCCTCCTCATCTGTTTCAATCACTGCACTAGGCTTTAGTCCCTTATTAAGGCTTCTTTATGTGCTGCAGCTTTTCTGAGGTGTTCTCACACAGCACTTGAAAGTAACACTGATGCCAGAGTGAAGATATAAAGACAGAATACAGAAAACGTGGGGGTGAAAGCCCCTGGTAAATCTGTGCCTGATAATATACTACATTACTTTCAAGCTACTTCAGGCATCTAACACTGAGATTGATTTAAAAGACTGAAAAATGTGTCTTTAAATTCCCTTAGGGGTGAAGCAAATGAGAGGGGTACAATGCAGAGCCCCAGAACATGCCTATATAGACTTCCCCACAGATGCCACTCACAATGAGAGTGGACTTAGCTTCAAAAACATATGGGCTTTTAGATTTTTACTAAAGGCAGTGAGGTTTTTTTTTATTTTATTTTCAAAGGGGTCTTGAAAAGCACATGACTGGCCAGACATCTATCCACTCCCACTGAGTAAATGCAAGAAAAAGAGTTCATTGGATTCAGTGAGAAAATGATCAGATGCACAATGAGCCAAGTTCTGTCTTCAGCTGCACATAAGCAAACCCATTCATTTTGGTGGAGTTGTGTTGCACAGAATTTGCATCTGACTACACTGCAATGTAAATCACCTTGACTGCAACTACATATGTCATCTTGTTACTTTACTTTCATACAAACACTCATTCATTCTTTTTGCAACCCCACTTTAATCCTCCATAGTTTTGTGCATACCTGTCAAAACAGGTTTCTAGAAATGAACAAGTGGGAAGATTGGTGCTTTGTCTATTTAAGATACTCAAGTTGCTGATTGAATCCACAGCTTTCTAATGGAACCACTCGTGTTATGGTTTCCAAATCTCAAATATTCTGCTCTCTGCATTTTATAGGAAGAGGAGAAGGGAAAAGAGGAAAAAAGAAATGTCAACATTTTAGCTATTGAACTGAAAAGCAGATGCTTCTGTTGAACTTATGTATGTGGTTTACTGCATGAATTCAGCACTAACCCCCACGCAGCAATGAATCAGCTTTATTCTCATTAGATGATGTCAATATGCTCTGTGGGAAATGGGACTAATTCACTCAGCTAAATTGTATCAAGGAAACAGTTTTTCTCACATCAAATAGCAAGTCTGGTTTCCAAATATAGAAAGACATTCCTCATCAGTAAACTCGGCAAATCGTTGGGGAAAAATAGTGTTCTCATGGTTTATGCAGAAGGAAAATACAATGACGTCAAACTGTTTCTTGGCAGACCAGGCTAAACTATTCCAGCCTTGTTAAGTTTACGTACCTGAAGAGCTTCATGAATATTGCCATTATAATCAATTATCTCTGTAGCACCTTGATCACCCTTCTGTCCAGGTGGCCCCTGTAATATATTTTCCATAACAAGTTTTGAGACACCTGCCAAAGACTACTCTAGACACTTATTTACTGATGAATGCTTTAATTCCAAAGCAGCCTAATCAAGTTCTGTTGTATTTCCATTGTATTGCTACATCCACAAAACTTAGCATTAAACTAAAGACTATATTTAAAGGATTTTTTAATATCTTTTTTCAATAAACAAGCAAGTCACTAAGTGAATTGTGCTGCAGTGGGAAAGCAAGTAAATGAAACCACCGCAGTTGAACACTGAAGCAGTTCCAATACACTAATTTTGTACTGGCTGTGAGCAACATCTGAACATGGCGTGTAACATCCTGCCCACGAACCATGAGTAGGATAATAGTAGCAAGTCAAATAGTAGTAAGGACTGTTACTCATATTAAAGGCCAATTAGTAACACACTTTCCACCAGAGTCAAGTGACCGATCTCATTAGATTTACTGTAGTTGCTGCCACAATTTCGATTCTTTGCTGAGACTGAATGCAAGAGTACAAAGATTGAAATGAGAAGTAGACTTACCCGTGGACCTGCAGATCCCATGTCACCTCTGTCACCTGTATCACCCTAGGTAAAAGGGATATTTGAGAACATATATGCCATCTGACAGTATATTAGGTAGTTTGTCTCTTTTAAACATGCTCCTCCTGAATAATCCAGCTAAACAAACAGGCTTCTCATTATTAATAGAACGCAGACCTTAGTTACAGCAGAAATTCCTTAAACATCTGTATAGTGACAGGGTTAACAATGAAGTATCTGGTTCTACGCAAGTTGCTACTGTGTGCTGTATTGGCTTGGAATAAGATATACCAAAGACTCAACAAAAGAGATTATTAATTCCGTAACAAATACAACTTCTCTACTCTTTATGGCACTACTATCAAAATCTTTAAGAAAAAGCAAGAGAAATAAAATGAGTTTGAAGTCAGAGAACACTTAGTAACTTCCTCAAAGGTGTATTTCAAAGTGTGTAAACATTTATTTCCACCACTGTGACTCCACTAAGCTTCTGAACCGTCTTGCTCCAAGTTCTTACCTCCCCTGCAGACACAAAGGTACTTTCACCATTGAAGTCCCTTTACTCCCTCACTGCGACTGGCTCAAGATCTTTACCATCTTGCACACAGCTTTATCCTCCTGGCTGTTAGTAATCTGTTTCAAGTGATGGAGGGAATTTCAAACATGTCTGCTTTCATAACTCAACATCTAGTGACTATGATTCTTTTTGCTTTGCAGTCATAGCAAGCTCTTTGATTTTTGTATTACTCAAAACGAATTTGGCAAAGAACTGCTACTCCTGCTGAAATCTATATGACATTGGTACAAATTAGGGAAGAAGTAACAGGAAAAAATATACATATAAAACAAAAAACGTTCATGGGGGTAATGAAAGAAGAATATGGAGAGGAGGCTGGTGGCAGGACATTATCAACAGTATTGCCTTGCCAGTATCTAGTGGAACTGTCACTGGAGTTGATGAAAACAATCCTGACCACTGCGTTGACTTCTGTGACCCAGATTTTAGAAACAGTTAGGCCTTTTTGATAAAATGAGAACTAAAAGAGATATCTCTATCTTTCAGATGCATTTGGAAAGTGCCCAGGAACTAGAGGCAACAGAATCTGATTTACTCTTCTGCTCTTACTCTGGTGCATTAATCCCCCCATCAGCTCCCTCGCTTACTAACTTTCCTTTTTAGCAGGAATGTGTGAGGTGAAGCGGCAATTACCTAACCATCATATTCTTAGGCACTGTGAATGGCTGTTATTTAAGGGCCTTTCTTTCAGGTATCTCAACCACTATCCTACTTGCCTGCAACATTATCTTGATATCTTTATTCTGACAGTAGACTGAAGAACCACCTAAACAAATCTAATTTAATTTTGATTTGACCCCATAACATAACATAACATGGAGTCCAATGAGCACAGTATTTGCAAAGTATGAGAAATATTTTTAAAAGCATGTATTTTCTTTCTCTACATACATGTGAACCCACTACATCTATATAGAGATAAATGGAGGAACTGATAAGTAGATAGACATTAAAAAAAAAAAGCCAACACACCAAACAAACAAAACCTAACCACTTTAGGTAAAAATAGGTACAACAGTAATGTAACCTACAAAACTTGCCTATGTAGGACCTACTGACCAGCATCTCTCTTCTGACAATCTTTGAAATACAATTGATTCCTACCCCACCAAGTTTGGTTCCGCATAATAATCACAAAAATCAACTGAATCTCCACAGGCATAGTCAGGAGATGGTTTGTGGCATGTGAGAGAACTAACTCACATCAGTTACATAGAGAGAAACCAAGTGGCATGAGGAAAAAAAGAGCTGATTGAAATACATTTTATAATAAAAACGAAAACAGAGTTGTAGTGATTGAAATACACAACATTCAGTTCTAATAGTTGAAGCTGAAAATCAGAACGTTTCACTTATAAATAATTCTGCATAATCTGCTACGGTTTCCTTTAAAGGGATATGTGAAGTTTTCGTTAAGTGTTACAAACAGCTTATTGTAAAATAAATGTGTTAATTACTCCACTAAAGACAGCTTTTTTTTATTATTATTACTTACTACTGACCTTTGACCCTTTGGGGCCTCTAGATCCAGGTTCACCTGTTCTCCCCTGTTTGAGGGAAGACAGCAGATGGAGAGGAGAAAAATGATAATGGAATGGGAGCGCAGAGAAAAAGAAATTAGTAATGACTAACTATACTACAGAACAGCAAAATCACTTAAATTATATGAGCAAGATCATGAGTCTGTAAAGGTGTGGAGTTTAATAGCACCCAGAGTAACATATTCTTTAACACCAGCATGCAAAGGCCACAGACTCCATCCTTCCAAAGGAAAATTAGTATTGGCATTAGTAAAGAGTAGACATCATTAAAACCGTTTTATGGGAATGATCTATGTTGTTTCACAGTTCCTGAAAAATGTTAGTCAAACAGTAGAGAAGGTATTTAACTGTCCTTAAATAAGGAGATTAAATGAAGTGTTACCACAACTTCTTTTCCCAGTAATTCAGAGAAATACAAACTAGCTTGCCAAGTACAAAATCTGCCTTAGCATCTTCAAGATGTATTAGGACTGGAGAAACAGCATGCAAAATGGATTTTCTCTGCAATCAATAGCTACAATGATCAGAAAGTTTGGGCTTTGAAAGTGACCAAGTTCTCATTCATTAAATTTTTTTTCGGCTGAAAAAGATGTGTCACGGGTGTTCCCCTAACACAAACACTCCAATGTGCAATCAGACCGACCTTTGGTCCTGGAAGTCCAGTTTCACCTCGCTCACCCTTCCCAGGAGGGCCTGCCTCTCCTCTGTCGCCCTGTGGAAGCAGGTACACATATATCAACCAAAACACTGGGCAGTTTTTAGCATGCAATTAATTCAGTTATGTCAAAGAAACCAAAACATCAGAAGAAAACACTTTTGAGCTTATCTACAACGTGGGGAACTCTTCCTTGAGTAAACACAGTGCTCTCAAATGCAAAAATAAGATTTAGAAATCTATATAGGATCCTATAAAGCTATTTCCCTCCCTATTCTGAAGGAAGTGGAACGAAGATTCCTGAACTATGAAACAATGAATATTATTCACAGGACTCATAATATGCTAACTTCACCACAGAGCAGATAAAGAAAAAACCTGTATGTAGTACCAAAAAAACCCTATGTTTAATGACACTGTATTCTACAGTGTGGTATGTGTTATCAAAGTGCTAATATCTGCACAAACTTCTAAGATTTTTTCTAAAAAAGTTATGAGAACATAGTTTCTTCATGCAGGCATATTCTGCTTCTTGAACAAGTGACTTTTGGGATACTGACATTAAACAAAGTCACTGAATAAACTTAAATTATGAATGGATAAAGCATCCGCCTTTACATTGTTTGAGGGCATTACTACAAAGGAACATATTTCATTGCATTGGTCCATGAAATATAACTCTTCACATTTCCAGGCACTGTAGGTACTATATTTTAACCTAAACTTTAAACTTGCTGGCCATTTACAAAAATGGATTCTGGCCATCTTATGACAACTATTTGTGGCTAAAAGATTTTTACACCACTGGCATGATCCCTGCTAACAAAATTGAACTTAACTTTGGCTCCAAGGGCTTTACATTGGAGCACTGGCCAACAGCCCTTACCTTTGTTCCTGGTAACCCTGGCAGCCCAGGTTCTCCCTGTGGACCAATGAAACCTGGTTCACCCTTGAAAAGCACAGCATGAGAAGAATGTTAGGTTTTTTATTTAGCAGCATGTAGTTACAGTAGCACTAGTTTCTTTTGGCTGCATTTTCCCTGTATCATCATCACATCCTGCTGTGATGCAAGAGTTATATACTTCTAAATTTAAGCAACTTTCATCAGTATACATTCTTATAGCAAGCCATCACGCAGCATATAAAATGCAAATGAAACAGAAGGTGTCACACATTGTTTTTTTATGAGGTTAAGGATCATTCATTTCAGTCATGTTTTATGAGGCAGTGAATGGATGGGCAGACGGAGTGAGGGTATGACAAAGTAATGACAAACAGAGGCCAGATGGTACTGTTGCAATGCATTTTCAAGGGAGTCAGTTAGCTACATCATTGCAAGAAAGCATATCAAAAGTATAATACATCAGCATGGCACTCTCCCTTCTCATTCTGACAGGAAAGTACTTCAGTTGTCCACATCCAGACAATTTCCATAGCTGCGAACAGGTGGGAAAGAGTCACAACTCCTTGTTCCCTCACTGTTCTGGCCCCTTCCTGCCCATTAGCTTGTACAAACATAGCAGACTAATAGCAGCAGTCAAGCTGAGATGCAGCACATGCAGCATTAAGAAAGGGAGTAAATATTTTGTTTGTTCCTTTTTATTTTTAACCTATCACTGTGGCTGAAGAGGAACAGCGAAAAGTGAAGAAGCCATATGTTTCCTGTAACAAGCTCTCCTGAACAAGATCTCCTGCTACCTAACTTCCTACTTTTCACACAGATTTACCCACAAGGTATTGTAAATTTTAAAAATCAGTAGTATAACCCAATTAGTATAGATTTTTACAATATCGCCAAACTTGATGATCACAAATTAGCCATCAAATGCTTCTTTAAATAACTAAAAAGATAGAAGTATCATAATCCTGTACTGATTTAATTAGTGACAGCGTATGGAGACAGTAAATAGAAGCAGTTGGATAACAGTTCTCTTCACCTCTTTGCCCGCAAAGAAATATAGACATGGTGCAGTGAGTGAGCAAGTTAGCAAGTGTTCTTGTATATTCATCTGTGCTCTCATCAACAACCCATCATTAGCAGTTCCATCACTAGCAGTTCAAGCAAAGAAGGTCTCCAGCAAATCTATAACCAGAGAAAATTTTCATGTGGCCATACTGAGGAGCATTCAGTGGCTTCAACTTAGAAGTTCAAAAAAATTCGATGATACGCCAACACCAAATAGCACATTTTCTAATGTGAAGTTCTATCTGGCTGCGGTTCAGAATTGCTAATAAAAACAAAGGAATAAATGATGACAAACATGTCCCAGAGAAGGGCATTTAGCTGTCATTTAGGAAAAATAACCCACAACAGTTTACTTCATTCTTTGTGTCAGTGCACACCAGCAAGAACAACATTAGGTAGCCACTGTAGATGGAAACGGTTTTGTGTTTGTAAATGGACAACAGTGAAATTTCAATCCTTTATTTTATGAGGAGGCACTCAGCGGCCCCTGATTGTTTTAATACTGACTTTACCAGGGCTAATTGATGACTTCAGGCAGAAGAAACGTGCAGTGGCTCTGCGATTCAGTCTTTTCAGTGGTAAGACTTAAAGTCTTTCTCAGGTTCATGCACAGAGACAAGAAAAAGGTGCTTTGCAAAAACAAGTGGAATGGATAATGGAGGAAACTGCTGGCTTAATTAGCATAACGAGAGTACAGATCTTACACAATGCAGAGCTTTAAAAGACTATCAAATGTGAAATGGAATAACTATTGTGTCAGGAGAGATAGGACCTGACTGAGTAGTGGCTCTGCTGAGGAAGACTTAGGGGTGACAACGAACGCTGAGTTGAACACAATCCTGCAGACTGTTCTTATCACACAAAACAAAACCGCAGTAGGTAGGATTTGGCTACATAAAGAAAAACACGCAACTCTCCTAAAAAGTGCTGGTAGGGAGAAGTAGGTTAAAAGACAGCTCTGGCTTGCCATACTGACTAAAGCTTTTAAGTAGAAAAACAATCTGTTCAGATGATTTGAAACTAAGCAGTATCCTCTGCACTATCTCAGATCTCACCTGTAACCACAACATAAGGTGTTAACCAAAGCACTCAGGCACACTTCTGCACCATTCCCAGCCAGTGGAGATAACATCTGCACCAGCTTTGTTTCTGGCATTTCTGTCTCCATTATTCAGAGAGAAATGTTTACATTAGAAACAGTCTCCATTCAGCTGTCCAGCTGTACCCTGCACTTTGTTCTACAAATGCTGCCAGCTTTCCGCTTTATGTTATTATATTGATTTTGTCTGGGATAAAGTTAATTTTCCCCATAACTTTGTTTTGGATTTGTGATGAAAACAATGCTGATGTTTCAGGTGCCGCAGATCAGTTCTCATGCAGCACCAAGGCCTTCTGTAATTCTCACAGCCTGGCCTACAAGGACACTGGAGAGGCTCAAAGAGCTGAGAGGGGACAGAGCCAGGAGAACTGAACCAAAATGGCCTAAAGGATATTCCATACTGCACAGCAATAAAAACTGCAAAGTTGGCTTAGGCTGCTGTTATATGGAGGCTGACTGGGCAATGGTCAGCTGGTGTTGAGCATCTGGGTTCATTTTTTCCATCACTTGTTTTTCTTGGCTTTGTTTTTGTTTCCCTTTTCAAACCACCTCAACGTGTCATTTCCCTCACTTTTACCTTTCCAGTTTGTTTTCTCATGTCACTGTGGGGAGTGAGCAAGTAGCTGATGCTCAGCTGCCTGCCAGGGTTAACACACAACATTACTGTCTGTGCCCCACACAACACAGAAAGAAATGAGAATCTATCAAGCTTAGCACTACCAGCAATGCGTGAAATGCAAGGGAAATAGTTTCCTCTTGGTAAGGTAAGAGTAAAGGCCTGCTGAGGATGCTCTCTGAGTTGATTTCATTCTTGCTTTAGGATCTCCCAACCTCAAGACTCTTGCATAAGCAAGAATCATAGCTAAACAACTGTGAAACACTGAAAGGAATACAAGGAATCAGAGTAACCAAGCTTTATAATAGTTTTGTTAACAACTCACTATAGTTTCTTACAATAAAGTTTTATCTGGTGAGAATCTACCACAAGCCACTTTTCCTGCTAAAGCAGAGGAAGGGAATGGGACATCTGGAAAGAGGAAAGTTAAGCAGGTAGCTTGTGAAAAGAGAGTAAGGAACTCCCTCACTTGAGATGCAGTTTACAAGCTGTATAAAAAGCCATCAGCAAATGATGACTCCTCATGCATTTTAGTTTAACCCTTTGGCACAGTTATGAAATAAAAGCTTAGAAATCACCACATAGCACAGGAAGTCAACAACATCAATCTCAGCATTTAAACTCCATTTACTGTTAAAGCTTGGAGCAATTTGCATCAGTCATACAACAGAGGCAACATGCTATTAAATAAATCAACAAGCTTGTGAGTTACTTCCATTTTAAAGGAGCCATTTGTTATCATTTAGGAACCATCCCTAATGGCCTGAGATGCTAACATTTTAACAGATAAAGGGACGACCTCTGTGTGTGCTCATTTTCACCCTCAGACATTTGTCAAATGTAGGAATACCAGCGGGTCAGAGAGTGAATGAGATGCTGCTTCTCACAAACCCTGTTAATGGTAATTTTCACCTCTAATCATAAAATGTGTGAAGAGAAAAGGGCCCTATAATTGCATGCTGTACACCTAAAGTTATGTGAGCTCCATCAGAACTAGAAGTAAAAAAAATCCTTGTAATTTACTTCAGAGGACAGTCTTTTTTTTTTTTTTTTTTTGAGGATTATTAACTAGACATATTAATAACCGGTTGTTTCATGATGATCAAAGCTTTTATGAGCTGAGGCAGCGCCTAGCTTTGATATTAGAGGTTAACTCCAAGACATGATGTTCACTGTCACTGTTTTAATTTTTATAGAACTTATAATTGGCTAAAACTTGAACTTTTGTTCAAGAAAGGCGCAACAATTACAATTCCACTTGCCATGCTAATTGCTTTTTTAAATGCCACTAGCTTGATGACAACATTTATAAACAACATAATACTGCACTTGCCTTCATTACACAGCTGAGACACAAATGCAATTATTTGAAACTTTGTTCTGACAGGCCTCATCCACTTTCAGTGCCTGAAATACAAGGCTGTACACTGACATAGACGTGCAGGTAATGTGGGCCCACTTCATTGATGTGCTCCAACATACTGCTCAGGGGAAGACTGGAGATCCCAGGCTCCTTCCTGTAGGTCCAAGCATTCTCTAGATACTCCCAACTCCTGGTAATGTCTGCAAAATCCTCACAAGCCACAGACCCTTGGAGAGCCCAAAGTGTTCCTTCTAATCAGAGCAGACGTGGACAGGTCCCCATTTTATTCATTGAAGAGACCAAGGTGTGCTTGTCTTAAATGTCATCCCAACTCATTGATAGTCATTAAAAAAAAATGATGCACTTTCCTTGTCTAATGCAACTGAAAGAATCCCATAAAGCTGAAGATATACAGAACAAAATCTAGCAAGAAAAAAACATCCAAAAACCCAGGTGTAAGGCCATTTAGAGAACAAAAAAGTTAGAAAGACTGAACTTGGTTCACTGATATCTTCCCTCATTCTCCAGAAATTGCCATTTGTTGCCCTCAGATTTCTGAGATCGATAACCAATACAAATACATCTCCCAAAGTCTTTTAAACAGAGGTGCAGTGCTGTAGCAGCTGATGGAGTTGTACTTGCTCACACCTAACCTGATTCTTCTTAAGCAATCTGTGGCACTCAGTTCTGAGGGCAGTAACACCTCAGAAGCTCAGCCTGCCTTAGGCCGTACAGGTCAGAGAATGGCACTTCATATTTTCTCGATGTTAAGTGCATTAGAGGGACTTTACATACAGCCTCAAGTCCATGGGAATTTTGATATCAGGAAGACTCCAGTACTCAGTTCATAAGAAGGAAGTGAGCAAGGTAAAAGGAAATGTGATAAAAAACGAACCCCCCTTCATGAAGTCTTTGTTAAGGCTTTTCATATCAGCTCAGGACTGGCTCCAGGAATGGCCAGCTGAACAGGTTGTCTGGCTCACTCATCACATTTGAAACAATATCTTCCCACTCAAACCTGTCTCTAAACTTAGAAAAGCAATTCTGGTTTTGAATTTCCAAATGCATGTTCAGCCTTTATGATTCATTTAAAAAAAACCAAAATATACTTCCTCAAAACCTGTCTAAAACCCTGAAGCTTCACAACTAACCCTACTTTGCATGACATTTGTTGCTCTTTAGTGAACTGATTTTCTTACTGTTCTTACTACCTGCTTGGAACATATGCTGCTTTAGACGGGTGCTAAAAGAATAATTCTGCAGCAATAATTCTGATTAACTCTGCATGCATTAGTCATATCAAATTCTTCTTACTTAAAGGCTAATTATAATTCAAGTCAGCATAGTACCTATTTTTGAGGATTAGAATAAAAACACTTTTTGTAATAAGCATCTCATTTTTAATTCTTTGCAATGACTGATCTGCTAAATTATTAAAAGTCTGGCCCCAAATGATTTCCTTTAGAAGAACAGTTAGATTAAGAGTCTAAGAGCTTTATTTTGCTACTTTTAAAATATAACGAACTTTTCTGCAAGCACTCATTTCTGACCACATAAAATCGTATACTTGAGGTACATAAATAATTTCATATTGCTGCGTCTTTCTTATGTCTAATGAAATACTTAACAAATAAAACAGAACACAGAGCCCTCAGATTATTCACTGGCATTCAAAATTTGGATTTAGATTGATTTTTATAAGAATAAAGAAAAATCCAACTATGTTATAAAACAGATGCTGAGAAATAGATTTTTACAAGCTCAGTCTTTCAACTAATACAATCTTTAGGACAAGCGACATCCTGTATTGCAGTTACTTATACTTTAGCCTCTTCCAGGAAAGAAAATGAGAGCTTTCATTTTTGGTGGATATAGTTTATGGCAGATTAATAAGAACTGCATATATCGAAAAGAACAACCAGCTAAATCCTTCTGACACATGCGTACCATCCAATGTTAATGATGATTTCATTTTCTGGCCTTGATTCTCAATAGTCTGGAAAATGACTTGTCTACCCTGTGCACGTGATTACTGCCATGGCATATGGAAACCAGACAGGCAGGAATGGATAAACAAAGGTAGATATGCAACTATGCGCATACATGTACATGTCTATATACTTCCATTCTGGAAATAGAATTCTGAACATTAGTGACATTAATATCTTTTTAATTTTTTTATTTTTAATAAATGTACCGATGCATAGAACTACTTCTGAAAACCTACTTCTAAAAATTAGCTGTCCAAATGCAGGTATTAAATCCTATTTTTAGATTAGTTCCCATTTTCAGCTAAAAACATATATCATTATATTCTACTTTTCAGCGTTTGACCAATACTACACAATTGTTTTTCCTACTTGGACAACCACTCGAGAGCACTTTATACGAGGGATGAAAGGTTGAAAATTAGTTAAAACTTGAATATTTCTATATATATATATATATATGAGCTAAGGCAAGTACATATCAGGGAGAAACATAACTTTCCACAAAGCAGAGTTTGAATTCCCACATTTTTCAATTGTTGCAATTAGCGTTTTCAGTACATCTTCATACTGAGGACTGAGAAATGCTTGTCACAGGGTCAGCGGGCCCCTTCCAGCTCCAAAGATCGGCAAGATAAAGATGAACTGAAGCCTGGGCAAGAATGCCCATGTCCCAGAGAAGAATGGAAAGAGAAGTAGAATCAGCACAGGTTTCCTGGTAACAGTCATTGACAAGGAAAAAACAAAAAACAAAAACAAAACCAAGAAGAATGGATGTACAGATCCTCTACAAAAAGAAAAGACAACAAATCCCAGAACACTGGGGAAGCTTAACCTTCCTAACAACTCCTGGGAGAAAAAGGAAGTTTGAAGTATTTTTCTCTGCATTGTGAATGGCACTTACTCCAAAATGTAACACCTGAAACTACTATTTACTTTAGATTTCCTTTCATTGTGCTACCAGATGCCAAGGGGATGATCATGAACTAAACACCTGAGCTTCAACAGCACAGTCACTCTCTTTTCTGAAGAATTTAAATGGCTTTACAATACAAGCTGTATACAAGCATACCCAGCCTCAAAATTCTGCCTTTCATTTTCTCTGAGAGATTTCTTTTGTACGGGATCATACCGGATGAAAGGAGTATCAGCTTTTCTAGAGGCGTTTTTTTTCTTTTAAAGGTTCTATGAAGTAGTAAATTTTGCAGTCTTTCTGTGGAATTAGAAAAGATACAGGATGAAGTATCCTCTCTAAGTAAGAAGAGAAAAGAAAAAAAGAAATTCAAGTACAGAAAAAAAAAAAATCAGTATTAGAACTGCTTTTCTTGTCACTAAAAAGAAGATATTCCCATGTTCTTATCCAGGTTCTTCTGAAATCTTGCTCAGGCACAGACCCAGTGAAGTCAGTCTAAAGTACAAAAAGATGCAAGTGGCTGCACACTGGGCAAGTCTATTGAGCCAGACAGTTGCACTGGATTTGAATACATAGAAAAGTGCCCCTACATATCAAAGCAGAAGGACTAGAAAGATTTTCTTTTCTTCTGCCAAATCAACCAATAGCAGTTTTCTTGAACACAACCAAATAAAAGCTCAGTTGTAATCACAAACTTTGTTTCAGTATTTGTTTTAAAATTGGAGGAGTGTGAAATCCCAGAAATGTTGAAGAAAAACCAGATGCTGCATCAAGTGCTGTTACTGAGAAAACTTTGTGTCCTGCTGAAGTCTTCCTTCTGTAGTGATGAAATTGAGGGTCGCAGTGCCTAAATGCCAGAAAATGCAACACCACAGATTTGAGAGGTGTCTGACAGTCCAGCAAATAAGAGAATGCATGATTTCCACTACGCTAAGTCAGCTCTGCTTAGTATGTGTTATCCCATAAAAGTTATGAGATAAAACAGATATAAAAAGTTTGTGTTTCATAGAAAGTATTCTGCATCTACATAGCATCAGTTGGGGGATATCAGAGTGATGAATTAATATTCTGTGTTTAGGTGCCTACTCGGTTCCCAAATTACATGGTACAACACATTCAAGGGCTCATTAAGTTTCCAGCCATTCCTAAACAGCAACAGGTGCTTGAAAAACACTTCTCCAGCATGTCACAGACAGCTTCATCACTGTCTTGGAAATAACTGACTGCACTTGTGTTTCCTCCATGGCACTAACTGACAATGTTGAGAGAGAGAAAAAGAACAGGAAGAACTTCCAAAACATCCGCGTGGACACAGCGAATGAGTCTAGAAAAATAATTAATAACAACCCTGCTGCATACTCCGAATTCTGATGTGATACTTGCATGTCCATCCAGTACTGCAATCCATTTGGATCCTAATGTCACGTTAAACCAAGCTGGGAATATACACTGATTAATTAATTGAAATGGCATTATAAGAAGCTGAAACTTTCCAGTGATTAATATTTATTAATCTTTTAAGTAGTCTGGATATGCTTGCAGGAATACTAGACCGGATGCCTTTGGAATTTTCTTCAACCATGAGAAGAAAGATGAGATGCAGCTGGAAAGATATGATTCTCTTCTTGCCATGGCATCCGTGTTTTCACAGGCTGCTTTAGCATTTGTAAGGAGTGCTACATAAGTGCAGGGTTACCCAAAGTATTTCATAGTACAGACTGCCACCGCAGAGAGTTCCATTCACAAGAAGGCAAATCTGTAGTTCAATGGATAGATCAGAGAAGGCTTCAATTCCTTACATGGATGGTCCTGGGATAAATACCTAAGACCAGAAGAGCTACATCCAAGAGTTTCCTGTGTAAAGAATAAGGTTGTGTCTTGATTTTGTTTTCTCTACCTGAAAGAACTAATGGAAATTCTTTGAAAATTGGGCAACATGGAGTCTTCTCTTCCCAATTTCTTCTCGGAAATTGGGAAAATTCTGAGAACAGACATTCACAAACACAATTCACAAACAGAAGAAGTCTGTTCGTATTGGACTGCCAGTATCCAACAATCCCACAGCTCTTTAGAACATAAAAGCTCTGTAAAGATGATCCTGAGACAGCAAGTTCATTCATTCAAAATCACCTGTGTGCTTTGAGATACTGTATATCAAATAGAAACGAACACTTGCTACTTATTTACCTAATTTCCAGAATACTTGGCTGTGGAACAGTTTTAAGCTAAATCTGCACACCTAGAAGAATTAACATATTTCAGATGCACTTGCCAATGAGGGCTAACTGTTCAAAACTCCTTAAGCAGAAAACAAATAGAATATGGTAATTTCTAGAATATCCCAGGAAGACACAAATTTTGAGAATATTCTGCAACTCCAATTAAAGTGGACAGAAGAAAGATCAAAAAGCGCAGTGAGAATCCTAATGCTTTTCAGCTGCAAGGGATCTCATCAGAAACTTTTGAGTCTTTGTTTTTTTCACTTCACATTTTGCCTTTCAGGTGGATTTGGAAGCCACCCTCTGAACCGTTTCTACCACCAACAGATAAAGCCTAACAGAAATAATATTCCAGATCAGAGATTTAATAGTTTTAAAGTTCCTCGCTGAGATATAAATGGAACTGTATAGTTTGCACGAACATGGAATTCACGCAGACCAGCCATAACCCCAGCTGGTTTTGGTGAGTGCTCCCAGGATGCTGGCACTGACCTCCAGCTGAGCTACCTCCTGACTTACTAGTAAAGCAAACAGACCATGGATTTCTGTTGAAGATGCTTTTGAATATACAGTTTCATCACAACTCAGCTACATGATCTTTACCAGTCAATGCAGAGTTCATTCTTGCAGAAAAAGAATGACCGCCCTGGGAACTATATTTTCAGGTATGACAATATACAAACTTTAATATGCACTTTCAATTATTCCCATAATTCACTAGAAACACAGAAAGGACATTATGCTTGAATGTTGTGGCAATTCACAAGTCTTTTGAGAAAACCACTGTAAATATTGCATTCCATAAGATAGATACTGAATTCTATCGAAACAGACAGAAGTTTGGCCTTTGGCTTATTCCTCTTTTTATTGGAAACGTGACATAAATCATCTCCTGAGGTATGCACAGGCCCATGCTGGAATGCAAACAAAAAGTTTCAAAGAGATTTTGTCCCCTGAAAGGAGGATCTTTGCCACAAAGGAGGAGCAGCCAACCTAACAAGCACTCCCTCAGGATATGCAAATCCGCTCACTTTGCGCAGCCTTGTACAGTTACAGCTCAAACTGCCTAAGAGTCTGCAACTCCCAGAGCAACCACTTATGGCAGAGCTAAACCAACCACATGTCTTTTGCATCAACTTACCTAAAGATCCCAGACAAACCGGAAGCCAGGAGCTAAACCAGGTATTAGACCAGGGGCTGTAGCTAATACTGAATAGAATCTTATTAAAACATTTTGACTTGTCAGTGGAAATCGCTTCTGTATAATGGAGCAGAGAGTATTTTTGTTGACAGAGCCAGTTCTCTGCAGTCTGTGTACAATGAATGTAGCTTGCTGGCTGGAGACATGGTAAAGTCTGTATGACTACTGCTACTGGAAAGTAGCCATTAAAATGGAAACCCACTACAACTCCGTAAAATCACAATGTCACAAATGACAAAACTCTTTCATTACAAAGAAATGTAAGACTACCAATATTAGACATTTTTAAGCAGTAGAATCTTTATTTCCCAGATAAGGCAATGGTTTGCTTCACATTTTACTTTAAGATATACTGTTTCATTACTTAAACCAATTTCCCATGCAAAACCTTCCTGTGTTAATCAGAGGCGATCTAAATATCAGAGACTCAGATGCTGTATGAGCACAGTAGGACCACTTTAGTCACATCCTTGCAGTCCCTCCCCTCTTTGTGGTGCCCCCCCCCCCCAGTACCACAGAGACTACAGTTTATTTACCTTTATCCCAGGGAGTCCAGGAAGCCCAGGAAGACCTGGTTCACCCTACATAGGAAAATTGCATAATATTACAGACATTATTCAGTTATGGTCACTACGCAGTGAACACACCTATATATTCTGCAGCAAAATAAAAGAGCACAGGTGACTACTAGTCAGTTCAAGCGGGACTGATATTTTCAAAATTAGTGATTTAAATGCAATTCTGCTCATGTACCATTTAAAACTTTAAATTTCTTCTGGGAACCTCTGATGCTATGACAACACCAAAATCCACATCAGAAAAACCAAGAATGAATTCTTATTATTTTGGCAACTAAATGAGAAGAAAACAAGTAACACTGGTTCATTTCCTATGCTGCCATTTGAATTCCATGCTCACGACAGATGTTTAATTCTGTTCCATTTTCAACTCTGAGATAGGTGTCGTGCTGCCTGACTGCCTGATTTAGCCACCACGCAATTCAGGTTCAAATTGTGCAATTCAAGCAGAACTACCTAATTACAGCCAGAGCACTGTTTTTATAGAGCTATCTGTTGCATTATTTCAGAGCTTGATATTTATCTATGAATATACATGGTGTCATAAAGGCTAGTGGGAATATAACCTTCTATTGCTTTACCCAGAAATATCTTGCTTATTTAAAATTGTAATAAAGTGACCTATAGCACAGCATTTGCAAGGGTAAATTCGTAACGAGAATTGAGAACAGAACGTATTTATTTTGAAGCAAAGTTGATATCAGTCTAACCCAAGAAAGGCTAGCACAGCGTTCTGACACGTGGCCATTTTGAGATACCAACTAAATAGAAAGATGTCATCTAGGGAAATAAAAATGATGAACAGAAAAAAAAAATAGTAGTAGTAACATGTGAAGAAAACATTATTTTAAAGGCTTTAATACACAGATGGATTCAAACCAATGCCTTGGATGTGAATATTCCCCGAACTTTCTGGAACTGGTCTGAAGTCCGAAGCCAACTTTTACCTTTATAATGAGTTGAACTATATTCCAGATTTTGTACATGCTTGAGCTTTACAGAGATCCAGATTTCAGCTCTGTGGTTAGGGCTGTAGATTTTGCTATTAAAGTATTTTACTTGTATATATACACACACATACATATATTCGTACACTCACCTACAGATAGATACATGCACACAAACAAATGTGTGTATGTATAATATAGATGTTCCTCAGACTACAGTACCCCAAAAACACTTCTTTGAGACAAAAGTATGAAACAGACTCGAAGTGCTGATAACAAAATTATATTCTGCCACAAACTGAAGAACAGGGTCTGCAAATTGCTTTACCAAATGGAGTAATTTTTACATATTATGGAATCATCTGATAATACATTTCAGTTACTCCAACATTTTAACTCGTCAGACTGACTAAAAGCACAGGAAAGAATCCACTCTTAAAATATTAACTATAAAATTAGATGAAAGAATGGCAGCTAGGATACAATTTTCAATAGACTCCACTAGCTCTTGGTTTATTGCCTAGCACTTAGTAAAGCAGGAAATGGGTTGTCAGTCTTGCAAAAGAACAATCCATTAAAAAGTCTCCATTACACCCATTCTTTACGAAGTGCTAGCTCCATCATCTCTCTCTTCTGTCAGGTTTCTCAGCTGGGCAGCCACGCACCACACTGCTAACGTGACCTTTTCTTATCCAACTGTGAAACACTAAGTTTCATTTCTAAGCACAGCATATGAATGATTGCAACTGATAAATCTATTAGTACTGCTGCAGTAGGTCACTGTTAAATCTTGGGACAGATCTAAACCCTAGAGACACAAACATAAGAAGCAGAAAGGATCCAGCAAAGCCAGTTTGAATTCACAGCAATCTAAAACAATTAAGATGCCCATCCAAGATACGTCAAAGAATGTCATACATAATGAAATCACAAATGTTTCATTATAGTTAGAATTGTAAATGAGGGTTCAACTTCTGTAGACAAGCGTTTATTTTCTGAACTTTTCCTAATACAAAAGATACAAGCACGATTTATGAGAAGAATGATTTTTAAAGAAGAGGCTGTATACTAACTTTTCATCACACTAAGTTTGGCAGGGCAAGTTGTTCTGTTGTGATACAACATGTGGCACACAACAGCCTTGACAGGCCATTCAGGCACCAACACATCTCATTTCATGTAAGTACTATTCAGGTGGGTAGCTCAATATTCATCTGTTCTTAGAAGATGGATAAGGAGTAACCAGAAGAGGAGGGAGAAGTAATATATAAGGAAGGAAGGAAGATACAGAAAGGAAAAAAAAAAAATGGGGCATGAGGGAAAAGAGAGGTGATGCAAAGGGTTGAGACACAAGTTTGTTTGGACAAAGGACCCACAGCCCCTGGTGGGGTGCATGAGTCCCCACTGACAGAGGCAGGGTGGTAGCTGTGGGACACGTGGCTGGAGGAAGTACTCTGAGCAAGTACATTATGGGAGCTGCTGGCCCTGGCTGGGGACAGGGAGGTGGCATATTGGGAGCTTCTGAGGTGATGTGGAAAGAACGCATTAAGCTCCCTTTGGTACAATCAGCAAGCTGACACTATAGAAAGTCTGAGCCGTGTACTTCTCACTTATCTATATTACGTAAATGAGATCAAACCTGAGTGCCTGGAGACTGAGATCCTGCAGGAGCCTGCTGATAAATCACTGCTGCTTTTACCTCCATGGCAGCCAGCTAATGAGAGAATGAATCTCAACAGGCTCTTAAGTGCATTTTCTAGTTTATTGCCCCAGCAAAGCACACAGTAGAGAATGCACATGCTGAATGATTCCACAGATTAGATAGCTTTAAGCTACTATGATTACTTTCTCTAATTAAAACTGTATTTCACTAAAGAACTGCATTTACTACCGTAATAGTCTTTGTTTAGTCTGTTGTAACTGATGGTAACTAAAATTTCTCAAACAAGACTGACTCCTTCTTTTATATTAATATGTGTTTTGAGATTTTGCTTAGTCACCTAAGAGGCCTTAAGTATTAGAAAACAGTAGTAGTGCCACTCACTATACAGAAATTATAGTTCTTGGCTGGTAGGCTGGAATATCTGTGCACGCAACCTTCCACTGGGCTTTGCTCCATCCTGACAGCAGTAGGAAATTTTCAATGTTATAAGATACAAGAAGGATGCTGAAGGGTCCAGGGGGAAACAAGGTACTGCAGAGCAAAAATCTGGTACCCTCATTGTCTCTTCTCTTTGCCCTTTCACCAGCTCTCCCAGCAGGACCTACCTCCTACTCTCCTGAAAGGCAGCTGAAGGCAAAGCATTCACTATTTGATGTACTACTGATTCAAAAGGTAAATTACCCAACTTCACAGGACCTCATGCAGCACAGAGTGATTACAGTTCCTGCTGGATCTTTACTTGCAAAAACATCATCAGCTATGCAGCACCCAGGGGAATTTCTTCCCCAGGACGAAAGAATGGAGCAGCATTACCCAGTCTCTGTCCTCCCAAACACACTGCGCATCTCTGATAGTTTGATTTCCCTCACAAGTACATAGGAAAGGGATTCTAGCCAACATTTATTTTCTTCCTAATTAGATGCAATAATGTACCATAGGCTGAAGGTTAATATTCAGTCAAACATGCAAAGTTAACTTGCGATCATTCAAGTAGCAGAGCCATTTGTTGTTAGTCTCGCCAGCTGCAATTGGGTAAGCTTTCAATGCAAGAAGTGCTCTGATGCTAGAAGAGGAGGTGTGTTATTCTGATACTACTTTTCACGCTAATTAGTGTTATCATTCCTGTGCTTTTTAAAATACAAAATGATCATACACCACACTGTACAAGCTGCTGCACAGCACTGCATCCTAGTGTAAAAACAGTTTAACATAGCAAGACTTATCACAAATCCAACAGTGAAGAAAAAGAACACAAACATTTCCAAGTAATACCTTTTGTCCAGGCCGTCCAGATTCACCAGGTTCACCCTAAACAAAAGGAATTAAAAATAGGGTTGGGGAAGATCACAACATTAATGGTACCTGAAATGTCTCTGACACAACAAAGTAATGCTGATCAGCCACCCCTCCTCTCCCTGTACAACTGCTTTGAACACTTAATTACCTTAATTCCTGCAGCAGACGAACCAGGGTCACCCTGATAGAAAATCCACAAGAAATAATCATACTTATTACATACACAGTTTTAAGGAAACAAATAGAGCAAAACGTGCAAGATTATAGCAAGATAATATAGCAAAATAGCTATTTAGCAAGACTACCTACTCTCTGTGATGATACATAGGAACTTACCCATTGAAATTAAATCAAAGGATTCAGAAAAGAAACCATATTATTTTCAAAAAAATTCAGAGAGAATTAGTTACAAAAAGTATACTAAAGAAACCCAAATTTCACTACTAAAAATGCAGATGCAATAATTGCTGATTTTGTAAAAAAAAATAACTTTAAAAAGCTGGAAGACGGGACATAGTTTGGCATCTCTAAGTTGCTGACATACATTAAAAATAATTCACCGCAATTTACGACGAGTGATCTTTTTGATTTGGTTCTACAGATCTCAAGTGACATTGCTTTTTGTGCAAATGAAGATGAGCCTTGAAAAAAAAAACAGTGACTTATGCATTTATCACCATCAGGACAGGTCATAGGCAGCTCTTCAGCCTATTTAAACTGGTAAGACAATGCAGCTAAGTGCTGCACATGATGGGATGTGGCAGCTACAGCCATTTATGTATTTGGGAAAGCTCTCTGTTCTGAGGACACATCTTGCATTCAGAAACAGTGTCCTGTTTTCTGCTTGGTTGACCAGACCTGATAGGGGTAATGATATGCGCAAGTTCAGAGGACTGGTGAGTGAGTTGGTAGCAAAGCTTTCAGCTCCCAGTTTATTTTGTGTTATTATCACAGGATCCTTCAAATTCCTGAATATTCAATTTGCTGCACTTTTTCTTCCCCTTAGTGACGAGCCAAATAAATATGGAGAAAACCAAAGTGATGAAAAATCGGCTAGTTAAAATTAAGGCTGCCAAAGATGGCTAGAGCACTTATACTTGAAGGACCATCTCAGTATTTATTACTCAAAATACATTTGGACTATTCATTGAAAATAACAAGTTGCTACATGGTAGTAACTGCAAACTCTGCAAGAGCCTCTTAGCGATTGACACAGGTAGTATAGAAACCAACAGTGTTATCCATTTTGAAGATGTTTAAGCAGAGTACCCATTCCTGGTAGTTCAGTGAAGCTGGAGGAAGCATTCTGTGAATGGTGGGGTTTCAGTGTTGGTTTGGGGGTTTTTATTTTTTGTAACAGTCCAATAAAATTAAATGGCAGCAGAAAACATGCTCACTTCGTTTTAAAGAACAGAAACAGAATTTCCTCTACACAGTTGCTGCAGCTCTCTCATGTGTGAGTTAAAAACAAAAAAGTCAGTTTTATGAAGGGTTGATTCATGTCTGGAAACCTGAGCTGCCTCTTCTTGATAGACGTGCATGAGTGATACTGCTGATATCCCTTACAAGCATGTACAACTGCAAAGCTTCAGGGACTTTTTATAGCCGTAAAGTGGCAAAGCAACTGGTAAGAGACATTCACAAGTTAAACATTTTAAAGGATAATGATTGATATGGGGAGATAAGAGCATTAAGTATTTATAATCCACCTTCACATAAGAATGAAAATTAATATGGGATTAAAAGAAAAAAATATGGCACAGCTTGTTCCCAGTTCTCTGATGAGTCAGACCGTTTGGAAATGAAGAAATTTTAGCAGGGGAACATGCACACAGAAGAAAAATACTTGGTAGTTTCCAGGGGCTAAGTCTAAGAACTCCTGTCTAATGCTGATACTGCCTTCAGTGTAGGCCAACTCAGAAAATAGAGTTTCCTTTTTAAATCATGGGTCAAAAAGTACTGACCCGAGTCTGCACCTCTGACAACCACTGGGTACAGCACTTCAGAAAGTAAAGTTGAATTGTACAGATAGGAGCCCATTCCTAAACAAAGTTTGAAACAGTTGTCACCAGATCTCTGTTACATAGCAAAATAAAGATTTAGTACTTATCTCACAGAAACATGACTTAATCTTTTAAAGAAATGTTTTACCATTTGTGATCTACGAATGAAATGCCTTAAACGCGTAGCATTATCATTTAGTGTAATGGTCCCTGCATTTATTTATATAAATTTATTAAATATTAAATTATTTTATTAAGTTGTTGTTTTTATTTATTAAATTTATGACACACATTTTATATATATATAGCATTTATTAAATTAAAATACATTTATCTATTTATATAAATGGCTTTTTTTTTTTTTTTAACCAAGCAAGTAGGAGGCATACATACAAATGGCTGAACATCTGGGAATGGAACCAGTTCTAGCCTTACATCATCTCTGAACAACACTTCCCAGCAGATCTCTTAAAATGTCTTTTAAAAACAGTGCCTCAGTAAGTCTTGAACTCCTCTCCACAGGTGGTGTTCAGTTCACAAAAACTCTCAATACTCATCTGGTAGTGAAGTTCTGTAAAGTAACACACACTCCGGACATTTCAGAGCTACCCATATACAAAGCAGAGAGCATTCACAAGAACATAGGAATAATGCATTAGTAAGGATGCCTGTGAGATCTGCTGGTCTTGCTTCCATCCGCTCCTTTTAAGACAACAGAAAAGGGCAGAGTTTTCTGTGTTAACCTCCTGCCCTGATAGAAAATACTCAGAGGAAAACACAGAAGGAAGGCTTCTGAGCTACTTTGAAATTCTGCATTATAGCAGAATAGTCTCGTAAGGGTAACTGTTCAAGACGATTATGACACCAGTGAAAAAAGCACAAGCAATACGGGAAAAAAAAAATACATGGGGAAAAAAAATAAGAAAACATCAAGGCTACTTTGTGAACAAATTAAACATGACTGTAATAGGCTTTCTTAGATTCTCTAACACTAATGCAATTAACAACTGCTGGGCAAATTCATTCCTGAATTTTACGCGATGGTCATACAGCATGATCTTTGCCTTACAGTGAAGAGCAAGAAAGAATACACTCCTTGTTAAGTAGCACAAAGGTAATGTAAGGACACTGAGATTAATGCTAGTTCCTATACTATCTGTAGAAATACATCCTAAACTTCCTACCAAAGCTATCTTTCAGCAACATTAAGCTGCAGTTCTACTATAAAATACAGATTTTTTTTCCTGGGTGGCAGATTGCCTTGTAGGCAGGGAAAATGGGTGAGCAAAAAACAACGAAGGTTAACTAAAGAGGTAGAGGAGTTTTTCTTCCCTTAACCAAGATTCCAAGCAGTCAGATGCATGCATCGCAGACCACGGTGAAGCACGGGAATACAAATGGGTGCATGCTCACTCTCACAGCAGATAAAGAAGCGAAGCAACAAGGGAAGCTCCACTAGTCTCCACTAGTCTCCTCTCCTCCAGAGAGGTTAACTTCCCATTTAGTTGCTACAGGACTACATCTTGAAAACAATCTCATATTTTCCTAGAAATTATGTTGTTAAATCTTGTAAAAATGGATTAAGAAGACTTCACTGGCATACCTTGTCTGAGTGACTAAATAAGGTTCTTATGATTTTAACCTAGGCTAATAAACATGACTGCAGAAGAAGTATTATCTAAACAAGCTCTGAGAATAAACAAACTTTACTATTCTTATATGTAATGACTATTCTTAATATCTGACTTTAGAATACACCCCATAATAAGTTTATGGTCTTGAATACTGCTTCCAAATGATAGGGCCTGAGAGATTTGCATGCATTGCTTCCTAGTATTTTGATAAATCTGGTAAACTTCTTGCGCTACACTCTGATTTGAGTTGGTTATGCAATTAAACATATGGGGTGGGCGACAAGAATGTTTTTATGCTTCTGCTCAAACATAGTCACTGAAATTAACGCTTTTAGAAGCATATGAGTTCCAAATTGATGGTAATAAGCCATATGCAACCTGTACTCAAAAATATACACGAAGAATACAAAAGATTATGCAGCTGGAGAAGATCATTATGACTGGTCCTTCTTCCTGTTCTACATGGGCTTTCTTTGTATACGTAAAACAATTAAAAACTCAAGTTCAATTCTGATCTTTTCTGCAGGGGCACAGAACAAATCTTGAATAAAATAAAGCAAAATAAAAAAACAAATAAAATAATATTTGGATGACTCCAGCTTCTTTTACACATTGGCACCTTGCAACAGTGAGCTAACAAGGTATTAAGTGAGGTTGTTATTGATATAATATGGTAAAAAACTTCTAAAATGTAGTTTTTATCTTCAACTCAATTGCCAAGCTGGCTGTTTGGAAGGAAGTTAGCCGTCATGGTACCATATTGGTTTAGTCCTTCTCTTTCCAGAGAATAGAGAATGGGAAATATGAAAAGCTAGGATATACCATAAAGAGATATAACTCATCAGACATAGAGCCAGTAGTCTGGGCAGGCTGCGGCCAAATTTTCTGATGATTAGAGACTGATGCCAATGCACTCTGTACTAAAGCTGCTGCTACATAAAGTCAGGAACAGAACAGTGACATTTTTCCACTGTTTATAGGAATGAACTCAGTCAAACTGTTCAACATTTTTTAATAAAGTTTGAAATGCATTTTTCTTTTGTCATACTTTTATTTTCATTAGTTGATTAGACTGTAAACACATCTATGGCACATGCTTTCCTTTCTACTAATAAGTAGCGTACCTTTTCTCCTGTGTCACCCTTTGGTCCATTTTCTCCAGCATCACCCTGAAATGAAAACACATATTTTAAAAAATGATTTTATGTAAGTACACAGTGCAGACAGAGGAGTCAGCATTCAAACATTATTGGCAAGTAAGTTTTATTAATCAAGTAGCCACTCTCTCTACAGCATGGACAGGAAGTGTGGTTTTTATAGCTGCTATGTCTGTTGCCTTAATACAGTCTTTAATATAAATTCACAAAAGTACATAAATTCTCAGACAACTATCTTCCTGTTGGTATAGTCTACAGACTTCCACAATTCATTGTGGTTTAGAAATGAAGGAATGATTTCATGATGGTTCAGCATTTCAAATTGGCAGCGCATATTTCTTCCCCAGAGATACTCACCTAAGCATATCTAATCAAATTCAGGTAAGTCATCCAATTCCAATACTTTTTATTGGATTCTCAAGTGATATATGTTATAAACTGCTTGAGTTTGAAGTACTTCCATGCATGATTCACAAACCAGAAAAACTTCACTGATTTCACTCCTCCAGACAGCCACCAAAATGGTTATCTCTACATAAATTTGATGTGTTGTATATTATTAAAAAAGTGATATTCAGACAACACCCCTTTATGCCTGGGCAGACTTTTCTCATTTTAAAAAGAACTTTTTAAAGAAATGCTTCAAAAGTTTGATCTATAAAAATACAACATTTCCATTTTTATTAATTCAGCTGTATAGGAAGACCAGAGTAAACCAAGAAGTCTGTTATATATGAGGACCAAACATGTCCGTGAGACTTGAGTGCAAGAAATATATAAAATACCAAAAGTACTGATGAATATTGACTCTAAATATGCCACAACCATTTCTGTAGGTCTTGGCCAGATAACCAGTAAAAATACTCAAACAACAATATTAATTCAGCACCTCTCATATTTGCTCTGAAAAGTTCAATGTAAAGTTCCTCTCAGAAGACTTGTACCAGAGATCATTTTGTACAGGATGGTCACTTACACAAGGGTAACTAGCAAACAAACTAGCAAGTCTTTAATTAAGGGTTTGATGAGACATGGAGATGTGCAACAGTAACTGCTAGGAATGTCATTCTGAGTCCATTTGACATGATAAAGGGCACACAGGACATTTACAACTACATTTTTAGGGGAAATATGGCGGATGATTATGGTGAAATGTCATGATTTTAAGTAACAGAAGTCCAGCACAGGTTAGAATGTATTGCTATACTGCTTTTGTGCTTGAAAATGAACAAAGGATTACTGGAGTTCTACTACAAATACTATTTTAACAGAAAGGAGTGAAATCCAGTTGTAGCTGAAAATTGAAGCTGCATGAGCAATCATTTCTCAAGAGCAAATCACACCTGAATGCAAGCAGCTTACTTTTTAAAAAGCATGGCTCAATTTAAACACAGGAGATGAGTCTGTGTAAAGATTCTTGTTCAAAATAAGGCTTACAGCATTTTTCAGGTTGCCCCTGCAGAGATGCAGAAGTTTGATTTGCACTCACATGAATGCTGCTACTGGTATCTTTATATGAAAGGGCAGAATCACACCCATGTTTTGCATCATGGAGTTCATCTTGTCTCTGTGTCACTGTATATCATCTAGAGTTTGTGTAATTAGCACTCTGTTACCAAATTCTTTTACTCCCTGCAGGTAACAGAGCATCAAAACCAAGTTACGAGAAATGTTTGCCACTACCATGTATCCAATCATTCATCTTTTTCTGATACGAACATTAGATATATAGGTGCAGAGTTCCTCAGCTGTGCAGCAATTAAGACATGAGCACTGCTCTCCATGAGTAATCAAGCTACAGTAATCTCAGAAGGAGTAACTGGTATTAGTATTATTTGATGTCAAAAAAAGCTGCACGATGGCTCTCAAGTTGTAGGCTATAGCTGCATTTTTATTTTTAATCTTTTTTTTTAAACTGAGAATTGGTGTGCTGACAGCTTTCCAAAACAGAATAACAGCAAAGGAAGTGGAATACAACTCACCTTTTCTCCTCTCTCTCCAGGGTCACCCTGCTCAAAGCAAGTGGAGCAGAGAAGTCATAAGTTATTAACACAAGTAAAATTCCAAGTGTTAGTACTATTATCATTGTCACAATTGATGATGCTGTTTCAAATGATGAAAATCCAATAATGAAATCTTCAATAAGCAATAATAAATAAATTTAATAGAACTCAGTAGACAACAGATTTTCAGCATAATTTTAAAACGTTAATAGTATGTATGCAGAATTTTGTTTTGTTTCAAAGTTCTCTTCCTGTTTTGTTCTAGATTAAACCTTCATGACTAGGTGCATGCCTCTGTGGGATGGCCTTCTGGGACAGAGATGACTCCTGCATTTGGTTCTCCTTACTTTGGAAATAAATGAAAGACAAAATTACAGGCTGAATGTGGGGTGAAAGTCATATGACTCTATTAATGGCTAAGGAGACTCCATGGGAGAAACAGAAAGCCTTAAGTGTCTCAAACAAATTCATAACTGATTCAGAGCAAAGTAGAGCCTTTACTGCTCCTAACATTCTCTGGAAGAAAAAGATGGCTTATAGACATTATTTTTAAAATTATAACTTGCTTGAGAAACTAGCTCAATGGCAAATGCACATTGGTGCACCGAGCATGACCCTGACAACCCATCTCTGTGTTTCTGGCTCAGAAACGCACTCTGCCTCATCTTTGCCCCTTCTGATGGCTGGCAGTCGCTAGGCAACTCAAAGATTACAGTTGTGCATATGAATTCAGCATTAAGTACCACAATTTGCTTCTTCTGTATACGAAATAAGAAAAGGTCATGCTCCCAAATGGTGTGTTTTCATCCCTGATGGACAAGCAGCCAGTCAGTAAACGTAAAGAGCCTGCCCTGTGTGTCTGTCAGCAGCAGTGTGATGCACAGAATCAGCTGAGGAGCACATGTGCACCAAAGACACGCTCACAGCTGATGGGATTAGAATTCAACATTACCCATTCCAAGAGGCCCACCGATCAAATCACCATTGAGCTTTCTTTTATACAGTTATAAGCTTTATGTTCTATTCCAGTCATTCAATATCAAAACAGCACAAAAATAATCATTTAACAATAAAATAAATGCAAAGAGACACTCTGACACATCAAATACGGGCCCAGACATGTTCTTAGTGCAGTCTGTTGCTGACTTCCACAATAGCAGGATCAGCGCTCAAGACTTAACCCTGACATTCATCAAAGAATTGACCACAGTAGCTCTTGAAAAGAAGCCTGAAACACATTGTAAAGAGCATAAACAAAGCTTTTCTGAAAAGGTCTCCATATTCCCAAACACTTGCAGGCATATTACACTCACTTGGCAATGGATGCGTATGCGTCAGTGCCACCGACTGGAATTATACATGCACAGCAGAAGATAATGCTTCTTTATGGTGCAATGTGTAAAGCCTCTGACAGGGCTGATCACTACAGAGAGCAGATCACTAAAAGCCAGTCAGAATATAAACACTGCTTGGAAAGAGCAACTGTAATCTATATGCACTCACGTACCATGTGCTTTTGTTTTTAATCCATTTCCAGTACTAACCTTAAGCCCCGCTGCTCCCTTCTCCCCTGCTATGCCAGGCAAACCAGGTTCTCCCTAAGAACACAAAAAAAGATGCAGTTAACAAAGGCATGATGAAATATATATTAACGTCATTTCACTGTCTCTTATTAAGTGGACTAAATCTAATTTAAGCTCCCGTAGAGATAAGAAATAATTCTACAGAAGGTGCTGGAAATATGCATGTGTGAAGCTCAACAGAAAACACAACTGAGACTTATGATTCTGAAAAGCTCCTCAATTTACCTTAAAAGCAGTCTTTCCAGCAAAGCTAGCATTACTCCTCTCCTTTCTACAACTTAGAAATACTGCAAGAAAGGCTTATCATAAACGACTTTGACATTTCTACGTCTGATCTCCTAAGGAAGACAGACAGTGATGAAAAATGAAAAGGGTTCATTTTCAGAAACAGAAGAGTTTGGAATAGATAGCTTTTTAATTTTTTAAATATATCTTGCTTGTCAGTTTTATACACTCCAGTACCACCAACTAAAAATTAGATTTAAAAGACTTTAAAAACTCCAGCATAACATTAAAGATCCCAGACTTACTGAAAAAAATGCACGCATTATTTGAGAGACATGATATATCAATGGCTAGGCCTTACTGGTAAACAACTAGGGTTGATGGCTGAGTAAAACCTTTTGGGGAAGTATGCCTCAGCTTCAAAACAAATATGCATATGCATTTGTAACCCTTACCTACGCTCATGCACTGCACTTCAGGGATGGGAAAGCATGTTAAAGCAGCATCCAAAAGAACAGAAAATGGCTTCAAATAAGTTCTTCAATAAGCCTTTTGATACATAAAAGAAAGTGCTTAAAAGTTCAATACAATAGCTAGTGCAGTAATGAAATGAGAAACAATAACTCAGAAACTCAATGGGTATTTTTACATAGGATTCAAACTCAGGACAGGATGAACCAACTCTCTGCTCTAAGATAGAGAAGAATTGAGATAAAGGCTTGTTTCAAATGCAACAGACTTTTTGTAATCCTCCAAAAAAGCCTTCCACTAAGAAAGATCTTTTTATTACTTATACAGTCATATTTGAATCACAGATATATCAACTTGATTCTCCAAGAAGGTTCTATTCTAGTTCTAAATTAAAGGAACATAAAGCACCTTAATGTCACCAACTATGGGACTATTTCAAAACACAGAACAAAACCGTTGAGGTTCTTGTAAAACTCTAGTGAGCTATTCTTCACACCAAAGTGTTAGGTGCTATTAGACTCACAGGGAATTACAAAGCTATTTGAGTCAGCCCTTTTTCAAGGCTCCTTTGTATTGTAGTAGCTTGAAGGCTGTTATAGTAGCACAGGCATTTGATATATGAGCGGTCAGGATTTGAGGCTGTTAGAGATTAGGCATAAGCATCCTAAAGGATTGACCTAAAAGACACTTGGAGAAAACTGCCAGTTGACAAAATGAAGCAGAAGGGACCGATGGATATGCACTTGTTTCTCCTCATCCCACACCCCAAACAAATTTGTTTCTGTCTCCTTCAATTTAAAACAGCTGCAGTTGGCTGACACTTTAAGGGGCTTAAATCAGTAATCAAAGGGTCAAAGTCCCAAGCTTGCACTTTCCTACCAAGTTTACATATCCAAGTGATACAGAGAGCTACCGGTATGACAAAAAATGAGTTTAAAAACTGGACAAAAACATTGCCTTACCTTCTTAGGAAAAAAAAAAGTGAAAACCTCTGGCTGTTATATTCTTATAGTAAATCACTATTTCTACCAACTGTCCTGTTTCTAGCCTATATGTGACTTTACTGTGGCCATCAAACTATACGCTTCTATCACTGGAAGTACCAGCCAGAGGCATTATCACACCAGGTATTAGCTCTGGGAAGGGGAAAAACTGAAAGCAAACCTACAAGGAAAGCACAGAGATGACATTGCACCTTTGTGCTTTTGAAGTCATTATCCTCCTGATTCTAAAGGTCTGAAGCACAGAGGGACAGTACAAAACCAGTTTCCCTTTCACTGCTTTAGAACCTGATTTTATCGTCTATACAAGCAGGGAGCAGTAAGATGAAACATAACTTTACAGCACATAACTTATCCTATATACTACCCCTGGAAAACCCCTGCTTACCAGCAGTAAAGCTGGCTTTATATTTTAAGTATTCTATTAAAGCCTAAATTATAAAATAAAATAAAATAAAAAACAATAAAACAAAAGTCACAACCAACCAATAAATAAAAAAAAATTCCACCCAAATAAACAGAACAAAGCCCCAAGAGACCTCCCATCAGCTAGGAAACTCCAAAAATAGCCACAAACTGAAACAGCAGCAAACATTTTGGAGGAAAGTATATTGATAGTTTTCCTGCTGTACACTAATCTTAATATTTGCCACAAAAGTAAGCTAAAATATTTCTATTAAGAAGGATTGTTAATTACTTTCCTTCCACTTATTTACTTTTTTTTTTTTTTAAATTAAAGCATATATTAAAACTAAAAAATGCTGTGTATGCTTGTTTCACTCCCACAGGTTAGTGTTCAGAAGATTAACTGCTGTTCTTTTGGCTGAGGACAGTTACGCTGCTGTTCAAGGAGAGATGCATGCAAGGGAAAACTGGACATTCAGAAACACCACCTCATGCATCAACTGCAATTAGACTGCTTTTAAACTTGGCAAAGTGTCAGAAGCTATAAAACTATATTTTTCATCTCATATATTTGTACATTCACCAGGCCGTGGTTAATGGCTTCCCGACTCATACTGCAGTCTCTCTTCAACAGCATTGACAGCAAAGGTGTCATGCTGCAGAAACAATTGCCTTCTGCACAAGATTTAACTTTCAAATCAAGTCAGCATATTTTTGTTCTTCCCCATTTAAGGAGTGATCTTGTCTATACCACATCAAAGTTTAGGTCATAGCTTATATCTCTGCAGTCAGGAAATCCTGAAAAACAATCACTCAGGGACAGGCATCACTAAAACAAAACGTGTCCCAAACCTTCCTGTGCCTATGTAAAAATATGACATATTATTGCAATTAAAATGATACCATTGGCCACAGTGCACCCTCAAATAAGAGTCACAAGGCCCAAAGAACTTGTGTGAAAACATCCTCAGAGGATCCTCTTGAAACTCTTTCCTTACAAAGATAGACTGTAGGAAAGACACTGTGGGCAGGTTGGACATATGTAAGTATAATCCATAAAGATTTCACTGTACTTGTAAAAGCAGTAAAAAAAAAAAAAGCCAACAAAACACCAAAACCTCCCAGATGTACAAAGATCATATCCCAAACTGGTAAATCTGCAAATGTTGCATTAGAAGTGCTCCTAACTCAGCCCTTAACTTTTTGTTTTGTACAAGGTTGTTTTCTCTATAAGCTATTAGAAAATGCCAAAAAAAAGCTACCTTTTCCCAATTTGAGTGTAAAAAATACTGAAATAGCAGTGGGTAAACTTTTGTCTACTGCGCAAAAGGACACCACTGCCACTAGAAGCTTTTAAACATGTAAGTCCCCAGTTCTTCTCTGTGACCATATGAAGTTATTTAGGTCCAGTTTGATGAATTCAGAAATGGTCTCAGAACAATGGAAATAAAAAAATTACAGCAAATGTGATATTATTCTTTCACTCACCCAAAATCATGCAGCTAAATTCAGAATGATTGTAAGTGCTCCCATAATTTATTTGATGACAGGAGAGACTTAGAATGAATTATAAAAAATACTATCACATCAGCAAACTACGATGTCAAGGCACAACTGAAAAAGTTATGAAGAAAGGTGCCATCAACTATTCAGGATCCTTCTGATCATTTCCAGAATGGTCTTCAGCAAAACGCCTTGAGAACCAGAAATGTTTCGATTTTTCTTCCAATTAATATCAACTACCAGAGCAAACAAAATGCCAACATGCCAAGAAGAATACACTCAAACCATCCACTTTGTTCGGGAGTTTCATGTCGTTCAAAGGGCAACTCTGGACAGCAGAGCAGAGTGCCTTGATTCAAGTCCTGGTCCTCCTGTGCCTGTACTACCCATATGACTGCATCAAAATTGAAAGACTAGCTCTGCCTTTCCTGTATTAGTTTGGGTAAAACACATCCTTTGGCACCCTGCCCAATGAACCGAATCTGAATTTGATCAGTGCAGGGCACTGCTTGGGCTCAGCTGACAATTTGATAAAAAGCTGTCAATGTGAATGCATAAAACCTACTTTAGACCAGTTTTGAAAATGTATGAGCCACTAGAGTACATATTGAAGGAGTTCAGGCTGTTGAAATCATACCTCTCCTTAATAGAGCGTTCTGCGCCCTTGAGGTATATACCTCTATGTCCAGAATTAAGCAGCTAAAAATAACATATCTGGAGGCCCTGGCTTTTCTTGTTTGTAACAGAAAAACAGCCTGGAGGCCACTGCTCTGAAATAAGTTTGGTTTCGGTGGGATTCATAACTCCATCTACACCAGCTGGTTGATATCCATCTCGCCCTGAGAAGAAAGCCTGTCAGTACTGCTATATTTTCCAGTCACTAGAATGCAATCAGTTGTAAGGATAAGGAAATACATGAGGCCCCCAAACTAAATTCAATCTAATTTACTCTAAAATACATAAACAAGGACAGAGGGGAAAAAAGTAGTTTCTCAGACATGTTACTGTGATTTCCATTTCAAATCAGGCTTGAATTATTTCCTTTCAACTTGCTTTTCACCCCCCTCAAAAGTAACTTAACATTGTTTGTTTAAGAACTGGAAAGCTCTCCTGGCCCACTCACCAGCTGAAATTAAGTGGAAAGTCTTCAACAGGACTCAGCTGGCCTGCAAACCTGTCTGAGAATCTGTGAACTACATTCAATGATATTTCCTTCCTCTGCATTTCTTTATTTGAAATAAATGTTAGTACACACACGCCCTTCATTTCTCCAAAGAGATGTGGTAATACTACTTTTGAAACACGTCCGACATAGTACAGTACGGGGAATATCAATGGGGAAATACATATGAATTAGAGTAAGAATAAGCATGAGAAAAGCAGTAAGAAACACACACACACAGACTCTATGGCGACTAACAAGGAAGGGAGATTTCTTTGAGGTTTATCAAACTGCTATCGTCAAACTACTCGAACAACTTGAAATGAAATGACCTGTCCTGACCACTGCTCTGTTCTTGATACATCCTTACAAAACAATAAAAATAATTCCTACATAAGAAAAAAAGCAGTGCACAGGTTTCTGTTCACCCAGTGACAACACTCAGACTGCAAGAATTACTAGGTGGGCCTACTTCCCAGTTATTCTTCTCAACAAGATAAGCCGAATGTGGCTACAGTTTACTAAGTGCAGAAACAAACAGGGAATGTAAACATCCTTTCAAGATTACCAGTAATATTTCATAGGATTTGGCCTGAAAGAAAAAAATACATGTAAAACTGTGACAATAAGTTTGCTGCTACGAAATCTATTAGTTAACAGTCCTGCAAAAACAGGTGGGTTGTGTAAAATTACACTTACTCTAATATTTAGAGATTGTCTAAGAAAAGTGGTTCATATGTTAAGGGATTAGAAAATGGTTCTAAGTGCACTCAGAATTTATGATCTAATTTCCAGACCAACTGGTCAGACTTGTCAATCGTCTCCTAATTTCCACTATTTCAATTAAAGAAGAGGTGAAGGGAAAAGAAAAGAAAAAGTGCAGGCACATATATGATGGAGACGACCTAAGTGTATTATTCAAGTGCTTGTGGAGGGGGAAAAGTTAATTCACTGCCGACATTCATCAGTTGAAAGATATTCAGTGCTCAGGTGAGGAATGCGTTCACGTACAACTTTAAGCATGTGCTTAGAATTCTACCTTTTAAACTAAGAAAAAATAGTAATGTGGATCTTCGTGTACCGCACGTGCTGCTTTTGAGCAGAATAAGTTCACTGATTAAAAGGCTACCAAGACAGTACAACTTTTTTTAAAGCTTTCTAACTACGTATCTTCTTAAAAGGAGATGCATCACACATTCAAGTTGAGTTCAACTGTTCTGCAAATCAGCATGAATCTCCCTGAGTAAAGCCAGGAATGCCAGCAGTCGGCACGCAGTACTGGCCAACCTTAATGTATATAGACTCCTAAAAAGGCTGTACAGAGATGTCTAACACTGAAATTACTTCTCTGCTTGTCATTCAATTGTACCTGAGAGAAACACTGCACTAAGAATCAGTGTTTTATTGTACAACATGAAAAAAATGGACCTTTTGGTAGCAAAGTATTAGCCTGGGAATCCTAGGCTGCACTAAACTTACTAATACTAACTTAAGATAAATATTGCTGCAGCTTAGATTTATTTCTACCATTATTCTAAAGCAAACAGAACTTATTTTTTAAGAGAGCCTTCAACATTCAACTTTCATCTGCTTATACTCTACTTTCTATCTGCTTATATAATGCATTTTCTGCATGTAATGTAATGCTTACAAGTAAAAATTACCTACCAAATGTAAAACACCCACATCTGATTACACTCTGTACTTACCTGTCCAGTTTTTGTGCTGATATCTAGATTTAGTTTAGCAATTCATTAGTTTTTTTCTTAAAATTCAGAAGTAGCCCATATACACTAAATAATTACATTATTTATGTGTACATTATTTATTACTTTAAGTGGTGACAGTTTTAGATGCCATAAATAGAATAAAATAAACATAAAACCATCCAAATGTTGGAATCAGGTTTGTTTGTTTGTTTTTTTAATGCAATTTCAAGTTGGTAAACAGCAGTTAAATGAGTGTTTGAATTTTCGCTTTAGGAAAACAATTTCAGATTTGTTTTCTTCCCCATCAAACATCACTGCAATTCAGCCTATGTGGTCACCATAAAACAAATCCATCCATGCATCCAAAACCGCATCCGTCTCAAAAAAAAAACCAAAACAAATCTAGGTCTTCCAAAATTACACTTTAGACAAGCTTTTCATATGTAGCACATCTGAGTTACTTCACTGACATCCATTTCTCTGCACATATAGGCGAAGATTTCTGGACAGACATTGTGTGATGATACATTAAACACTTTGTTAAAACATGAATCACCACTTCTATTCAACGTGCTTGCAACTACGCAGTCCACTCTTCCCTTGTTGTTCTGCACATACAAGAAAATCATGCTATAAAACGTGGTCCTGCATTCACATTTTGGTCACAGTAACTACTTGAACTCCATACATCAGTACCATCTGTGTTCGCACCTACTTTCTGTCATTCATGTTAGAATTAAATGGAGTCACAAAATACCAAGGCAAAATCTCAGGACTTAACACAAATTTGTTTTGTAACAATTTCTTTTAACGTACTGTGTGTTATATATGCCTAGTTCCAAACTTATTTTTAATATCATTGTTCACAGTAGTCATAATGTTCTGAATATGAACATTGAAAAATAATAGATTCATAGCACAATTACCATTACTATAGTGAAATTACTCATAACTACATCATTTCCTGTAACCACTGTTAAAATGCAGGTTGCATATTACAATAATAGAAGCTTGCTGTTAGGAAAGCACAATTTAAACTGAATCATTTTAAAAAACTTAGTGCATTTTTCTATCAAGGGCTCTTGGGGAGGGAGGCAGGAGAAGGAACTGTATGATGCCTGCTCCAAAAGTAATGCCTCCTATTTTATTTTGTTGGCCCATGACATCAGTGGTGGATGTTGGTGGATGGCAGCAGAGGTTGAACCTTTCCACCAATACTCCATTCCGTATTGTTGCCATGTAACATATGACAGCAGAAGGGCAGTCTGAGAGATTGGTGTCTGACATGGAAGCCTGTATGAAGCAAAAATGTGTCACTGTATTCCTCCATGAAGAAAAAATGGCACTCATTAATGCTTGCTGAGCGTTTATGGAGACCAGACAGTGGATGTGAGCACAGTGAAAGAGTGAGTGGGTGGTGCATTTCAGCAGCAGTGGCAGTGATATGCAAGACAAGGCACACTCTCAATGGCCACGCATAGCTGTTACATCATCAAATGAAAAGCATCTTGATCAGCTCATCCACGTGAATCAGTGGATAGTGACCAGGGAACTCTCTAAGGAACTGAATATTGGCTTCAGTGCATTGAAAGCAATGGTAGCAGTATTGGAATATCACAAAGTTTGTGCCAGATGGATCCCACAAATGTTCACATGGGAACAGAAAGAACACTATATGCAAACTTGTCAGGACCTATTGTGCCAGTGTGAGGCTGAAGGTGACAGCTTCCTGGATTGCATCATTACCAGTGAGGGGACATGGCATCACCACTGCAAGCCAGAGTCAAAACAGCTATCCCATGGAGTGGTGAGATGTGAATTCCCAATATAAGAAGTTGAAGACACAGCCCGCAGCAGGTGAAGTGATGTGCACCGTCTTTTGGGACAGGAAAGGGGTGGAAGCTTGAACTTCCACAGTCAAACCAAGGAAGATAATCTTTCTCTTGCAATACAATAATGCCAGGCCCTTTTCCAGCGTGAAGACTGTGCAGCACATTGCTCATCTTGGCTGAACTGTCCTGCCATACCCACTGTACAGTCCAGATTTGGCATCTTCTGACTTCCATCTGTTTGGGCCAATGAATGATGAACTGCATGGGTAACACTTTCCTAGCAATGACTCTGTCATTGCCACTGTGAAATAGTGGGTCATCTCCACTGGTGCAGATTTGTATGAGCACAGCATGCAGGCTCTTGTTCATTGTTGGCAAAAATGCATAGCTAATTGGGGTGACTATGCTGAAAAATAGTGTTTTGTAGCTGAGACTTTGCTCTATCAAATAGTGTTGTTGTGCACTTCATATTTGTTACAGTTTCCACGGAGGCATCACTTTCTGAGCACCCTCTGTGTAATATGGTCTTTATACACTATCATTGATTACTTTTCAAATACAGTGAACATGCTATAGTATCATTTTCCCTTTGGTATTCCCTGCAAGTGCTTTTCAAGTTCACTATTAATGTTAGTGCTTATGAGAACAACAGATGGATAATGCTGTTTGCAGCCAGGGAGGGATATTATTTAAAAACTTCACCACGCAGCTTTGCCAACAAACCTTAGCAGGGCTTTGAAACAGCCCTGCTGCTCCTTATGGACTGCTGTCCTGGACTAGGAGTCAGCTTAGTGAAACATAACACCGACTTGACTGAGTTACCATCTCCTCCCAGTTGCACTCAAGACTATTTCTTTTTTAATAATTTCTCCACATTTTCATTTCCAACTTCGATTTTGTATTATTCTCTACCTGCTTTTCCAGCCTAATTGTTCTCTATATTTGGCTTGTATTAACAATGTGTTGCCACTGTACAAACAGATTAACATAATGACACGCATCACAGAACTGAGTTAACAGAAATTGAATAAATGAATAAACCAAAATAAGATGTAGAAAAAAATGTAGTTCATAGATATATTGAATAAAGTCATACACCACTTAAAGAAATGTCTATCAGTCATCACCAAATGTGAACATCAGACTTTTGGAGTAACCATGTTCACTGACTAAAACTAGAAAAAATGACTTCAGAGCACAAATCGGACTTTACAGTCTTCTCCATGAGACTGATTTGAAATCAGAACCTTGGATATTCTTCTGCAAATTGCTCATGTGAATGAGCCTTGAGTTGCTTTAATCAGTGACACAATTGCTATGTTGACAAAGTCAAGTGAACTCACCATTTGTCCATCTTTCCCAGGAACACCAGGCACTCCAACAGAACCCTGGTGGGAAATAGACACCAGCATTTAGCAAATTAAACAGGTCGTGAAAACTTCCACCTCTTAATACAGTACCTAAAGAAGATGGGGAATGCCAGCATATAACAATTTCAAAAACTACTTTCTATCCAAGTTGAATCCTCTTTAAAGAAGACTGTTTATATTAATTATAAATATTCTTATGTTGTACATTCTTATACTCTTACGATGTATGTTTTAGTGACTGTCTCACTGCATAGCCTCTTTCAGAAACAAGTCTCGGGTTGGTATTAACTTTGTTGTGAACGCTTTGTAAAACATGTAAGGACTAAAATGCAATGTCATTTAATGCTCTGCTGGATAAATTTTGAGTTTGTTCTGACACAGTCCATCTAACGCAGTGCCTGAACAAAATCATTAGCACCTCAAATGCTTTCAAGCATCTGAAATGGACGGATGCTCTAAGCCCAGTAACTGGCAGGGTCAATCTATCTTAAAGCTTTTAAAGGATAATTCACAATAGTTCAGCCTGACAGTGCAAATTACCAACATCTTTTTAAATTGCATCAATATTACTGCAATCAGAATTTAAAAAAAAACAACAAAACACAGACTGAACACAAGGAGTAGACAAAGGAGCAACAACTCATAATGTAACAGAAATCTTTTTACAAAGTTCTTGCACTCCTTCTGTATGATGTACAATTTTATTTGTTTGAAGAGTCTTGTCTGACTTGCTGCAGACGTCCAGAGAAAATCTCAGGCATGAGGAAAGGAGCTCACACAACACTGTTCTCTTTATCTGTACCAGCAGTGTTGCTCAGCAAGGAATCTAACAGTATATTTTTGTTTTTCATTAATAAACATCTGAACAGGTTACAAAAGCGTGATAGCTATTTGAAAGGCAGTTAACGTAAAAGATTGGCCAGGGGACTGGGAAAGGCAGAGGCTATATCAGTGGTGAGATGTGCAGTTGCTCATCACCTGTGAAAGAAATGAAGATGGGCTCCTTTGAAGCCCATTGGGCCCTGAGGCCCAAGAATCAGTGCACAGCACTTTTCTCTCTGTTTACATTGTCTGGGGGCTTCACTAGAAGCAGTGTAGTCAAAGAACACCTACACTGAAAGGAAATGCAGCCAAAATGGATGCATGTTTACCAATTAATAGAGTTGAGGAAACAATGGATGGAATAATCCTGTGAAACAAAAAAAAAAAAAAGGAAAACAGCTTATGAGTGCCTCAAAAAATATCCAACACTTGAGCGCCCAGCAGGCTCAAACTCACAGCAGACCTCTAAGACAGTAGTAAATAACACACTGGCATCTCAGCCTGTCACCATTACCCTGAGTGCTTTCTCCTTATTCCCAAAACTTTCACTTTGGCATTCCTGTTGACCCAATTTGCTGGATGCACAGCCATGCATGCTAGCCACTTTTATCTAATTTTTTCCAGAAACTTGTAAGAAAAGGCTCAGGAGGGCATTATGATATCAGTCTGAATAAACTACCCTTCTTGTGACAGTTAATCTTCCCAGGCACAGTCTCATACAACGACTGACTTTTCTTATGAAACATAAGATATCAGAAAGTTTAAATAAAATTGATTCTACCATACCCCTAACCAATAAGTGTTTATCATATATTCAAAAGCTCACAAGAACATGAGCTTTATTGATGTTGTACATATAAAATATCCCACTCTGCTATTTCCTGGACGGTAATGTCAACTTCAGAATCAGATGAACTTTACAATGTCACATTCTTGCATTGCTAAACATGAAGTGTAGCCTTCTCCATCAGCTTGTGAACCGTACAGCCCACAGTTGACAAAATCCCATGGATTTACATGCTCTGGGATTACATTTTTACATATCAGCAGGCTTTTGTTTCTTCAAGAAATTCAATTTTAACAGATGCAAGCAAACCTTCACTTTAAATAATATTTTATAAGAAGAAAAAGAGGTGACAGCTTTGCCACATACGTTAATACTACTTATTCCTTTCCCTTCTTTTTTCTCTATACAAATTAAGCCTGCTCTAATTAGGTGTCTTTCACAACACTTCTTATCTTTTGAAATCAGTCTCAAAACGACCTGCCTTGGTGGTGTGTGGGTGAGATGCTGGAATGGTGCCACTTGCTAGCTGCTATTACTGATATAGCTAGGACTGTTTTAATGGTGCAGTTCCATAAATCCAAAGCTCACTCCATCAGACTGAGGCAGTCAGCTTTAATGAGTGCAAATAATGCTGAAAGCATTCATAGGAAGTCACATCTCCGGTTACCAAAGGAACAGGAAGACAACAGCAGACCACCTGAATACAGCCAACCAAGAACCATTTATCAGCAACACCTATATCCTTTGTTTCTGTTGGTCATTTTTTTTAGTCATATGGCATTGATCTACTTGAGAAAGGACATGCATTCAATCAGAAATTCTATCTCTCCATCTTTCACAATGTTTCACCTTTGGTTTCATAGCTGTACTAGTACATGAATGAGAAAATTATAGCGACCTTTTCACCTGAAAGTTAAGCAGACAGATTAAAAACATTCTGCCCTGCATTGCTTGAACTTCCTATGGTGGGGGAAATGAGAAATCTTATGTCTAACATTATATGACTACATTTTGCAAAAACAAAATTCAGCATCTAAATTAACAGATTCAAGGTGGTTTGCAGTAGCTAATTCCATCCACCTTTTTCACTTACAGTTTGGAACAAGGAGATATAATGGTATTGTTGTTTATACTATACCTTTTGTCCTGGAGGCCCTTGAGGTCCCTGCAAAGAGAAATAAAATGTTATTAGTCTAGCTAGTTTAAACTTGAATGTCCAATTAAAGCTGTCCTATTGTGTAAGTATTCAGATACTGGACTGACACCAGTAGAAATTTTCTGCACCAACAGGAAGTAAAATGTTCTGCAGAAAACGCACAATGGATCTTCTCTCTTTTGGAACAGACTTAACTTCTAAGCAGAAGATTCAAACTTCCCCCGCCCCTTCCTAACATTTTCTCTTCCATCCCATCTATTTCTTCAAATACTGACAAATCTGTCAGCATTAAAAAGTCTCTAGTTTTTCCTTCTTCTGATACCATCTAACAATCAGTTGTGGACACAGTAATTTTTCTGCTTGGCAATAAGTTTTCTGCAAAAACTTGGTTTATGCCATTAAGTTTTTGCTCTGTTTTGAGAGAGAGAAGCATTAACCCCTCCATACTTTCTAGGTCATTAAAGGTATTGAAAATTATTGCTACGGTTTAACCAACACACGACCTGTGCCATCAGCCACAACTAACAGAAAATATTTAAGAAATCTTTAAGAATGCTCTTGGGAAGTAAAGCAGCACCATTTTGCCCTTATGATCTGAGAATGCAGGAAGAAATACCTAAATCCAGGAAAGGTTAACTGCTTAATGTCTTACAGGAGTGAGTCTCATTGATAATAGTTGGATTCATTTCTCACCTGGCATCTCTGAAGCACCCAGTTGGTTTGTGGCCAAAGCAAAGAGGGGAGACAGCAGGAAAACAGAGCAGCTAAACATGTATTTGACATCATGTCAGTCTGTTTTGATTAAAGTCAGGCCACATTCAGTACGGTCATCTACTCTTTTCCACCCACAGTTTGTGGGTGCTGATGCAAACTCAAGAGAGATTAATTCTGACTGTGTCAAGTTGAAAAACAAAAAGCCAGAATGGGAGAATCCAACTTGTTCTCATGTTTGAAAAGGTAAAAGAAGAAATGATGTCAAAACAGGATTTTGTCTTGAACAACAGGATTGCTGCTTCAAAATGTTGGGCCAATTTTGTATTTAAGATAGTGTGAATATAGGTTAAATCGTCCTTAATTGGTAGATGCAGGTGGTGTTGGAATGTTGCCCTGATGAAACATTAAACTGGTAACAAAGAAAAGCTCCACTGCTTGTAACTGCTGGTAATGGATCCACTGAAGCGAATGGAAGTGTTGCAGTTTTAAACATGCATTTGCATGTATAGACTGGGAATCAAAACTTACAAAAGCACAA